>NC_039362.1:171937338-172245428 GCF_003573695.1 Papaver somniferum
GCGAATTGTTCTACAAAGTTTACCAACAGATATCACATTCTGTGTAGTAGATGTCTAGTCGCCCTATAATGCTCTCATTGGAAGACCATGACTGCATGGAATATTAGATGTTGCATCAACATTTCATGGATGCATCAAGTTTCCTCTACCTAAGGGTGTTGGCATTATAAGAGGAGATACAATTGAAAGTAAAAGTTTCCAAGCAAGGGAATTCAAGCGAAGAAATTTCAGAAAAAAATGCGGCAGATAGTCAAAGAGCAGAGAGATTGATGGTTGATGCAGTGTACGAGGTGGGAGAAACAAGTACGTGAGGTGATGGAATTTATTAGATAAGAATGGTTAAAATCAATAATCATTATGAGGACAGGAAACAAACATCGATGCAGAGTTCCTGGTGGAAGAAAAATAGTAGAAGAAATCAATGACGGCAACAACATAAATGGATAATAACAGATGAAGAAGAATAGCAACAAGAGAGAGAAGATAAATGAAGAGGCAAAATATCAAAAAAAAAAAAAAGAAGGGTACAATGACCTTCGCACAAAACCAACTCAATAATGCGAATAAATATTTTGGAAAATGTATACGAACTAAAGAAGATTCAAAAGTTATAGAAGGTAAATGAGAAAAATGAATAACATACCTGATTTTCTTCGAACCAGATGATTCGATAGCAGCATTTATGTACTACAATTGTACGAATTAAAATATTGGAATGAGAAATTTTAATTTCATATGGTACATCCATAATAAGAAAATAAAAAGAGAAATCTTTATAAGAAGACCTTTATAAAAGGCTACAGAAAATGATATTTATTATCAGATTGGCTAGGAATCCAAATGTGGCGTGCACCCTAGTTCACTTATATGAAAGAGGAAATATAGTAAGACCTATCGCACGTCATAGTTGGAGAAACCTAGAAGGCATGACTCAAAGGAAGGCTACACCGACCCCGGAACTTGAGTTGTGGAGATTTGGGGTGAGAATAAAACGATAATGCCCATCCGGGAGAGATACCTTAAATTTCCAGTCTAAGATAGTAATCTTAGATTGAGAGCCTAAGGTGAGAAAGGCTCTCCTAAGGAGTGCAGAAACTCGATCAGGGCGCCGAGGTACACGGTTAAGTCAAGAGTGTCCGGGATATCTGGAGCATACCTTTCCACTCTTGACAAGTCCTGACTATGATGCATTCGGTCCGAAGATACCCCACTTAGGGTGCGATCTTGCTGCTATAAACCCTACAGGTAGTGTATGCGAGATTGCGAAATCAACTGGTTGTTGAAAAATCGGATGGGAAGAGCCATAATCTTAACACGATAGAGGTAAGCTTCCTTGAAGGGGCAGCCAGGGGGAAGATAAGGACGGCACCCTCCATTAGGGAGATGAATTGTGTCAAAAGTCGTAAATATCGCAAGACTTTTAACTCATACGAGTATTAAGACTTGTGGTATTTACGCGAATTAACCTGAAGAGGAAATAATACAAGAAAATGATAAGACGAGATCAATGGGTCAATACACTATGATGTAAAGACTGTCTGCGATTTCGTCGCACATAAAACAGAGGCAACATAAGACCTTTACATAGGAAGGCAAAAATAAGACCTCATAGGTAATACAAGAAAATAAATTATTCATAATGTTTAAAATATGCTCGCACCAAGAGAAGTTCATGATAAAGTATACCAATCATATTTGGTTTATCAAGATCTGCCAAATAACAAGAGGCAAGAATGGGAATGCAAAGGAAGTGTTATTTACCCCATTTTGATAGACTTACATGCATATGAAGAAGTCATAAATATGAAGCGAAGGAAAGAAGAATCATATTAAAAAGATGAAAACTGAATTTACAAGAATTTACAAGAATTTACAAGTATATTACAACAAGAAGAAGCAATCAATTTTCATCTTCCTCATTTCGCTCAGACTCAGAATCACTAATTTCTTCTTCAGAAGCTTCTTCTCCATCAGTAACTTGGATATCAGGAATGGGTACGTTTTCAGGAATCGCTGGAAAGTTGTATTTCGACAAAGGAATACCATTCTCTAGACAAACTCTTTTAACAGTAGCCTCACGAGAAGGATTAGCATCGTTACTGTTGTTCAGGACTAAGTTAAACCAATTTTCCTTCAATTGATGATACTCTGAGTTACGAGTAGATGATTTTTCTTCCTTTTGAAACTCTCTTTTGATATTCCTTCTCTTTCTCTGCGAAGCATCAACAAAAGAGTTAAGATAACAGACAATTATTCATAAAAAATATGAATGAAGATCAAAGAAAAACAAATGACCTTCATAATTGGAAATAATGTCTGCGACCAGTGTAGAATGCTCAGTGTGAAGACTACCATTTACACCTAGATTATTTCTAGCATCGTTCAGAACTCTAGCATCCCAATTAAACTCAGCTTCACTTTTTATAAGGAGTTGAGATCGAATTAAATTTCTTTCCTCCATAAGAATGTCTCTCTCACGACAAGCTGAATCACGTTCTATCTTAACCTCAATAATGGATTCTTGAAATTTTTCTAGTGCTTTCGCATCCCTAAGGGCGATTTCATCTTTTTCAATGATAAGTTTGTTCTTCTTCTCCTCCAATACTTGAATTGCTTTTCTTTCCTCATAAAAACGTCGTTTAAAATTATTGGCAGCGGATAATGCATTTTTATGGCGTTCTCTAAGGGTAATATATTTTAATCTTAATTCTTCCAAGCTAAGATTTTCAAATCCTCGAGTAGGATAATTATTTAAAGAGGAATTGAGGTGTTCTAAAATAATTTCAGCATCGAGAAGATTAGCCGCTTCATCTGAAAGGTCATACAGGTCTACGAAGATAATTAAGTAAGAAATACGAACGATCGCATAAAATAAAATGAGTTGAATTTTATAAGTTGCATACCAATGAGTTTCTTGTTTCTTTCTCGAGCTTGGAGAACCAATTGAGAATTAGTTAAATTCTCATTTTTAAGTTTTGTATTCTCGCCTGTAAGATTCACATTCACATCCGAAAGAATAGATTTCTCATGTTTCAGTTTGGCATTCTCATCTTGCAATTTGCGAAGTTTTCTTTCATTGTCTAAAGAAATCGCATAAGATATGCGGGCACTCTGTGGAAATAAAAGCATCATAAGCAAAAGAAGAAATAATAAGGAAAAGATAAAAGGAAAATGTTGCAGAATATTACCAAGCCATTCATTACAAATTGAAAATCTGAGTTTATCGGAGAGACAGCTCCACGAAGAGATCGATCCCCCAAATCAGAAGCAGTACAGATCCTTGAGACCATCTTGAAGGAACGATCCGTTTCATCATCCCCAAGAGTAGCAAGGGTATCTCCAGAAAAAAGATCATACAACTTCTTATGATACGAATCAATCGATACCTCTTCCTCAGAAACAAAAGTATCTCTATCTGAAGATTCTGAACTTGAAGAAGAATCATACCTCGCACGCTTCCTAGAGACATCATCTTTTAACGAGGTTTTCTTGGATACAGATTTTGACGCGGGTTTCTTAGGAGTGCTCTTGTTTTTGCCTAAAGTTTTGTCGTTCAAAGGATTCACCTACGCTAATAATCAAGATAAGAAACAGAGGCAAAAATATTGTTAAAAATAGAAGGTGTGTTTCTTACTTCCTTATTCTGCAAAGATGATACTTTGGGCGAAGTACTGACCTTTTTGGCATCCTGCTAAAGAGAAGAAATAAGATATAAGAAGGAAAGTTACGAGAATTTACAAAATGGATTAAGAGGATCACATACCGCTACTTTCTTTTCCTCATTTTCGAGTAAGTTAAATTCCCAAGGTTGGTAAAAAGGGAAATCTTCGGGCAGAGGATTTTCAGAACCATCCGCAGCTTTACCAGATACAAAGGACCCTTCCAAGATGACAGGGCAACTAAGCCAACTAGAATCATTGCATCTGCGAGAAGCACGATTAGAGTTTGAATTCCAATCAACGCCTCGCATAATTTTTTCATCTTCAGCGATACCATCTACTCTCCTTATGCGAACAACCCATTTAGTCATGTTACTTTTCATAATAGCGATGTAATACTCAGCAGGATCTATAATTTTATCACGATGATCCTCTTTTCGCACTTTATCAGGATAAGAATTTCCAAGACCAGCTGCGCGACGAGCATACTCTAAGGGTATCCTGATAGCATCACCACTCAACTGAAATATTCCTCGTGCAAATCTTTCATCAGCAAGAATTCTATAAAAAAACAGAGGAATCTCATGGTTATATAAAGGAATTGGCAGAAATTGAAGTTGACCTAACTAAACGATGATTTTTCGGTTATTCCATTGCTCAGATTTGATTAGATCAAGATTAAGTTTGGATGCGAAATTATATGAAGGAGGAAGAAAGAGTTCATAACCCCTCTGATTGAAGTCAGTTTTCACTCTGTTAAATTCGACCTCCATCTTTTTACCAGCAGGAGCCATTAAAGAATGGGAATGAAGAGTATAAATTTGCAGAGAAGGTGAAGAAGAATGAAGGAAATAAAAGGAGTAAGATAGAAGAGAATATATAGGAAAGAGCGACCCATTTTTCAAGATTTATTCTCATTAATGCGAAGAAATGAACGGATAAAAACATACGGTTAAAAAGGACGTGTCAAAAGATGAGTGGTTAAAAGGACACGCGTATATAAGGAGAGCTTGAAATATGGAAAATTGTCGGCAAAGTAAAATGAAAAAAGACAAGCATATGCGATTTGCAAGAGGAGAATTTCTCATATCGCTCACTCTGAAGAATAAGCAATATGAGAAGAGGCAAATGTAGGAGTTAAATATCGCACACGATAATAATTGTGCGAAGTAAATAATACAACCTGAGCGAAGAGCATCGCACACAACAAAGTTGAGATGACGCACCAGATGATATCAACAAAGTCACGAATAAAGTGTGAAGAATTATGCGAGGAAGTATGCTATGCGAAGATGAGCGATTGTATATGAGCGAATATGTCGCATAGTGATCCCGAAAATAATGGGATTCTTAGCTTTCATCCACTGTGTAAAATCCTATATAAAGGAGAGAATCATTGTTTCTGGGAGGATTCTAAGGTAAGTCTTGATCAAGAAATAGGGAGAGAGAGAGAAAGTGAATCTAGGTTTCAAGTAAAATTGTTGTAATACTTGAATTTGTCTAGTGAACATTTTCAATCTTTAATTAATAAAACAAGAGTTCATGATGATCACCTAGAAATTAGATCAGTTTTAGTGAAGTGCAGTTGTAAGATTTCTTACGACTACAATATAAACTCCAATTCAGGAGAAAAGACTCTAATCCAAGAGTTAAAGGAAAATAACAATCAATCTCTCGAGAAAGGAAACATGATTTTTAACCAATTACTAGTTTTCATAAACGTGAGCCATAGCTGTTTTACAAAGATGATGAAATATGTTATTTATAGCCTCAAACATAAAACCTATAAATCTAGAACATTCCTAACTATCCTAACAGAATATGTTACTCTTATTAAAGCAATATTAATCAGATAAATCCTCTTAAATAAAATACTTATACTAAGATATATCCAAGATATCAGCAAATCTTGAAAGCAGTTATGCAACTCCAAATACATCCCGTATCATGTTCCCCTACTGCGAAGAAACTCGTCTCGAGTTTACAACGAATGAGGAAAGTCAAATACCAAGCACTTGACTGTCCATGCATTGGTGCTTCAGTGGCGTAGCTTGCTGTCGAGTTATGCATGGGCATAACAAAACGACTGAAAATAAACAGATGATGAGCGTCACTCCATTTTTGTGTATGGCGACTAAACTGTTGCTTTTGTTGAAACCCAAAAAAGGAGATTTGAGATCCCAATGCAAGCAGGTGAATACAACCACGAGGGCATCCATAAAATATAAGTCGCACTTCACAACATTTGGCAAAATAGCCTTCATATTGACAGGGAACAAATAGAGCAACATCCCTTTGTAGCACCGTATTAACATCAGGGTCCTTCTGTTCATCTAAATGGTGCGACAAGCACCCTTTGTCTACTGTCTCAAACTCACTAGTTCCCATGTTTGTTGCGTCTTCCTTTCGCTTAGGACGTGGTATTAGGATTACTTTCGTCTTCTCCCACGTAAATTCATAAAATTTGTCCAAACATTTATGTTTAGCACCAACGTCGATCACCCATGGCCTTCCCAATACAATATCGCATAAATCCACCTCAACCACCTCACAAATAATTGAGTCAGAATATGACTTACTGATTGACAATGGAAATCTGCAAACATCGACACAAGTGATCGATCCCCTTTTAACACATTCAATTTGATCCGGATGTGCATACCAATCCATTTCCAAACCCATGGCCTCTACCATTTTTCTTGACACCAAATTATTAATGCAGCCGCCATCAATCATAAAACATCATACACTCCCATTAATAAATCCAGGGAACAATTTGTTTTTCTGAACGGTGGAGTATTCCATCATTTTACAAACAGTACACATTAATAGGAGTCTGTAGTCATAAGTGCATATTAACTTGTTGAAAACGTGTTTGATGGGTGTGCAATTGAGCAAGATAGATAGTGGGCTTGATGATTATAACGAGTAAAATATAGAAAGCCAACATATTCTAAGGAATCTTCTGATCATATCCTAAGGCATCCAATGAGCATGTTCTAAGTTGCTAGAAAACGAAATATAAGGGTAACAATCCTTACTAAGATAAAACAGTAGTAAATACACTTGGAATGCTACTCTAACAGACCCCCACATCCATCAAATGGTTAACTAGAGATGTAATACCTGGTCAGAAATTCTTTGAACGTCATGTTGGTCGAGGCTGAAACCATTCAAGAGAGCCTTTGGAAACTCTGACGCCCGATGCAGGTGTTGGCGGTGGTGGCTTAAGGATTGCAAATTCTACTATTGCTTGTTGATCACCAGCTAGAATCATGGCCAGTGGTCTTGTTCACCTCATAATTCGTAACATGGCCATTTTTTACATTCATTTCCAGACAAGCATTTTGAGCCTATTAGATGTTTGATACTGATGAGCCCAACTAGAAAATTATATTCATCTAGCAGTTGAAGTCGAAGAAAACAAGCATCCAAGTCCAACTTCCTTGAAAAAATAATCAATCAAATTAAAAATTCACCACCTTATGTTTGTTAATCTTAATCTACGATTATTATTGTTTTTTACTGGGTACCAAAAAGAGATGGGATAGCCATGAGTTGTTGTCGTTTTACTGTCTGATCAGCGTTTTAATTAATCCTCGCAGAATGTGAGTGACAAGAACAAGGCTGGTTGGTGGTCACCTCCCTCCACCAGTGTAGTACTTGTCAGTCAGTCACTCTGTTCATCATCAGTTGAACCTAGCTAACAATACTATTAGGTACTAGTGTATATTCATGCGAGGGACAGACTTCTTTGTTATTTGGATTCTTTATTTCAATGCACCCCCAATGTTCGATAGACTTATAAACACCATACTCAGACCCCAATGAGCACCAAGTTCTCGTCATTTTACCTTTAAACTATCCAAATTAAAGTGTCGATGAACTCTGGTGTTGTATATCAATGCATCTACAATTTTCGAACAGGTAAGTATTATAGGAGTTCGTCAGAAGAGATGCATCTGCAACTTATTAGTAGTTTGTATTTTGTATACACATAATTCATCACTCGCCACGTGTTCGGAGAATTATACGTGGAGAGCACACCGTTTGGAACATCAAAGACACGATGTCACGTATCAATACCCAAGTAGCAGTCGTCATCAGCATATGTTCATCATCGAACTGATCCGACGTCTAGGAATCATGGAGCACTAGAGGAACGAGCCACCGCGTAGAACTGAAGAACATCCAAGGATTCACTTTATTCCATCTCGAGAAGGATCTAAGATCAACGGCTAGGGATATTCTAACTGACACGGATGTGATGGAAGCCACACACAGCTATCTGGCGCGTGCAGACAACCGAACCACCCGCATTAAACACTCTAGACATAGGGTACGTGTCAATCAACCTGTGGAGCAGAATGAGGCGACTCGTCGTCACCAAGTATAACCGTTGGAGGCATCGGGTGAAGACAAAGACACCAGCGGGATCAACACAAAGAACAAGAAGATAAGGTGACAGTCGACTTTAGCAGTGGACCCCACTGGTAACCCCTATAAATACCTCTCCACTAACAAAGAGGGGGCCGACCAGTTTTTAGCAATTAGAGAAGAGTATAGGAAACAGAAATAGGAAGAGTAAGTATGAATCATATTTCCCCTTTAAGCATCGTTACTCACTTAAAGTCATTCGACTATCTTTGTAACTCCTCAATACATAGTGAAACACCAACCCCGTGGACGTAGGCCTTAGTGCCCAACCACGTAAATAACTGTCTTATTTACGTTTCATCACTTTACTATTTGTTATTATTATTATGCTTTATGATACATGCATCGTAATTAGGTAGAATGGCTGAATCAGTCCCTCCTGGCTAGACAATGACGAGTCTGAAGACTCTGAGTCGATGAGTCATCGTGGTTTGTACCATATCACGTATGTTTTATTCCCTATAACGCTTTTATTTACAAATGCGAATATTTTTTGTGAACACCTGGATGGCATCGTAATTTATGTGTTCACAATTTGGCACTAGAAACAGGGACTATGTCCCGGTAAAAGATTTATCTTATCCTGTGATTTTATTTGTTTTTTTAGCTTCCCATGCTATCCCTTGGATGATAGCGCTCAGATTTAAGTTGATCTTCAAAACCAACCTTCCAAAACTTTTTTTTTTTTATATATGGTTCAAAGATTGTCATCTGTGTATGCTTTCAAGACACAAAACCCACAGGTCTCCGCGTCTTCTAGAATTTTCTATGTTTTTATAAGATGAATCATGCAGATATGTGTTTTCCTTTAGGAGGTTTCACATCTTCCTTGTTTGAAACTTAAAGACTTCGTTCTTCTCAGAAAATTTATACTATAATGATTTTTAAAACCGATCACTCTCCGTGATCAGCTCTATGTTTTCAAGGAATTTCTCGGATCCGTGAGCAGATCTAATTTTTCAAAGAATTTCTCAGATCCGTGAGCAGATCTATGTTTTCAACGAATTTCTCGGATCCGTGAGCAGATCTATGTTTTCAAGCAATTTCTCGGATCCATGAGTAGATCTATATTTTCAAAGTATTGGATCTCTCCAGATCTTCATCTTAACTCTCGAATTTTCAGAAATTTTCGATCAAGTTACGCTTTTGGTCTACACGCTTTATTAGTTTTACTAACAGGATCCCCATGGATATTGGATTCTCGATGATGTTTTACCTGTGCAGGGAAGGAAAGCAAAGACGGAAAACACGAAGGATGCAGCAAAGGCTAAAGCATCATCCAAAGAAACATCCAGGACAACACCAGTCATGAAACGCAACAAGAAAAAAGGTGAAAAGACGAAAACGACAAACCAAAAGCCATACACGGCCGAAATCACCTCCCCGTCAAATACCAATGATGTAGCAGCGGCGTCTCTCAGAGCAGCAGCAGCAAAAGCCGATGCAGCAAGAGCAGAGGCAGCAAAAGCCGATGCAACAAAAGACGATGCAGAAAGAGAAGTGCCATCAAGAGCAGATGCAGCTAAAGCCGAGGCAGTGAAATCCGCGGCAGTTGCCTGCGCCCTTGAGCAACAGGAAGGAGTTTCGGAATCATCAATACCACAGCCAGCCTTCGGGATGCCGCCAACGAATAAGCAGAATCAAACTCTGTCAACAACACATCCATTGCTGACAAGAAACCGTCCCTTACCTGCACACGCGGAGTTACAGATAGTGAGCATCGAACCCCATATCCCCCTAATCCAAACGGTTGATAAAGATCATACCATGGCCCTTGGGGGGCAGGGACGACTAAGAACCCCAAACCAAGGATCAAATCATTCCCCCTTGCTAATGGCAGAGCTTGAGGAGATAAAAAAGAATCAAAAGGTGTATGTAGAAGCAGTGGCATTGCTGGCCCGAGAAAACCAATAACTCAGAGATAAGATCGCTCAAACCTTGGGAGAAACTCACCAACACAACTAAGCCTTGCACGAAGCCAACTCTAAAGCACCTGAGCCAAATCATGACCAAAGAATGGTCGTAACAAATGCAGCAAATCCCGAACCATTGAATCGAATAATCGCCAGAGGAAACAGATCCGACGATCCAGATTACGTCCCAGAAGACTCAGACTATTTCGACAACGAAGATCAAAGGCCAAAGCAAAACCCAACCAACGATGATCACCATCGTGCAATGGAGGATCTTCGTGCCGAAATGATGTCGGAGATCAAGAAACTAAAAGCCAGGCAAGGAGGGGGAAGCCTAGAAGAGGTAATGAGGGAAGAAAACACCACACCACTGACCCCACGCTTGGACAAAGCACTTACCCCTCAGAAATGTCTCGTTCCATCATTCGAATGTTATGACGGTTCCAGCGATCCTGCAGCACACCTTTGTTATTATAGTTGTATCTTAGCCCGATGGGAATAGGACGATGCAGTCCTCTGCAGGTATTTTCCTTCAAGTCTAAAGAGATCAGCACTATCTTGGTTCGACAACCTACCGCCCAAATCCATCAACTCATATGGCCAGCTCACTGAGAAGTTCTTTGAAACCTACATGTACAACAAGGTTGTCAACGTAGTAATGAATAAGCTCTTCTCGCTGGCAACCGCTTACAAAGAGACAATCAGGGAGTATACCGACAGATGGCACAGGATTTTTCAAGCCATAGGAAATGTAGATCTAGTGGTCAGCATCAACTGTTACAAGTGGGGACTGGATAGAATGATCCCGTTATTTGTGGAGATCCATGGAAGTGTCCGTAAGAAAAAAGGAGACCTTCGAGTAATCATTGAAAAGCACGCCAGTCTAGAAGAGATCCAGCGGGAAAACCCTAGGGCCCAAGCTCAAAGATCTCATCGAACTAACTACGTAGAACAAACCAACAGATCAAAGAGGGGCGGTTCAGCTGAACGTCCTAATGATGATAAAAGAGGAAGAAGGGATGATCGACGACGTGACGATCGGAAATTCGAAGATCAACTCTTCACGAAGTTGAACACAAACTACGCCCGCATCCTCAGGGAGATCAAAGGCAGGGAAAACCTTGAGTGGCCATGGTCCAAAGGGAAGCATCCCCCCAAATCCGAAAAATCAAGAGATTACTACGAATATCACTGTTTCAACGGCCACCGAACCGAGAAGTGCAAGAATCTCAAGATAATGATCCAAAAGTTAATTGACGCAGGTGACCTAAAGCAGTACATACAGAAGGAAGAAAACGAAGATAGGACCAAGCGCAGTAAGAAAGTTCAAATTCCAGAGGGAAACATAACAGTTAACACCATCTCATGTTCCGAAGCTACAGGAACCTCGCTAACGTCACAAATATGGAAAATGTTAAGGAAACAATTCGAAGACTACTGTGAATTATACAAAATCGATGGGTAGAAGTGGACGAACACGAGCAATGGATGAACGCGCCTATGACCTTCGATGCAGCAGACATTGAGGAAGATATGAAAGATCACAACGACCCTTGGTCCTTACCTTACCATTGGCAGGGTGCAATATCAAGAAGATCCTCATTGATGGAGGGAGTTCAGTTAATGTTCTATTCTACTACACATTCAAACGAATGGAGCTTAACGATGAACAACTGATGTCTTTGTATTATACCATCTACGGATTCAATGGGGCACCTACAAAGCCATTAGGAGATATTGTTTTAAAAGTGGATGCAGGACCAATAAAAGTGGATACTTGATTCATTGTAGTAGACGCTCCTTCCCCCAATAACGCCATCACTGGCCGAAGATGGGTTCACAAGCTCAAAGGAGTGGCATCAACTTATCATCAATACCTTAGATTCCCATCACCTGAAGGGGTAATGGAAATAAAGGGAGATCAAGTTATCGCTTGGGAATGCCAATCTATGCAAAACCAGTTAAACAACGAGCAAGACGAGCAGCGGACATATCGAAGAGCCCGAAACAAAGAGGCTGCGAAAGAGAAGGCAATTGATCTTTATCTCGAAGAAGTTTTGAGAAGGAGCCTGATGAAGGAGAGCATCGTTCTAAATACTGATGCAAGTACTTCGACATTTAAGGAAGCTGAAGAGCCTACCAAATAGCAATTAAGGAATGTCCCTCTCCTAGGGGAACCAAAGCCTATGTTCACACCCATAGAACCTGTGAAGGAGATCAACATAAAGACCGAAGATAATCCAAATATAATGAAGATAGGGACTCTAATGAATGAAGAAAGAGAGACTGCTCTAACCAAACCACTCATGAAATACGCGAATGTCTTCGCGTGGAATTTAGGGGATATGCCAGGGATTGATCCGAAGATAATTCAGCACGAACTTCGTATAAATCCAGGCACGCCCCCCTTCAGGAAAAAAGTACGAAAGGTAGCACCAGAGTACCACCAAGCAATTGAGAAGGAGCTCCGAAAATTGTTAGAGGCATGATTCATTAAGGAGGTCAAATACCCTACATGGATATCAAACATGGTCATCGTACCAAAAAAGACCGGAGGAGTAAGAATCTGCATCGATTTCACCAACCTCAATAAGGCGTGTCCGAAGGACAGTTACCCGCTCCCAAGCATCGATCAACTGTTGGAAGTCGTCGAAGGATACGAAGAACTGTCATTCATGGATGGATATTCTGGCTACAACCAAGTATTCCTAGTAGAATAAGATCAACAACACACAACATTCTACACCCCGCACGGCCTCTATTGTTACACAAGGATGCCATAAGGACTCATAAATGCAGGGGAAACATACCAGAGGATGGTTGATGCTATCTTCAAGCCTTGGATTGGGAACACTCTAGAAGTCTATGTTGACAACATGCTTGTCAAAAGTAATCTGTACAAGGACCACCATCAATACCTGAGGAATATCTTTGAAGCAATGAGGAAGCACAACATGAAAGTAAACCCAGAAAATGCACATTCGGTGTCACCGGGGGAAGTTCCTCGGATACCTAGTAACGAAGAGGGGCATCGAAGTAGATACAGCCAAGATCCAGGCCATCGTAGAGATGCCATCCCCGAAGAACCTGAAATAAGTCCAAAAGCTCAACGGATCCCTAACGGCTTTGGGCAGATTCATTGCCAGGTCATCAGACAAATACAAACACTTCTTCAACATCCTCAAAAAAGGAAGCAAGTTTGAATGGACCGCAGAATGCGAAGAAGCTTTTCATAAGATCAAAGAATATCTGGCAACGATTCCGATCCTGCAAAAACCCGACCCCGATGAAGTTTTGGCACTTTAGATAGCAGCAACAGAGGATGCGGTCAGGGACGTATTGGTCAAGATAAACATGAAGATAGAGCAGCCAATTTATTACGTCACCAAGACCCTCAACACAGCAAAAAAAAAATTATATGAATATTGAGCAACTTATCTTGGCGCTAGTATGGGCTACCCAAAAGCTTTGGACTATATTCGCGTTCCATGCAAAGCACCGTTGGAGGTTGTTCTCAAGAGCGCTGAGAAAGTAAGAAGGATAGCAAAGTAGAACACTCATCTGGATTAGTTCAACATTATCCATGAAATCCAACACTCCCAAAAGTCACAGGTCTTGGCGGATTTCCTTGCAGATCTACCTATGGACAACGACGAGGAAGTAAGGGGCATATAAGAAGAAAACGAAGGAAAAGACCCAGTCAACATTCTCGATCCTCAAACCAAAGACGATGGGAGGTCTTCGTGGACGAATCAAGTCATAAAGAAGGTGTGGGCATAGGCATCATAATCACTACCCCCACCGGAGAAAGGGTCGTGCATGCGCTGAGGTTGGAATTCAAGGGGCATACCAACAACATCGTAGAATATGAAGCTGTAGTGCATGCCCTGCGTTTAATAATAGAAATGGAAATAACCGATGTACGCCTGACAAGTGATTCACAACTAGTCATACGACATATAGGGCTAAAATACAATGTCTATGATGACACCCTCTCCGCGTACATGGCTTTAGTCCAAACCTTAGCCTCACAGATACCAAGTATCAAATTCCGACACCTATGCAGAAAAGATCTCAGACATGCCGACGCCTTGGCATACATATCATCTATGCTGAAAGATGAGAATATTAAAGCCATAAAAATAACAAGAGTGTATGAACCTTCGATCACCCCACAGCAATCCTTCACTACAAATCGTGAAGACGATGTAAGGGAGGACATTGCAGGGGACTTTATCGAAGACGACATCATGATGAGGGAAAACGAAGATGAGGATTTCAGCAACGAAGAAGACTGGAGAACCGAGATACACCTTTATCTTGAAGAAGGTACGCTACCAGCGGAATTAAAGCAAGCCAGAAAAATACAATCAAAGGCAAGGAGATACGACATTCGTGATGGAGTATTGTACAAGAAATCCTTCCTCGGACCACTGCTGCGATGTCTATCCAGAGAGGAAGGGCATCAAATTTTGAAGGATATCCATTACGGGGACGCAGGTAACCACAGCGGAATGAGATCACTGGCGGATAAAGAAAAATGCAGGGATACTATTGGCCTCAAATGATCCGAGATGCTACTAAGATGTCCCGGAGGTGCGAAAAATGCCAGCGGTTTTCTAAGAAGATTCACGCTCCTGAGACAAAGTTGAATTCTGTATATAGTCCTTGGCCATTCTCAAAATGGGGTGTAGACATCGTTGGCCCCTTGATCGAAAGGTCAGGGAAAAGTCGATTCTTGATTGTAGCCATAGACTACTTCAGCAAGTGGGTGGAGGCCAAATCCCTAGCGAGAATTCGGATGTGGACGTATTCACATTTATATTTCAGAACATCATTTGAAGGTTTGGCATTCCCGCCGAAATTGTCTCGGAAAATGGCAAGCAATTGCAAGGGAAAAACATAGATATGCTCTTCGATACTTTCAAAATCAGGAAGAACAAATCAACCCCCAGAGTAACGGCCAGTCCGAGGCTACAAATAAGACCCTTGGTATTATTCTCAAAAAGCAATTTGACGAACATAAAGGACGATGGTGCGAACAACTACACAACGTTCTATGGCCATACCGAACAACACGAAGATCCGCCACAGGCGAATCACCATTCCTTCTCACATATGGGGCCGAAGCAGTCATCCCGATAGAAATCCTCATGCCAACTACAAAGACCGAAGCCTGGGAGAAGAACCTCACAACAGATATGATGCTGGAAAGGCTTGATGATCTAGAATAAAGGAGAGAGACGACACTACAAAGGATGGAAAATTACCAACGAAGGCTATCCAGAGAGTACAACAAGAAAGTTAAGCTTAGGAACTTTGTAGAAGGACATTATGTGCTAAGAACCATACCACAATACCAGCGAGAGAAAAAGTGGGGCAAGTTAGCACCATCATGGGGAGGACCGTTTATAATACATGACATTGCCGAGAATGGATCTTATTACCAGCGAAATATAAAAGGAGAAGTCCTCAGACACCCATCTGTAAGGCAGCGCAGTTCTGCACCTGCGTGAAGAGTACCAGAAGAAGAAGAGGACAGCGTACCTGCTAGACATGTTTCTATCTCTGGAAGAGGCGTAGCAGACCTCAACCTACCAATCAAACGAACAAACTTTTGCAAAAACTATTGGGGAAGTAGTGATATACAACCTCTTCGTACTCCCCTATCAGCGTCTATAAGTGTAGGATCATGGGGAAGGCATCCAGCAGAAATAGATACCCAACCAATTACAAGGCGGCGGTTCAGCGGAATGGGTGTATGTGAATATTTTAATAACGCACCACATATCTGGGGACGCTGCCCCGGCCCAACGTCTGGGAATCCTTTGGCCAAGGATTATCCAGCGGGGTGACAGGTCCAAAGACGATCACGAAGGTACATACCTTCAGCATCGTTATCAAACACTTCTTGTCATTATACTTAGTTCACTTCCTACTAAATTTAACTCGTTATCTAAAAGAACAAACTGAACTAAAAATGCAGGTAAAACTTAAACTGTACATGCTCAAACAATTGATGATACATTCCATAAAAGTTGATTACAAGATCGGGAAACGTACACAAGAAACACAAGACATATCAAAAAATGGCCCGAAGCCAAGTAATCAACAAAGATCAAATTTCTATAGCAAACAAGGGAATTTACTTTCCCTTGGATGATTCAACGTGATCAGATGGATTTTGTTTCTGCGACGAAGGTATGCTTACGCCCGAAGAAGGACCGAAAGAGTGAGTTAACGGCTCAGGCGTACGACGACGAGGGTAATTCTTGACGATACCATGTTCTGTCTGGAGGTCATGCTCGATCCGGGTGAGAGTTTTGTTAATCTCTTCGGTCAGCTGACAACGTACCTTATAACCAATAATGGTGTTCTTCAGCTCAGCCTGCGACAACAAAAATAACAATCGAGTTACTTCTTTGGCCGCCTCCTTCGCCGCTTCATCCCGAGACCCTGCTAGACCCTTGTAATATGTAGTCTGGCTCTCCTGATGAACTAAGGAAGATTGAGTTTTTTCAAGTTTTTCATTTATAGCGAGAAGATGTCCCTCGAGCTATGTAAAGAAAAAAGATAGCACAAGGCATTAGAAGGTTGGAACTACAAAACTACACGCGGCCAAATAAATGTATACCTTCGACATTAGCCGAGGCTATTTCATATTCGTTAACTACAACGTCCCGGGCTTCGTCAAATAAATCATACTCGTCTGGTATTTTCTTATAATCCAATCGAAGGGTCGTGAGATCAAATTGACACTCATCTAACTTTACCTGCTTCATGGAGTCCAGGTGACGAAGGTGATTGACTTTATTATTTATCTCTTCTATCCCTTTATTAAGCCTGTACATATTCACTTCAAGACTCCTCTCGGACTCAACTAAACGAACAAAATCCGCCCGAGAAGCGGTCAAAGCGTTACTAAGGGCAAAAGCCTCAGCTCTAGCATCGTCCCTCTCCCGAACAAGTCGTTGTATATAGTTATGGACTTCAGGATCGGGGGAGGATCAAGCTCGATGCAACTCTTCTTCCAAGCCGTTTATCTTAGCTTTCAAGCGAGAAATATCCTCATGGGCCTCACGAAGATTTTCCTGAGTCCACAACAAAGCGTCGTTAAATAGGCGGCGAACAGAGTTAAATTTATTCTACATATCGACCATCTGTTCCCTCCTTTCTCGATGTCGTGCAACCAGTTCGTCATGTTCATCATCTCGGGCATTCCACCTCTCATCTTCACCCTTAATCTTCGTTACTAGTTCCCGAATTCGAAAGGCCTGACGAGTCCTCTCACTTCGAAGCCATGTTAACTCTTTGACATCACCCGCTGAAGATAGGGCGGGGAGACTCAGACAACGTGCTAAGAAGGCGAAAGGGAGATGAAGGGGAAAGTAGAATAAGAATACAAACCTTTAGAAGATGAAGCATCGTTACGGGAATTCTCCAACTCACTACGAACCATAGCAAGATCAACATAAAACTTTTCCTCTTCGGCTCCAAGTTGTTCTTTTCCTTTCAATCGGTTCTTTAGTTCAAGTATCTCTTTATCTTTAGCAGACATAACAACCTCGGTAGCGGACAATTCTTCTTCCCTATGACGAAACTTGGCTTCCAACTTGAGGGATTTCGCCTTAAAAAACTGATGAAGAGTATGATTACAATTTTCGCTTCTCACATATGCGTTTCAAATAGATTGATGATGATTATAAGTAATCACGACTAAACACCATGCAATTTATAAGAAATTACGGTAACTTACCTCAAGCATCCGTTGCTGAGGAAAACCATACTGATACCCATCAGCTATGGCCATCATATCAGCAACAACAGATGGGGGATCAAATATAAGGCTAGTAGAAGTGTCCCTCAAATCCTTGTCCCACACTTCTGCAACTCTACCTTCAGAAGATCGTTGCATCATCCGACGAGTGAAAGCATCGAAATTCTTCTCACGGGAATTATTGGAGCAGGATTGGGCACGAACATCAAGTTCCTCGGAAGATAGCCCTGCAGAAGCCTCAGTGACAACAACATTCTCCCAGCGTCGGAATCTTTCTTAGCTTCGGGTTTTGTCCTAGACTCTGTTTCTTTACCAGCAAGGGCATCTTCATCCTCGCCATCAGAACTCTCTTCCGCTCCAACAGTTTTCTCACCAAAGGTCTCACCAAAAACATCCCAATCATCGTTTGGGGAAAGCAGGGAAAACTCTGAACCAAGCCCCATACAAGCGTTCATATCAATTGGCTCACCTGCAGAATATATCTTGCCAAAGGAGAACTGTTGACATGCGACAGGAATAGATTACGGAGGACCAACGTCTTCGACATTGTTTTAGTAGAAGAACTAAACCCAACACCACCACCGGGGGAAGCTTCTCTCCCTACAACTCCACTAACTCCAGGGGCAGTTTATTTTCCACATTTCCACCATCGCCAAGGGCAATCTCCTCTTCAACAACACCATCACCAATATTCCTACCATCCTCGTGATTAGGAGGTGAAGTAATATAGTACGTTCTTCATCATCAGTGAGTTCTTCTTCTTCTTCCTCGATGAACTCTTCGTTCACAGGGTTGTTAACCTCGTCAGGAATCTCTGTTTCATCATCCCCCGCGGTAGAAGATTGAAGAGGTCCAATTTTCTTTTTCTTGGTCACCTAGAAACATGACATGGAATTATTATGAAGAATATTTCCTCCTTACTTTGATTAAAAATTCAAACCAAGAAGCAAAGGGGCAAATATACGGTGTAACAAGAAGCCATACCTTGGCAGCAACAACACTCCTCGAAGGAAGAGTAACATCAGAACTTTCTTCTTCACCCACATCAGCGGCATCGAAGGCATAATCAAAATTCATGCCTTTAAAATTCAACTTCCAAGGGAAGATATTACCGTAACGAGCCGGGGCACTCTCACGAGCTTGACTAACAGCGGTGGGACGCCATCCATGCGGACCAGGCACCCAGCCATAATCCCAAGGACCAACAATCGGAATAACAGTGGCATGCCACTCATAATCATGATCACGCTTTATCCGCTCACGAGCAGGAAAAATCTTCCGATGAGAATTCCTTTCGGTGCCAGGAACATACTTCAGCTTTGAATCACTTACTTCACTCAAGAGACGAATCTCACCACAAGGAGCAACAATGGTTCGTAGGCCAACGCTCCATGGCTTACGGTTCCTACCATTAACATATTCTGTGGAAGAATTATTGAAATTCTCAAGAGTATACCAGTCTCTCTCAGCAGGATTAGGAACCTAGTGGGTCATCATCGTTTCTCCTTTACGCCGAAGATAACACTCCTTAAGTGCACGAAGATAGTTTCCAGTCAGCTGCACTACCGAGCGGCAATGAGTGTGAGGGGTGGAACCCTCACTACGAGCCAAGACATCGTAGTAAAAAGAGTCTTCCGACTTGTATAAAGGTAACATGAGGCCACCTTCGAAGGCTCCCACCGTAGTTAAAAAATGGAATTCAACGTATTGATAATTCGAAATCAGATCATAAGTAAGATCGTCATCGGGAGCATAAAACCTAACATCAAAAGCTTCGAGTTCGTGCTTCGCCTTGAACTCTGCAAGATCTATGTGCTTGAAAGTAACTTTCTTTTTACCGACTGTGACGCTTCGTATAACTGGGGCAGTGTTTGAATCATCAGCATGATCCGACGAAGGTCTCTTCGCGGGACTCATATCTGAGGCTTTCCTTTTAATAGGAAGATTCTTTGATAAATCAGCCTTCGGTGTGGCACCCTTAGTGGATTTTCCTCTCATAGGAACGACAGGAGGTGGAGCTATAGGCTTCTGTAGGGGCATCGAAGATGGAGCAAAAAAACGAAGAGGTTGGGCGTTCAGCGGATCATCACGATGAGGCGAAGGGGTCTGCGTATCTGTTGGCATATCACTTTGAGAAGCAACAAGACGACTAACAGCATACGTAGAACCCTGAGGACCCTTCGTTTGATCCCCTTTCTTGACAGATGAAACTCTTGGACCAGAAGTAGATGAAATCCTCTGAGCACGAGGATCTAATTGTGAAGACCTAGACGAACCCCCCTTCGGCGGAGATATATCAGGACTTCTAGGTGTGGGAGACCTATAAGGGCTCGATGGCGGTGTTTGATAGGGAGCCCGCTGACGATCAGTCATAACTACGAAGGGGCATTGAAACGAGATAAAGATTCAAACAGAGATATCATCCAAAAATATCATTCAAAAACCCTAGAATTTGCAAAATTAAAGAACCCTGATTTATTTGAAGGTATTGAAGACAATCTTAAACCATCTAATAGGAATCCATAAGTTTTGTGATAAAGAACAGCGGAAACTATATATACTTTCGTATATTTGTTCTTCATCACAAAACCAAGAACACAGCAACAGAAGTTAACAGTCAATCAAAATCAAAACTAAAGATAATTTCGTACATGTATCAAAAGCCTTATGAGTAGAGCGAAGACGATCAATGCGAAGATGAGGAACAGCGACAGCAGTTAACCTCTGAAGACCCTAAGAAATTCTATCCTAAGTAACACTAGCAGAAGTTAAGAGAAAGAAAACAAGAAGAGGGAATTTTCGGACTGACAAGAGGGGGAAGAGAGAATGAAATTTATTTCAATAGCCTCATCTCTCTTATTTATAACCCAAACGATATAACAGCCTCGTGTTTCAAGGAGAAGTTAATGCGGAGAATGGAAATCTTGCTCTAAAGATAAGGAGGAGTTAATGAAGAGAGTGGGGTTGACTGTGAAGACAGTTTTCCACAAACTTTGACCATTAATTCAAACCTTGGAGAAAAGGGGAAAATTTTATACACATAATTCATCAATCGCCACGTGTCCGAAAAATTACACGTGGAGAGCACATAGCTTGGAATATCAAAGACAGGATGTCACGTATCAATACCCAAGTAGCAGTCGTCATCAGCATATGTTCATCATCTAACTGATCTGATGGATAGGAATCATGGAGCACTAGAGGAACGAGCCACCGAGAAGCACTGAAGAACACCCAAGGATTCACTTTATTCCATCTCGAGAAGGATCTAAGATCAACGTCTAGGGATATTCTAACTGACACGGATGTGATGGAAGCCACAGACAGCTGTCCGGCGCGTGTAGATAGCCCAACCACCCACATTAAACACTCTAGACATATGGTACGTGTCAATCAACCTGTGGAGAAGAAAGAGGCGACTCATCGTCACCAAGTATAACCGCTGGAGGCATCGGGTGAAGACAAAGACACCAGCGGGATCAACACAAAGAACAAGAAGATAAGGTGATAGTCGACTTTAGTAGTGGACCCCACTTGTAACCCCTATAAATACCCCTCTCCACTAAGAAAGAGGGGTCGACCAGTTTTTAGCAATTAGAGAAGAGTATAGGAAACAAAAATAGGAAGAGTAAGTATGAATCATATTTTCCCTTTAAGCATTGTTACTCACTTAAAGTCATTCGACTATCTTTGTAACTCCTCAATAACAGTGAAACACCAACCCGTAGACGTAGGTCTTAGTGTCGAACCACGTAAATAACTGTCTTATTTACATTTCAACACTTTACTATTTGTTATTATTATTATTATGCTTTATGATACATACATCGTAACTAGGTAAAATGGCTGAATCAGTCCCTCCTGGCTAGACAATGACGAGTCCGAAGACTCTGAGTCGATGAGTCATCGTGGTTTGTACCATATCACGTCTGTTTTCTTCCCTACAACGCTTTTATTTACAAATACGAATATTATTTGTGAACACCTGGATGCCATCGTAATTTATGTGTTCACATATTTCTTACTGATCTGGTGCTAGTAGTCCCCTCCAATGGCCCTGCGTAATACAAACAACATATAAAACGACATTGACTTCCGTTGCTTTCTATACCGTTCCTTTTGGACTGTCTGCTTCTTTGTCTGTCTGTCTGTCTGTCTGTTGCAATATTAGTTCTATTCTTAATGCTTAATTAGTTACCCAAAATCGATACTAAGTAAAAAAATAATTAAATTCCTCCGTATACATGTGATGATCTAAGTTGACGGTTCCAGGACTCGTGCCACACCTTATTCCAAGGTGTTGTATCATTCTTCTTCTCCCCATGATGTGCTGAACAAAATGACCAACCTCATGAGTTCAGTCAACTAGAAGCTGCTCAGAATCATTTATTACATAAACTCAAAATACCATCGATTATTGTCTGGGTTTTGAGCCTCGAGCATTTCAAAATGTGCTTCTGGTCTTCAGATCAAGAGCATTTTTCTGCTAGTACATAATTCATAATGGTATTTCGTTGCATGTTACAGTATAATTTTTATTAATCATGATGGAGTGCTTTGATGTTGGCTCATATATCTCTGACGTATATGTGAGAAAATAAACAGCCAGCTGCTCTATTATTTGTCCGAACAGGGAGACATGAAAAATGTTAGGGATTTTAAAGCCTGAACCACAAGAACATCAGCTATCATGAGAAAATGGAAACATCTCAAGCAACAAATTAAACTTGTGGGAACTATCAAATTTTGATTTGAAAAAAAAGTAACAAAATCGACCAAACATTAAAAAATGAAAATAAGTGACCCATAATAATATCTGCAACCTATATCAAGCGATTTAAGCAAAGATGAATTAGGATATTCTGCTGGAAATAGTGTGAATCCATTGACACAAAGATGCAAATACCACTGCAACTGGTGAATGCATGTGCACGAGCTGCTAACTGCCCAAAACAATTTGAAATTAGAGTTGGACCATACCACTGCAAAATTGTTTTGTGATGTGTACTTTACAGGCTGCTACAGTAGTAGACTTGTGACCCTAATCCTATATAGACTATTTGATCGATGGACCTTTTCTGCTTGGACGCTTGTTGCAAAAGCGGCTGGTGGGTCTTCTCTGCAAGAAAACAATCCATGAGGGCGCTTGAATAAGCTGAGAGGTATCCAGCGGTCTCAGATACTCAAGACAGACAAAGCAAAATGTATCTGTTGATGATGATGATATTCCACAGCGTTGGGTGGAGCCACTCGCATAACAACTCTCTGTAAGACAAAATACATGTTTCAGCTGCCTGTTTTTGGTTTTATACTCTCAACCTCATCCTCACTCACTAGTACTAATCGCACTCTATAATCGTACTTAAATTCAGATTAATGTGTACTTAAAATATAGACTTCCATAAATTTAGTAGCTCAGAGAGGACCCCTGAGGTACGTGGTGTATGCATGCATGTGCATGCTTTGCGTGGACACCCTACGCATTTTGATCGGGAAACAAACTCTACGTGTCTAAATTTACTGATAATTTTTTTTTACCGCACATTGTCACATATACCGTGTATTCTCTTTGATTACTATTTCGGTTGCTTCCG
Organism: Papaver somniferum; assembly: GCF_003573695.1. Lineage (NCBI taxonomy): Eukaryota > Viridiplantae > Streptophyta > Magnoliopsida > Ranunculales > Papaveraceae > Papaver > Papaver somniferum. Next base: position 171,960,719 of record NC_039362.1, read on the forward strand.
GGCACAATTTGGTCCCAGTACCAATTTTTCTGTTATGTCAATTGCATGCATTAATCCTTTGCTCTGTATTGGCAACTACCTATGGTCCTATATACCCTAGCAACTTTTATTTCAATTCTATCCATTCCCTTAGATTGATCCATAAACATCAGTTATAAATACCTCAAACCTACCGACCATTAAAATGGGTGTACTAGCTAGTAAGCACACTACTGTTTCTGCTTTCTTTATTTGACAGCTTTAATTAAAACTCACAAATGGCTCAACAGTCAACACTGATCTCCAGTCTTGTCTAGAAACGAAGAAGTTTTGGTGGGAAGTTAAAGGATTTGAAACCACCAGCTAGCTAGAAATCGAGCTGAGGGATGGTCAGAGTGGTCCATGCATAGTAAGAAATACAGGTAGTGCTGCTGCATATAAATTTAAATCGAAGATAGGGACTGTGAAGGGCAGTGTTGTTCTTTTCTACTTGAATTCTATGTAATGTATTAAAGACTCAAAGGTTGGTTCCCCTTGTCTCATTAAATTATCTTTATCAAATTGAAAATGACATAAATTCTCTTTATCAAATTGAAAAGGACATACCCATGTAGCACTACTGCTACTGTTTGTTTCTCCATCATCATCTTAACTTTTTGGTCACAACCGAAATCAATATGTCAACCTAACAAAATTAACACAGTCTCACACTATTGTATATTCACTACAGTCGCAGTAGGGTGCACTCTTGCTCACTCTCCTGGTGGTCACCTTCATCATTTTTGAGTTGAATACCTGAAAATCCGTCCAAATATATACTGGAAAAATATAAAACGGAAACACGCCACATTGCCTCGAGTAACCAAACGGAATATGAAAATAAACCTAGCTTAACTGGGGGCCATCGGAACTAATTGGGGGCCATGCAATAGAGGACAAAAAAGATCACCAGAACCTAACTTGGGTCACCCCTTATAAAAATATTTTTTAAATGGCTAAAATGTCCCTAAATGATTAGTGTTAAAATTTAATTAATTAGTGATAATCTTACTTAATTAGGGTTTAATTTTTTTTTCCTGATTTTTTGTCTGCAATTTTTAGTCTAACTTTTGTTTTTTTTTTGCTCAGATAGTATGAAAAATCGTCAAGGTATTAAAAAATTTCATCGACGACCCTCAACAGCCGTTAATGTTTAAACTGTTTAAGTGACGACTCTAAACTGTCGAAAATTCATTAATGGCGGAAATGTACGACAGTTTTGGGTCGCCATAAAAATGATCAATTCCCTGACGACCCTTTGGAAGGGTTGTTACTGTTTTGGTTACGCATTTGACGACTTAAACAGTCGTTAATGTTTTAGAAATGTTATAAAATGTCGTTAATCTCTAAAAAGAGTCGTTAGTGTGTGACAGTTTAGAGTCGTTATTGTTTTGATCATGATGTATATGATGACCCTAAACTGTCGTTAATGTCGGTGAAGGGTCTTTACTGAGGGTCGCTACTTGGAAAAGAAAATATTAATCAAGGGTAAAATAGTATATTCATCTTCCGATTTTTACACCCTGAAAAATTTGGGGGCAAACAAAATTCCATGGCCCCCGATTAGAAATTATGGCCCCCAATTAAACTAGGAAAATAAATTGTGGTAAATTATTGTTACATCTAAAATGCAATTAGACTTATAAAATATGCATGATTAGGGACCCAAACAAAGTGAGTTCCCCTTGTTCCGGATCACAAATGATTGTGCTTTTTGCAGCATGCTATACAATGGTGTGGTCGAGCACACTAGAAATAATCAAATTAATTATCCATTGCTTTAGTTCATCTTTAGAGCTGTTTAGGGCACCCCACAAGCCACAACTTCACAACTTTCTTTTAATTTCTCTAATCCTCTTTAATCTTCTGCATTCTTATTCATTTTTTGCTCTTTGTCCCTACCCGAAATAACAACCAAAAAGAACATCCGGGGCTTATTCAAAAAAAAACATCCGGGAACATGAGAAAAATGATAGAATGCTGGCAATTGCTGGATTTGAAAGAATTCAGCATTTCAGACACAAAAAACTAAAATGTGTCAATAGATGCACGTCACGTAGGCAAACAAGCCCCTTGCAAGTGATGTGCAGTGACACCAGCACACGACTAAGTAGTTATTGGATGAACATAATTAGACCGGCAATCACTCAATCAGCCAAAAGAAATACCAAAATAATCATCTAGTAACAAAAAAGAAAGAGGAAAAACAAGCCGATTATAGAAAAGAAAAGAAAAAGAAACCTTCTAATATCTCTTCTTTTTGCATGTGGTTTCCACGAGATGATGATTAATTAATGTGATTAGGTAACCGGTAAATCCAAAGTGGATCATATTATGTTTTTTTTATTTGGTTTATTATGTTTCTCTAAACACTAAATTAATACAATTTTAACAACTATGTGTGCTTTACACTCCAAATCGGATGATCATAGCAGCTGGGAGTGAATTTCACTAGAAGTCAAAATCATGATCCCCTATATTCTTTGTAATTTGAAGTTGAATTAGCTGATAGCCCATGTAGGACTATGCTGAAACTTTTTGTTTAGCTGATAGCCCATATAGGGTTGATCCCCTATATTCTTGCCTCTGCTTCTTTTGTTCCTTAGAATCCCTTATAGGATAACATCAGTTTACTAATTATTATGAAAGGAACTTACCGACTTATACATTAGGTCTCTAAATCATGAGATATATGTTTAATTGATATTTCATAATACATGTTTAGCTACATTTATCTGATATCAAACCAGAGTCAGTGAATATCAATGGTTATGTCAACCGATTCTGGGGAAAGTTCATCATTTCGATGAACATCGAATAGAATAAGTTGATGTAAACATTGATATCTATCGATTCACTCAATGTTCATTCATCAGAATCGGTTGACGTATATGTTTTTATAAATCGATTATGGGCTTAACATTTAAGAAATAAAAGGTATGTAATCGGTTTATCTGAACACTCACATTATTTGTTTCTAGCAACAAAAAAACATACAAAACACTAAGTATTCTTCCATACCAGAATCTGGCGATACGAGCATGAACATCAACCGATTCTAGCTAATCATTTTTCAACCAGAAAATACATAAAAAATAATCGGTTGACGTGGTCACGAATATAGACCATTTATCATAGGAATCAATCAATATGGACGTAGACATCAACCGATTATAGTTACACACAGAAACCCAAAATTGTTCGTATTTGAATAGATAAATCGATGATATGTATATTTAAGAGTAATGGGTTGCAATGGATGATGTTTAGTTTGATTATTTATTTATTTTAAAATAAGGATGATGAAATTTCTTTAAATCGATCGATGTAGTTATAATCAATTGATGAAGTTAGTTTTTAGTTTTAGTTCTTAAGGGAGATGATTTGAATTTAGTTTTGAAAGAATTTGAATAGGTTTAAAATCTGGCCAAGTTATAAATTCCCAATAGTCCAGTGTTTTCTTCAACAAGCGTATGTAACCTCAGTGATTTGTTCATCTAACAAGTCTACTGCAAATGAAGTCCATGGGATTAAATGAAAAATATCTTGGATTGCCCCTCTTCTTAGGCAAAGACAAAAAAGAAAGTTTCAAACCAATAGAAGACAAAATGCATAGCAAGCTAAGTATATGGAAATGAGAGATAGTAGACCAAGATGGAAGATCAACTCAAGTGCAGTCAGTTTTAAGCACAATGGCCAACTATCAAATGGGTTGTTTCAAGATGCCAAAACATGTGACTGAATCTCTAGACATAATTCAGAGAAGATACTGGTGGATCAAAGTCAATAAAAAAGGAATCAATCTCATTTCATGGATTTCTGTTTGCAAACCAAAAAGATTAGGGGGTATGGGATTCAAAAACACCATTAAATTTAATGATGCTCTGCTTGCAAAATTAGCTTGGAGGATGGTTACATATCATAACTCTCTATGTGCCAGAATTCTGAGAGCAAAATACTTTCACAATAAAGATCCATTATGTGATGAAATACGTTCTCAGGGATCATGGATTTGGAGAAGTATTCATAGAGGTTTGCAGATAGTGAAGAAGTATTATATCTGGAGTGTTGGGGATGGCTCAAGTAAAATCTAGACACATAACTGGGTTGTAGGCTCTCATCACAATTAACTCTCAAATGAAGCACAGTCTCCAGGCAACAATGACAAAGTTCAGAGTTTAATTCAACAAGATACTCAACAATGGAATGTGCAAAGCATTAATCAAATGTTCAACCAAGTTGAAAGAAAGAAGATATAAGAAATAAGAATTCCCAAAAATGCCAGAGATTTAAATTGGAGTCTTACAAGAATTGGCACTTTCATAGTTCAATCTACCTACAAAGCTTTAATACAAGAAAACCGCGGCAACTGCATCAGTAAAGAAGAGCAGAAATTTTGGTTGAAAATTTGGCACCTAAAGCTTCCTTACAAGCTCAATCTTTTTCTATGGAGATATCTAAAACAAATTATTCAAACAAGAACAAGAGTGGGAAAACATATGCAGCTTGATGATTATTCTTTCCCTTTCTGCAAGCAAGCTCCAGAAACAGATACTCATATCTTCGTGCAATGTGATCTGGCAAAAATAATATGGTTCACAATTCTCCCAGAAGCTATGCATTCCCAACAATAATGTTATTCCTTACAAGATTGGATCAAGACTTAGAGTCAAGAAAAAAGCATCATCTCTTTAAAACAAGAAAAATGTATCCTTTTAGCTACAATTATCATGTGGGAAATCTGGAAACATAGATGCGCTCTAGTTTTTGAAGAAAAAAAAAACTCACCCAAACAGCATAATCATGAGCACAAAATCTTTTTGCACAAAATATAACATTCTAGATTGTGAAACTAACAATATCTGCAGGAAGCAAGCTCATAACAATAAAAGAAAGTAGAATAATAAACCACCTGCTAATTGGTGGAAATTAAATTTTGATACATCTTTTGATAAAAAGAGTAAAACATGTCGTATTGGATGATTTTGAGAGATTGTGCAGGGAGATTTATGGATGCCATGGTGAGGGTAATAAAAGCTAGAGATGTTGAACAAGGAGAAGGTTTACCTCTCTTGGAAGTAGTAGAATGGATCAAAAGTAGAGGGTGGAAAAATATTATCATTGAAGGGGATTGGAAGACTGTCATTGAAGTTGTGACTTCAAATTTTGTAAACTCTAGTTGGAAGGATCACAATCTTCTTTCCGATATTAGTAGAATTGTAGAATTTATGAGTTATGTCAAGTGTGTTTTCTTTCCAAGATTAGGTAATGAAGTGGCTAATGGACTAGCCAAATATGCCAAGAATTATGAATATAACCAAGTGTGGGTTGAGGCACCACCAAGATGTATCCTTTCAATCCTTGAGATGGAGAACTTTCTGTAACTGTTTGTTTTTCAGCATTGAATTTGCTTTTATGATCAAAAAAAAAAAAAAAAAACTTAGGATTGAATTTTAATATTAAGGATAACTCAGTAGTTTTACCTAGTTTAGACGCCCACTATTCCCTTAGTCTAGGTGATGTAGTACATCTTTCTCTGTATCAACAATGATTGTTGATCATTTTCTTCTGTATCAACTGTAACAGTTGACCTCATGCTTTTGGATCAACTATGATTGTTGATCCCTAACGTCAGTTTAAGTTAGTTTGCGTCGCAAGTATTTCCCTTTCTAGTTTTCGTCAAACTCTTTCCTTTAATCAGTTCATGTAAGTCTATATAAAGGCTGTAACTCTTGTTTACAAGACACATCTTATTATACATATTATTATCAATTTTTTTTATTAATCTTTTACCTTAGAATCTTGATCCTAGAATCAGTTTTCTATTAAGTTTCTGACGGAACTTAAACTTATCCCTGTTACCCTTATCTGTGCTACAATAGTTGGTATCAGATACAGAGTTTTTAGATTTTTATCTAGAAACAGATCCTTTCCACAGCTTCCGCAACAACTCAAAACCCTAAATTTTCACCCACCTACCTTTCGTTATAATGGGAGACAAGTTAACACCAACTGAAATTGATGCCATTGTCACAGCACTTGAAACCAAGCTCAGCGCAGCACTTGAAACCAAGCTCAGCGCAGCACTTGAAAACAAGCTCGGCAACATATTTGAAAGGTCCTGTAGTTCTTTAGAAACCAAGTTTGAAAAGTTTATAGAGGAACTGGAGAGACCTAATCATAAAATAATGCTCATAATGAAACATCATGTTAAGGAGTCACAAGATGATAAAGAAGTGTCGATGTCAACTCAAGAGGATTTGTCATCTTCTAATGATACTGTATTTGTTTCAGCTGCATCTGTGGGCGAAGAAGAAAATCCAGTCGACAAGGTTTCGTATGATTTGTCAGCGATTAATGGTAAGTCATCAGAACTTCTTTTGTTATCTGCTGGTGTTGATATACCTGTTTTATCTAGGGTTGAAAATAATCAAGTTATTATTCATGAGAAAGCACGTATGATCTCTTATGTACACCCTAGTAAGATTGTTGAGCTTAATTATCAGAATTCGTTTGTGATAAATCCGACTATGGCAATAAATTATAAACCATGGTTTCATACTTCTGTCTTTAAGCTTGATTGCCTATCTCAAGAAGGCATACCACCGGAAAATCATTCTGGAAATATTTGTGGTCGTATTTTCTCAAAATCTGAGAAAATAACGTTAGACAGAGAGTTTTTAGAAAAGTTGCCTAATTTGACTAAATATGAAGACGTTGGTGTTTACACTCTTGTGCAATGCTCTACGTTAAGAAAAATCAATAATATTTCTTGCCCAGTTGAACCTAATTTGGCGAATAGAGTCTTTGATTAGGGAAGAAGAGAAACTTTTGAATTAAAAGGATGACTCAGTGTGTGACGACGAAGACCGAAATATTTCAATCAATTATTAATACCTTCGGAAGTTTTGCTACGATAATATTCGTAGATACCAAGGTTGATAGATGTAGAGCTTCCAAATTCAAGGATGGGCGTGTTTGCTCCATGCTTGTTTGGTTGGGAGAAACCACCGATTCAAATAATGGAATCGCAATGTGTCTGGTAATCGTTATTTGTATGGTTGGTATCTTTGTGTTCGATCGAGGAAAACTTAAACACGACTTTTATGCTACTTTGAGACACATTTCTTGAATGCTTCGGTTTATGATCTCTAGAACTACAAGTTTTGTGTTTGATCGTGGTAAGTCGGTAAACGTGATATCTACATTTTTCATGGAGGAAAAGAACTCGTATTCTTTGATGACAACTCGAAGTCTAGAGCAATATATGGAGAAAAGAAAGTTTTTCTTATTAGCTAACTCGAGGGCGAGTTTCTTTCAAGAAGGGGGGACTGATGTAGTACATATTTCTCTGTATCAACAATGATTGTTGATCCTTTTCTTCTGTATCAACTGTAACAGTTGACCTGATGCTTTTGGATCAACTATAGTTGTTGATCCCTTACGTCAGTTGAAATTAGTTTGCTTCGCAAGTATTTCCCTTTTCTAGTTTTCGTCAAACTCTTTCCTTTAATCAGTTCATGTAAGTCTATATAAAGGCTGGAGCTCTTGTTTACAAGACACATCTTATTATACATCTTATTATCAATATTATTATCAAGTTTGTTTATTAATCTTTTACCTTAGAATCTTGATCCTAGAATCAGTTTTTTATTAAGTTTCTGACGGAACTTAAACCTATCCCTATTACCCTTATATGTGCTACACTACTAGGTGGGTAAAGATATCTATAGGTTTCAAATAAACCCCATAAGAAACTACAAAGGAAAATAAGGCGTTCATGAATTTCAATATTATCAACTGCAAATTGTATATATAAACGAGCACGAAGCCACCTCTGGACATTGATGGTCAATTGTTCACCCTTGAATGAGGATTTTTTATTCTAATTTTTGAATTCAAATTCAAATGGGAAAACTAATGTTTGCCTATAGAAGGTCCGCAATCTTTCTTTTTTTGCCCCCTCTTTCCGGCTCTGTTACTAATTGCATATCAATTTCTATTAGTTCTACAACTGATATATTCTATCTCCGGAAAAGTAATACGTTTACTTTTTTAATTTGATCTATTGTCAAGTAAAAACAATAAAAAAATAAAAATATCACTCTTTTTGAAACCGAAATAATAAAATACTTACTGTCTTTTTTTTCAATAAACTAAATTTATTGATTCTAAATAACGGTCTGCGAGTTATAACCCCGGAGGTGTCACCATCCTTCCACAAAAAACCCATCAAAACAAAAGTAACACAAAACCCCCATCAAAATAAAATTAACACAAAAACCCCAAATTTAAATGTTGGTTTCATCATAAAATTTGATGAAACCAATATTTAAATTTGGGATTTTTGTACCAATTTTTAAAAATTTAGGATTCTGTATCCATTTTGTTTACGATAGAGTTTAATGAATCTCAACATTTGAGTGGAATTTTTGTACCATAAGTTCGGTCATCTTGAATTTTTATGACTAGTTTTCTCTAAATAACTTGTATATTTTACTCTAGTGAGTAATCCTCTCCAGGCCACCGGCCTAATACAAACAACATACAAAACGACATTGACTTCCGTTGCTTTCTATACCGTTCCTTTTGGACTGTCTGCCTCTTTATCTGTCTCTCTATTACAAAACAATAACAGTTTCCTGATTCCTCCGTTCTTACTTAATTAGTTACCCCAAAATCGATATCAAAAAATAATTTATTTCCTCTGTGATGATCTTAAGTTGCCGATTCCAGGACTCGTGCCACACCTCACTCCAAGGTAGCATTCTTCTTCTCCGCATCATGTGCTGAACAAGAAAACCGACCTAATGAGTTCAGTCAACCTGCTCAGTCTCATTAATAGCTCAAAACACCATTAATTGATTATGGTCTGGTTTTTGAGCCTTGAGCATTCCAATATGTGCTTCTGGTCTTCTAAATAGCACTGTCTATTTCTAGTATTGTATTCATAATGGTACTTTGTTGCATTTTATGACGTTGGCTCACACCTCAGAGGTAAGTGTGTAGGTATTTTTATCTTTCCCGACAAGAAGACATGGAAAACGTTACAAAGGATTTTAAAACCGGGAACGTAAAGGTTTGGGGAACAAAAAACTTGCAAGAGGTTTTAAGCTTTTGATTCAAAATGAGAAATAAAATGGATGGGAAAATGGAAAAACTGAGAAACAAATTGATCCACCCACATTTACAATCTATATCAAGTCATATCTCAAAAAAATTATGCGAGATATTTCCGGATATTTGTCTCGATGAGTATATATATCCATTGACACAAATTAAGATGCAAATAATAGGGATCCAGCACCAGCATGTGGTGACTAGTGAGGCACACGAGCAGCAAACTACCCAAAACAATTTGTTATCGAGTTGGACCATACCATACTACGAATTTTTTTTATTTGTGTGATGTGTCCTTTACAGGCTGCTACACGGTAGTAGTCTTGTGACTAATCCTATAAACTATTCATGGACCTTTTCCCCTTGGACGCTTGTTGCAAAAGCGGCTTGTGGGTCTCTTCTCTGCAAAAATACATCCATGGGGGGCTTGAAGCATGATATATATATATATCAAGACAGTCGACAGGTGAAATCCTGAAATGTATTTGACGATGATGATATTCCACGGCATTGGAGCCACTCGCATAGAAACTCTCTGTAAGACAAAATACATGTTTCAGCAGCCTGTTTTTGGTCTTATACTCTCAGCCTTATCCTCCCTAGTGCTAATCTCTTTAAACTCCAACTTAAATTCATATTAATCTGTACTTAAAATATAGGCTTCAACAGATTTAGTAGCTTGGAGGATCCTGGCTCCTGATGTACGTGGTTCATGCAGATGTCCATGTTCCTATGTGGACACCTTACTCATTTTTGAGCGGGAAACAAACCCTATGTACGTCCAAATCTCTGATAATTTTCTTTTAGCGGAGGTGCATTTTCACATATACCATGTATTGTCTTTGATTACCATTTCGGTTGCATCCTAGCATAACTTGGTCCCAGTACCATTTTTCTCTTATGTCAATAGCATGCATTAATCCTTTTCTCCTGTATTGGAAACTACCTATGGTCCTCTATACCCTAGCAAACTTTCATTTCATTATATCCTTCCCTTAGATTGATCCATAAACATCAGTCATTAATATCTCAAACCTACCCACCATTAAAATGAGTGCCTGTACTAGCTAGTAAGCACACTGCTACTGCTTATTACTTTATTTAACAGAAGTTTTAAAACTCACAATGGCTCAACAGTCAACACTCTCCCAGTCTTGTCTGGAAAAGAAGTTTTGGTGGGAAGTTGAAGGAATTGAAACAACCCTAGAAATTAAGGGATGGTGGTGGTCCTTGCGCATGGACCATAGTAAGAAGAAATACAGGTAAAATTTAAATTGAAGATAGAGACTGTGGAGGGCAGTGTTGTTGTTTCTACAATTCAATTCTATGTTTTTCTTTTTTTTTATGGGAAATTCAATACTATGTAATGTATTAAAGACCTGAAGGTTGGTTCCCATTGCTCATTAAATTCTCTTCTACTAAATGAAAATGACAATCCCTTGCAGTACTGCTACTGTTTGTTTCTCCTTTTTCTTCTTCTTAACTTTTTGGTCACAACCGAAATTAATATGTCAACCTAACACAAACACAGTCTCACACTATGTATATATTCAGGTACGGATCTAGAAATTTCATACAGGGAGGCCTAATAGACAAAAATAATTATTCAGGGGGGACTTATTAAAAGATTTTGTCTTTAATTAATAAGAATTTTGAAAGATCACTAAGGAATCAACCAAAAATAGGGGGCGGGGCCACCCCTGAGCTCCACTTAGCTTCGTCCATGTATGTATTCATTACCAGTCGTGGTAGGGTGCGCTCTCATATAGGGAGGGTGCACACTCCTACAATCCTACCTGACATCTTAATCATTTTTTAGCTGAAAATCCATCGGAATAGATACACGGGAACTGGAAAAGTAAAGTGTTAAAACATACCATATTTCTATGGTTTTTGTTCAAGCTAAGCAAATGTGTGTTGTGGGGTGATATTTTGGATATTGCACCCTTTGATTGCATGATCTTGCACCCTCATGAAAAAGTGAGTTCCCCTTGTTCCGGATCTCATATAATTGAGCTTTCTGCAGCATGTCATATAGTGGTATGGTCGAGCTGTGAAAGGACAATAGTCTCATATCGCTATAATTCGCTTAATTAACTTAAAATATAATATGGAAGGGCTGCTCCACTCATTGCCAATTGGTTTTGAGTTGGATGCCCGCAGACTTTAACATAGTATCAGAGCTAAGACCCAGACATGTGTACGCCGGGTGTAGGCCGAGTTACTGGCCGAAATGTTTAATCGATTTTGTCACTTGTACACCCGAGGTGTAGGCCAGTGCCGATACTGGCCGAGGATGATTTAGTCACTCACCTGTGTACACTTGTTACCGATTGACTGGTAACTCGTACATAGGTCCACGTGTGAGGCCCAGTGACTGGCCTTACACGTGAGAGGGCGTTTGAAAGGACAAATAATCTCACATCGTTATAATACGCTTAATTAACTTAAAATATAATATGGAAGGGCCGCTCAACTCTTTGCAAATTGGTTTTGAGTTGGATGCCTGCAGACTTTAACATGGTATCAGAGCTAAGGCCCAGACCCAGACCTGCGTACGCCAGGTGTAGGCCGAATTACTGACCGAAGTGTTTAACCAATTTTGTCACTTGTACACCCGGGGTGTAGGCCAGTGCCGATACTGGCCGAGGTGTTACCCCCTGATTTAGTCACTCACCTGTGTACACTTGTTATTGATGGACTGGTAACTCATACGTAGGTCCACGTGTGAGGCCCAGTGACTGGCCTTATACGTGAGGGGGTGTGTGAAAGTACAATAGTGCCACATCGCTATAATCCTCTTAATTAACTTAAAATATAATATGGAAGGGCCGCTCCACTCATTGCCAATTGGTTTTGAGTTGGATGCCTGCAAACTTTAATACGAGCTCACTAGAAATAATTAAATTATCCATAATCCATTGCTTTGTTCATCTTTAGAGCTGTTTAGGGCACCCCACAAGCCACAACTTCACAACTATCTTCTGTTTTCTCTCACCCTCTTTAATCTTCTCCATCCTCCTATTTCTCTACGACTCTTCCCAAAATAACAACCGAAAAGAACATCCCAAAAACACAGGAACATGAGAAAAATGATAGAATGCTCGCAATTAAGAGGTCATTTCAGAAACAAAATTTAAAATTTGTACATAGATGCACGTCATTCATGTGAAAATATTTCTTTCGTTACTGATGGTCTCATGCATGATAGGAAAGGGAAAAGAACCATAACTTCTTTTAAGTATGTTTTTCATGAAGTTGGGGAACCAGTTAACAAAGCTCCTTCAAACTCGGTTCCTTCCCTCTCTTTATTGAATCGTGCTGGTTTTAGTCATTCATGTGAAAATATTTCTCGATGCCGATAGTCTCATGCATGATAGGAAAGGGAAAAGAACCAGAACTTCTTTTGAGTCTGTTTTTCATGAAGTTAGTTCAGGTTCATCCTCCTTTACTATGATCCCGACTCCCCGTTGGCCAGCATTATCTTCATCTCTCCCTTTTATCCTCCCTGATGATACTTCTTTCAATTTGGGATCTTCAAACTTTTCTGCAAATATGTCTAGTGTTGATGCTAACATGGTCTGGTCTACATCGACTTCAGTTTTTGCTCAGACTGTATGCTCAGCTTCAGGATTTATTTACAACTCTGCTTCTGAGATGAACTACTGTTCCAACTTGTTTATGCCTTTAAGCTCAGTTGTTGGAGATTCTTCTGCTGCTGTTTATGAGGGAGCCCCCATTGTGCCAGTGATGCTAGAGCTTATGCCCTTATCAATGTTGCCACCTGAGCCTGAAATTTCAAATGAAGAGTTTGAAAAGGAAATTGATTTGATGATGATGGAAACTGACTCTATGGATGCGGAACCCTCCGGTGCTCATGACCTGGTAAGTCTTTATATTTCCTCTCTGATTGTTCTTGCTCGCTGATTGGCATCTAATTTTGTTGCCTTTGATATCTACTTGTTTAATTTCCTTAAATACCGAATATTTGTTAGTTTTCTAGTTATAAAGTATGAGATTCATTTGTTGGAACATGAATGGATGTTGTTTAGATAAGAAATGGCTGCATATCTTGAGCATGTTTAGAAAGTTTAGGCCAAACGTTATTTGCTTTCTCGAAACCATGGTCGACACTGATGTAGTTAATAGATATACGCAACACCTTCCTTTTGATTCTTGTTCCAGCTATTGGAAAATAAGAGGGACTAGCTTTTGGATACTTTAAAAACTCGAATATAGAAATTATTGGAAATGCTTTTAACATGATACATGTAGTTTGTGACATTACGCCAGCTATTAAGAATTGCTTTGTTTCCTTCGTATATGGATCTTTAAATTCTTTGTGTATTAGGAATCATTGGAACCACTTGAATAACTGGAATACAGATAATAAACCATGGTTATTACCGGGAGATTTCAACTTTATCTTAGATGCTTCTGAAAAACAAGGAGGGAATGCTGATAACTCTCTGGCTCCAGATTTTGTTAGAAACTCCTTAACTCAGCTAAAAATGAATGAAGCTTTTGCCTATGGGAATCCTTTCACGTGGAGTAATAGAATATTTAGGAATCCTTCTGACTTCATTTTTGAAAACTAGATAGGGGTTTCATAAACGATAAATGGGTGTCTTTGCTGCCTCAGACTAGGGTCACTAATTTGGGAAGAAGTTTTTCAGATCACTGCCCTATTCTTCTATGATGTTTTCATCATGATCAAAGTTTAGCTATTCCTTTTAAGTATTTTAAATGTTGGCAAGCTAGTCCTGACTTTAAGAATGTTCTTGAAAATTTCCTGGGAGAAAGGCTCCAAAGGTTCTCCTAGTTTTATAGTTGCCGAAAAGCTTAAATCACTGAAGTATGACCTCAGTAAGTGGAATTTGAATACTTTTGGTCACATTAAAACTACAATAAATAGATTGAATCCAGAAATCGAAAAGCTGCAAAGCATGAACTATACACCAGCTCTGGGTAGTTTCATTTTGAATTATTCTAGACAGTTGGACTACTGGTATGAAATCGAAAACTCCTTTTATAAACAAAAATCGAGAATTGACTATTTTACTCAGTGTGATAGGAACATGAATTTCTTTCATAATTCTGTTAATATGAGAAACATGTATAACACTATTCACATGTTTAAAGATACTCAAGGGAAGTGATTAGAAAGTAGGGAACAAGTGGTTTCCCTTCTTTCTAATCACTTTAAAAGTATTTTTTCCTCTTCTTCTCCGAGCGCTACCGATATTGAATTGTGCTTAAAGATATTAAGTCTATAATAGCAGATGAACTTAATGTTAGTCTAGTAGCTATTCCTACTGGTGAGAAAATTCATTCTACTGTTATCAGTATGGCGCCATGGAAATCCCCTGGGCCTGATGGCTTTCCGGGAGGTTTTTTTTAGGGGATAATTGGGACCAAGTCTCAGGGGAAGTTATTAATCATGTGCAAAGTTTTTTCCACAGTAAGTTTCTTCTTAAGAAATTAAATCATTCTTTCATTGCTCTGATTCCCAAAGTTAGTAATCCTTCTACGCCTAATGACTTCAGACCGATCAGTTTAACAAATACAGTCTACAAAACTATTTCTAAAATATTAACAAATCTATTGAAACCTATATTGGATTCTTTTATTTCTCCACATCAATCTATATTCATTTCAAACCGTAACATTCAAGATAACATCATAATCAGTCATGAAATCTTGCATTCTTTTAAATATAAAAAAAGGAAAAACAATAAAGATGGGTATATGGCTGTTAAGTTGGATCTTTCAAAGGCCTTCGACAGATTAGAATGGTCCTTCATTTTGGCAGTGTTTAAGAAACTCGTTTTTTCGGATGATTGGTGTTAAATCATCTCTCAGTGCATAAGTACGGTGTCTTACTCCATTCTAATTAATGGTTCTCCATGTGAAGTTTTCGTCCCTTCTCGTGGTATTAGGCAGGGAGATTTCCTTTCTCCCTACATTTTCATAATTTGCATGGAAACTTTGTCGCAACTGTTACTCAATGGTGAAAAGAGTAAAGTTATCCAAGGGTTTAAGCTTAGGAAGGATAGCCCTGAAATCTCTCACTTATTCTTTGCTGACGATTGTATGCTTTTCTCTAAAGCTTCTCTTACTTATGCTAGGAATCTTATGAAAATCATTAAAACTTTTGCAAAAGCTTCTGGCCAAGCTATTAACTTAGAAAAATCCGGTTTCTTTACTACTAGTAAGCTGCATCATAAGCATATTAAATTACTGTCAAAAATTTTAGGTATCAAATTTCTTAGCAGTTCTCAAAAATAGCTTGGAACTCCTTTATTTGTTAAAAGAGATAAAACTAAATCTTTTCAATTCCTAATTGATAATTTTTATTCTAGGCTTCGTAATACTAAGAGAACAAATCTTAATGTAGCAGGGAGAACTGTGGTTACCAAACATGTTTTATCTAGCTTAGCTGTGTATCATATGTCTTACTTTCCATTTCCTAAGAAGATTACTTCTAAAATTGATTCCATTCAGAGAACATTTTGGTGGTCTAAGAAAAATCCTAGAAAAGTGGCTTATTTTCAGTCTTGGGGTGACATTGGTAAATCTAAATTGAATGGTGGCCTTGGCATTATGAATTATTTCGCTGTGAACAGAGTTCTTATAGAAAAACTGGGATGGATACTTTTAAAGAATCCAAATCAGTTGATTTCTAAGTTTCTTAAGGATAAGTACTACCCAAATCAAAATCTCTTGGAGATTGATAAGGCTGCTGCCAATTCTTCGTGGATTTGGAAGGGTATTATTAACAGTTTAAATTTTTTAAAAGCTAACATAGTGTACAAGATAAATGATGGTAATTCCACTAAAATTTGGTCTTCAAGCTAGATACCAGGTAGTTCTTCTCCTCCCTTTTCAGCTAGTCCAAACTGTGATGATTTTAAGTATGTTGGTGAACTTATTGATACTGTTGAAAATAACTGGAATTTAGTTACTCTTTCTTCTCTCTTCTCCTCTGAAGATGTAATTAGAATAAGATCTATTAGAATTAATACAACCAAGAAAGATGAAATTACGTGGACTCATACTTCTAATGGCATGTACACTGTTAAATCAGCTTATAAAACCTTCATAAATGAAGCCTATTCAACTGATGAAGCTTCTTTTTGGAAGAAAATTTGGAATCTGGATTGTTTACCTAAGATAAAGTTCTTTATGTGGAAAATCTTCGCGCAGATGTTACCTGTTAATTCTGTTCTTAAGCTCTACAATCCTGATATTGATGATTGTTGTCCTCTTTGTAAAAATGATTATCAGTCTGTGATGCATCTGTTTTTTCTATGTCCAATTGCCTCCCATATCTGGTTTGCTCTTTCTCTGCAACATTTAGGGTATACTGATAAGAACTGGGTTGAAGACATCTTTATGTCCTGGTTTGATAATTCTCTTGGTGTTTCTCCTTACTTTGTGGGTTGGCCAAATGTTGGAGCCATTGTTTTATGGTCTGTTTGGAAGCTGAGATGTGATGTTGTGTTTAAACATGTGAAAATCAATCTTGATAGGGTTGTGCTGGATGTTAGAAGATTTATTAATACTTATATAGCTCCTTCTTTGTTTCTTAATTCAGTTAGTATGGAAGTTACTTTCCAAAAACAGGATTTTGATTATGTTATGTTCATGGATGGTTCTTTTAAAAAATTTAACTTGGGTGTTGGCGTTATACTCTGTGATATTGCAGGGACAAAGAGTCTTAGAGCGGATTTTGGACTGATTTCTAGCGCTGTTGGGGCTTAGACAACCGCGCTCATTTTGGTGATCTCTTGGGGCAAGAGATTTGAATCTGTCTAAAGTCCTCTTAGTTAGTGATTGTCTTCAGATGGTTGGTTATGTAAATAGCACCAAGGGTGATCTGGATTGACGAAGTCTTGATCTCTTAGAAGATTGTCGTCTTTCCCTATCTAGTTTTTTATCTTGTAAGGTTGGCTATATTAAGCGTTGTAAAAATAAGTTGGCAGACAAACTTGCTCGTAGAGCTAGAAGGTTTAGATTGAGTATCATTTGGAATTCTCCTCCTCTATTCTTAGAAGATGTTATGAGGAATGTATCTCTAAATGCAGTTTGTAATAGTCTTTTCTTTTAATGAAATAGTGTCTTTCTCAGCAAAAAGGAAAAAAAAAAATAACAACATAGGTGCACGTCACGAAGGCAAACAAGTCCCTTGCAAGTGATGTGCAATGACACTAGCACACGAAGTCACGAGTAAGTAGTTGTTGGATGAACTTAGACCGGCTATCACTCAATCAGCTAAAAAATACCAATAATTTGCTGTATTTCTTAACTACCACTAGTCCAAAATAATCCAAAATAATTTGGATGATGCTTATTGATTAATTAATAAGATTAGGTAAACGGTAAATCCTAAGTGGAACATGTTATGATTTTTTATTTGGTTAGTTATGTTTCTTCAAAACACTAAATTAGTATCAGTACTATTTTAACAAATTATTATAACAACTATGTGTACTTTAGACTCCAAATCGGATGATCATAGCAACTTGGAGTGAAATTCACTCAAAGTCAAAATCATGATCCCCTGTATTCCTGCTTGGATCTTTTAATTTTGTTCCTTGAATCCCTTTTGTTTTCATTGTCGTTGAAAATTCACTCGGCCTTAGACAGACAAGTACCAAAGAAAATGCAACCGGACAAAGACACAACCTCTAGCTAGATCAAAACGCATAGAATGCGCTGTACATCCACTCCGATGATTTGTCTTTGGCGATGTTGAGTTTAATTTTGCGGTTCACGGCATTCAACCTTAATTTAGCAAATATGGATGCAGACCAAGTCATTAATGCGAGCAAGTGGGCACTCAGTTATGTAATTCAATTTTACGAAGATGTGTGTCATTTGTGCACCCTTTCGGTTTTCGTGACATGACGACGATTGACATACGCTTAATGAAAACCTCCAATGATTGCCATGATTTGATGTAGATGAAATTTGCAGCACAATCAAGAAATGTGGCAACAACAAGTCACCAGGTTTGGATGCAGCTTGCCCATTTATAAAGTGTGATCTTATGATTATCATAAATGAATTCTAGCAGTTGAAGTTGAAGAAGACAATTAATCAACCAAATAAAAAATGCTCCGCTTAATCTTAATCTATTGATATTTTTTTTTACCGCGGATCAAAAGAGATGGGATGGACCTGAGCTGTTGTCGTTTTACTGTCTGATCAGCTTTTTAATTAATCCTCGTAGAATGTGAGTGACAAGGTAGGTGGTCACCTCCTCCAGTGCTGGTGTACTTGTCAGTCACTCAGTTCATGAACTTAACAATACTATTAGGCCGGTTCCTGTGGGAGCTGGTACAGAGATTGTTTTGCCATGACAAACTAGTTTCCCACCATGGTAAAACTGCAAATTTTATTAAAGCAGTATATTATATTATGTTTTATGGGATTCTTGTTAATAAAAATCTAGTTATTTGTATTTGGTGGGTTTTTTTTAGATTTTAGGTATTATAAAAAATATTTTGTGGATCCTTTTATAACAAAAATTTGTTATAATAACTAAAAAGTATGAGAAAATAAAAAAATTAAAATAAGAAAATTATCTACCGGTGGATACTACACCGGGAGATCTACATTACACCGAACGGTCGAGATTCGACCGTTCGGGGAAAACTTGACCCGGCCTGGCTAAGTGGCAATAATGGGTGCAAAGCTGAAAAACTAGCCAGTTTGCTATGTCCATAGGAACCCGTCTTAGGTACTGTACGCATGAGATACTTTTGGTTAATTACTTGGATTCATTATTTATTCCAACACATTCCAATATTCAATAGACTTATAAATCACCATCCTAGACCCCAACGAGCACCAAGTTCTCGTCATTTATCCTAAAACTATACTCCCTTCATTTCTAAATAATAGATTTATTTGTGTGTAAATTTGCACAAAACCCATCATATTTTTTAGAAACAGATGGATTAGAATTGAAGGCATATTACCAATTGGAAAGAGAACAGACAAAGGAGCGCGGTGCCAGCTCTGAACATAGATGGTCCATTCTCCACCCTTGAATGACCACACTCTATTTTAATCTTTCAAACCCAAATGAGAAAACTGAATAATATTTGCCCCATGGAAAGTCCAAGATCAATTTTTTTTCTTTTGCTCGCTCTTTCCGGTTATGTTGCCATTTTGGACCAGGAAAGATGAAATAAAATATTCCCGTCTCCGGAAAAATGATATATTCATATATTTTTTTAATTTATCTATTTTTTAGATAAAAAAATAAAAAAATATCACTTATCCTGAGATAAAACCAGTAAAACTTACTGGTCCTAAATAGTTTGTATACTTTACTCTAGTGAGTAATCCTCTCCTGGCCACCGGCCTAATACAAACAACGTACAAAACGACATTGACTTCCGTTGCGCTCTATACAGTTCCTTTTGGACTCTCTGTCTCTCTCTGTTACAGAACAATATTAATTCTATTCTTAATTAATTACTTACTCAAAATCGACACTACATACAAAAATAATTACTTTCCTCTGTAAACATTGTAATGATCTAGGTTGACCATTCCAGGACTCGTGCCACACCTCCAAGGTAGCATCCTTCTTCTCCGCATCATGTGCTGAAACCTGAAACCGACCTCATGAGTTCAGTCAACTAGAAGTAGCTTAGCTTAGCGTCATTAATTGCTCAAAACACCATTAATTGTTGTTTTGGCGCATTCCAAAATGTGCTTGTGGTCTTCTAAAGAGCAGTTTCTAACATTGTATATTCATAATGGTATTCTGTTGCATTTTATAAGAGCATCTCCAATGCTAGGGGTGAAGGTAATCCTAGGTGGAGGTCCTATTAATACCTTTTTGTTGTGGGTCATTACTATGTGGCTAAAAAGAATGAAAGTTATACTTTCTACCTCAAATTTCATCTCCAATGCCAAGATATTACTATCCTATAATTTAGAGACAAATTAATTTTGGAATAAAGAATTGATTATGTGTCAAAAGACCTTGGGTCATGGAGAAGGTAAAGATATGACTTTCTCCTTTACCCTTTCTTATGAGATGGCATCCATGCCATGCTTTTACCTTACCTTGACCTTGGCATTGGAGATAAATTCTTGGTTAGAAAAGTGCTAAATCCTAGGTGTCTTGTCTTTTTAAGACCTTCACCCCTAGCATTGGAGATGCTCTAATGTTGGCTCACACCTCTGAGGTAACTGTGTTGGTCTTTCCTTTGCCCCAACAAGGAGACATGGAAAACATTACAATGGATGAACCGAAATGGATAAACATTTTGGGTGTTGGCTTTGCCGCCTTTTGGTCTGCTTTCTTCGTATTATGGTGTTGGATTTATCCCCACCTCTGGAATCGTTTAGGCGTTCTTATCTTGTATTCTTTTTTTTTCCTTTATCAATGAATTTAACCTTTTAAGTACAAAAAAAAAAAAGAAAAATAAAATTGGGGAATAAAATAGCTTGCAAGAAATTTCAAATTTTTGATTTGAAATGATTTGAAAATGAGAAATAAAATCGATTGGAAAATGAAGAAACTAAAAAAAAAACGATCAATAAACCTATATCAATACACCAGATCCTAGTTAGCAATTCAGGATTCGGCAAACGTAGAAAACGGCAAACGTACGAGTATTATACGGTTTTATAAAACCTAAATCCGTCCAAAATTCGGTCAACGGAACGCGATTCGTCAGTAATTCGGAACGACATACGTACGTGTATAATTCGATTTATAAATAAATGTGAGTTCGGCTCTGAAAATTCGGTATCTATATATAATAATTAATTAGTATTTATAAGGACGTATACTAATTTTTATGCATATCTGTGAGTTATTTAAAAATAAAAATAAACTTAATATGATGATATTAATAATATATACAACATTAGTCATCCAAGAGGACGTGATATAGTGGTTTAGATGCTTGGTTAGTGAGTTTGAGATCTCTCTCACCTTCACCTTCAAATCTCTTTAGTCATTTTCGTTTCATAAAAGTTACAACAATGTCTAATATCGGGTTGTCTATGCTCGGAAGGCAGTAAATCTCAAAAGTGGAGCCTTTGAAAACGTAAAAGCTAAAGAATTTCTGGTGAATTAAGCAGAAGTATTATTCGGGATACGTGAAGTTCGTGAACGATTCGCGAATAATCCGAAAATGCCATATAATACGCGTACTGGGTTCGGAGTTGCAAATGTACGCGAATAAAACGGTAAAATTCGTGATACGAAAAAATTGGCGAATCATCCCCAAACTTACTAACTAGGCACCAGATCTATTGGGATTTTCCTCTCGAAAAGTGTAAATCCATTGACACAAAGCTGCAAATGACGGGATCTACTACCTGTGCAACATTTATATAAGTGTGATGTGTACTTTACAGGTTGTTACAGTAGTCTTGTGATCCTATAGCTAATTAGCACCATAGACCTTTTCT
Organism: Papaver somniferum; assembly: GCF_003573695.1. NCBI lineage: Eukaryota > Viridiplantae > Streptophyta > Magnoliopsida > Ranunculales > Papaveraceae > Papaver > Papaver somniferum. The sequence goes on from NC_039362.1 coordinate 171,982,304, forward strand.
CCTTGGACGCTTGTTGCAAAAGCGGCTGGTGGGTCTTTTCCTGCATAAACATCATCCATGAGGGGCTTGAAGCTAAGAGATATCCAGCGGTCTCAGATCCTCAAGACAGTCGACAAAGTGAAATGTATTTGGTGATGATGATGATATTCCACGGCATTGGGTGGAGCCACTTGCATAAAAACTCTCTGTAAGACAAAATACATGTTTCAGCTGTCTGTTTTTGGTCATATACTCTCAGCCTCATCCTCACTGGTATTAATCTCCCAACAAAATCGTACTTAAATTCATATCAATCGGTACTTAGAATAATATTGACTTCGAAAAATATTCTCATGTGTGTGGTGCATGCATGTCCATGCTATTACGTGGACACCTTATTCATTTTTGAAAGGAAAACAGACTTTAAATTTGGTTCAAATCCACTGATATTTTTTTTACCGGATGTGCAATTTTCACATATACCGTGTATTCTCTTTGATTACCATTTCGGTTGCTTCCTAGCACAATTTGGTCCCAGTACCATTTTTTCTGTTATGTTAATAGCATGCATTAATATTTGCTCTTAATTTGGCAACCACTTATGGTCCTATATACCCTAGCAACTTTATTTCATTCTATCCCTTCCCTTCCCTTCCCACAGATTGATACATAAACATCAGTTATTAATACCACAAAACCTACAAGCTAGTAAGCACACTACTGCTTTTGCGTTTTTTATTCGACAGTTTGAAAACTCACAGGGGCTCAACAGTCAACAGTGATCTCCCAGTCTTGTCTAGAAAACAAGTTTTGGTGGGAACTTGAAGGATTCGAATTACCCTAGAAATTAAGGGATGGTGGTGGTCCATGGTTCCATGGACCAATATAAGAAGAAATACAGGTAAATTTAAATCGAAGATAGAGACTGTGGAGGGCAGTGTTGTTCTTTCTACAATTCAATTCTATGTAATGTATTAAAGACCCGAAGGTTGGTTCCCCTTGTCTCATTAAATTCTCTTCTACGAAGTGAAAATGACACACCAGTACTGCTACCGTTTGTTTCTCCTTCTTCTTAACTTTTTGGTCACAACCGAAATTAATATGTCAACCTAACACAAACACAGTCTCACACTATTGAAGTATATTCATTATAGTCACTAGTATAACACGCACGCTCGATGCACCTCCCATTTCCATTCCAAACAAATCAACCTCTTCTTTTAATAATATTTCAATGAATAACATGTTTATATAAAATGTATATTTTTTTATGCACTTAATACTATATTTGTAAAGATAAAAAAAAACTTCCTTGCCCACCCAAGGTTCATCCACATCAACGCCTCGAATCATAAATTCAAAATAAGAGGCATCCCCTGCACTGCATATTCATCTTCGGATATAAAAAATTTGCTTTCACCCAAGGTTCATCCACATCAACGACTCGAATCATAAATTCAGAATAAGAGGCATCCCCTGCACTGTATATTCATCTTCGGATGTAAAAAATTTGCTTTCTAACCTGCTAAGAGCAAAAGTGACCTATTAAGAATGTTATGACTCAACATTATTGGTTATGGAAAATACATAGGTTGAAATAAACAACAGATTAAGTATTGTTTATAGAAAATACGTAGGTTGAAATAAACAACAGATTAAGGGTAGACAGATTTGAGCGCCATTTGTCTCCAGTTACAAACCATTAGATCCTAATATTTTAGGGAAGTCCACTTAAAAGTTTCCCCTTGCGATCTACTGACCAATTTTCCACTCAAAAAGGTGAGACAGACTCGCAGGATCTACCAATGTGGATGTCATTTTAAGTAGTGCTCAAATTCATATAAATCAAAGCCAGGTGCTAAATAACATTCATTGGAATCAATAAAATCAGTCCCAAGAAAAATCATGTATACGTTATTTCCAAGTGAAAATATCCACCAAACCTCAAAAAATGATAAAACACTTTGACAAATGATAATCTCACATAAGCAACTAAAAACAAATATTGATCCAGAATCAGTGTCTACCCAACATCAGATATTATCACGCATGCTAGCCAACACGATCACCATAGCTACTAACATATGCATGTTCTTAACACTCGGTGAGAGGCACATTATCATCAAAATAATACTCAAGAAAATGTGCTAAAAAGGATACCTAAACTCTAAAAACTTTACTCTTATCAATCCCACTGCAGCCCTACTCATAAAAGGATCTACCTGTAATGGTTCCAAATAAGCCTACTTGAGGAAGTACTGCATACAAATTAGAAATTACAGAATTATTGCGCTAAAAATGCGATTGCTATCATAGCTTATATCTTATATTCTTATGCAATCATTGACAGTCACTTAATAGCCCAGTTTTGAAGCCTAATCCCACACAACATTTCTACTAATTGCCCTCTTAAACCCCCAAAAATTGTAAGTGCATTTTTGTTTATGTTCACCCTTGACCTACCATAAAAGAAACAGACAACAAAACCATCATAATTTATACTTCAACTAAAGTTTTATAGAGGGTTTGAGGATACCTTGAAACCATAGAGGAAATAATGAGCAATCTTAAACTCTGGAGGTAGACTATCTAGGTTTCTCGGATTCTTTAACTCCTTATTTCGACGACTATGATCGATCAGTATTTCATCTGCAAGTAACATAAATCAATACAATTTAAAAACCAAGTTAAACACATATCTTACTATCAAGTTAAACCCAGTCAAACAATTCACCACCACAACATCAGCTGAAATTTAATTCACTAAATTGACTAAATCACAATGTAGCTACATTGTAAATACTAAATAGGAACGAAAATTTATGGATGATCAAGGAATAAAATTATGATTGAGCATGAAGTTAGCAAGAACCAAACAAAATTAGACGCAGACAAAGTCACATCAAGGTTAACTAATTAAGCTACCATCTAAATAATAATTATCATTATATCTAACTAAGTCATAACAACTTAAGTTACATATCAGTAGTGCCAAGAAACCCAGGTTACTATTAAAAGAATGCTTAGCTACTCTGGAAACTACAACTTCTATTACTCATGATCTGTGTGCCACAAATATGTATAGCCTGAACCGAAAATCAAAAGAGAAACTGAAGTTTACAAATTTACAGAGCCTCTATAAAGTTCAATTTAAAAACGTTTTTTTCTCATAGTAAAATCAACAAACAACTAAGGTTTACAAATTTTGGAAATAAAATTCACAAATAAAATGGGTTCACCAAAAGCAAATGTAGTTAGAAAATCTACTTCTCCAAAATTTTATCCGACTTTATAAAAAATAAGAATTTTATCTGACTTTATAAGAAATAAGATATGGATAGAAAGCAATTGTTACTGAAATCGGTAGCAAAATTCAAACTAAAATATATATGATTTTAAAATCGGTGACTGTAATTCCCAAATTTAAGTGAATTAGATTATAGTTTAGAATTTCACTAACTTGGTTTGAAATGTGATGTTAAGGTCTCACATGTTCCGCATCATAAGAAATAAAAAGCAATTGCAATGGTGCTGAAATTGGGAAGCCAGAATTCGAAATTTAGGTCAAAAATAATGAGTTCAAAATCGGTGACTGATATTATCAAGATTAAGAATCGACTAACCTGGATCGAAATCTTTCGTAGTTGTTGTTCTTCTTTACTGGCGGAGATGTTTCAGATATCATGGCGGAGACGCTGATGGTGCTTTGAAGAAAATTGTTTCAGACGGAAACGAAAGAGAAACCGGAAGCTGATTTTCTATTGTGCAGTCAAGTTACGCTTCCAGCCTTTCGTGCAAAGTTGCGATGAAGAAATACGTGAGGGAAATTTTGTAAAAAAAGGTGGCCACGGTCCATAAATCCCTCTTTTCTTTATATTAGTAAGATGGGAGGGTGCACGGTGCACACTTGCTCACTCTTCTTCTTAGTATTGCTAGACTAGCCGATTTTTGTCGAGTAAATTATCCTGAGAGGGAATCGTGCGACAGCCTTTTAATGATTCTAGTATTATGATTATAAAGGTGTAAAGTGGGTTATGGTGTTTGTGTCTGTCGGTAGGATTCTCGATGTTTTTCGGTAAACTAAGAGTTTCTCTTCTACTAGACACCTAATCATTTTTAAGCTGAAAAATCCGTTGATAAATACAGTTATAAAGTAAAGTGCTGAAACACGCCGCATTGCCACCAGTGGCCGTTAGCTAGGGAAGTGAAGTGTTAAAACACGCCGCATTACCACCAATTGCCAGCGGTCAAGCAGCATATTTTCTATCGTTGTTGTTCAAGCCAAGTAAATGTGTGTTGTGGGGTGATATTTTGGATATTGCACCCTTTACTTGCATGATCTTGATGCATATAAATTGTGGTACATTATTAATTATATATAATATGCAATTAGAAATATGAAATATATGCATTATTAGGTAACCCGAAAAGTGAGTTTCCCTTGTTCTGGACCTCAAACGATTGTGCTTTCTGCTGCATGCCGAACAGTGCTATGGTCTAGCCAGCACACTAGAAATAATCAAACTTAATTGTCACTGCCTTTATTTCATCTTTAGAGCTGTTTTGAGGGCACCCGCATCCCCACAAGGGCACAACTTCACAACCTTTTTCTATTTTCTCTCACCCTCTTTAATCTTCTTCATCCTTTTTTTTCTTTGTTCTCCCTAAAACTACCCGAAATTACAACCAAAAACAACATCCCCAAAAATGGGAACATGAGAAAAATGATGATAGAGTGCTCGCAATTGCCATATCATTTTGAAAGAATTCAGCATTTCAGTAACAACATTTAAAGTATGTACATAGATGCACGTCGCGAAGGCAAACAAGTCCGTTGCAAGTGATGTGCCAAGTGCAGTGACACACACTAGCAAACGATAAGTAGTTGTTGGATGAACTTAGACCGGCTGTCACCCAATCAGCTAAATAAAATACTACCAATAATTTGGTTCATTTCGTTAACTACCACCAATCCAAAATAATCTTCAAAAGAAGAAAAAGAAGCCGATCAAAGAAAAAAGAAAAGAACTTATATCTCTTGTTTTCGCATGTGGTCTTATAAAGATGTTCTAGTCCTTGAGAGTTAAGATGATGCTTATTGATTAATTATTAAGATTAGGTAAACGGTAAATCCTAAGTAGAACATGCTATGATTTTTTATTTGGTTAATTATGTTTTCTCAAAACACTAAATTAGTATTAGTAGTAGTATTTTAACAAATTATTATAACAACTATGTGTACGTTACACTCCAAATCAGAAGATCATAGCAACTTGTAGTGAATTTCACTCAAAGTCAAAATCATGACCCCTTCCCTCCCTATATTCCTGCTTCTTTTGTTTCTTAGAATCCCTTTTGTTTTGGTTGTCGTTGAAAATTCACTTGCCCATAGACTGACAAGTACCAAAGAAAATGCAACCGGACAAAGACACAACCTAGCCAGATCAAAACGGATAAAATACACAGTACATGCACGCTAATGATTTGATTTTTACGATGCCGAATTAAATTTTACCGTTCATGGCATTCAGTTGGCACTTAGAGCTTCTTCAATGATGGTTGTGTGTGTTTCCTACCTAACAACGCAAACAAGACATCTTCATCCCAATTTTTCCTTAAATTTAAGGAGACAGGAGAATAGCTCATCTCCAATGGTGTTGTTTGTGATTTTTTATAGGTTAAATGTAAATTTTATTTTAGTAACATTTAAAGCTAAAAATCAATGGTTATTTGATATATTATAATGAATTTTAATTAAGCAAAAGCTTACTAGGATAGCTTGACATTGTCAAGGTGAATGCCTAAAACTTGACATTCACCTTGAAAATATTTTTATATAACTAGAGGAATTTATTCATTAAGATTTATCAGGTTTAATATACCTGAATAACAATGTTTCAGTATGTGTAGGATCATTACTAAATTCCTCAATAACCAATTTATCTTTCCTCATTCTTTTTGAGATGGAATCAGTTATGTGAGTACCATTCCTCACAAAACTAATTTTAGAAAAACGAAAGAATCTAACAAAAAGAGTTGTATATCTCTAATAAACTTCCTATTTTCCCATCTAACAAGCATGGTGTTATTATTGATGGAATTGACGACCACTTCAACATCTGCAGCAATGTGAATCTTTTCCAGCTCTATTGCTTTAGCCCATCGCAATCCCTCCAACACTACTCTGCATTCTCCAGTTTCAGCATCCATCACTCCAGTTGCATAGGTTCCTTTGAACCTTGTAGATGCTCCTGCGGTATTGTATAAAACAATACCATAACCACAATCATTAGTCACATGGCCAAAGGAAGCATCCACAAATAATTTAAATGTGTCGGTGTCATGCAAGGATTCACTATTGAAATTACCACATGAATACATGTGCGAAGATGCAGAAACTACACTGGGAGGAACATAAAAAGATAAACTATTATGCACAGTCGTATTGACACTAGGCAGTTGGTGATGAATTCTAGAAATAGTATTAACAGGGTTTAGGGATTTATCCTGGAATACGCAGTCGCATCTTTCTTTCCAAATTATCCAGCATCCAACCATTAAAAGTGATCTCCAACTATGAAGCTCAGATTCTCCCACAGTTTGTACATCCAAGAACCAGTATACAATCCATTCTTTCACAATTTGGAAATTATTGATAATTTGATCAATCTTGATACTGAGAGATCTCCAAAATGCTTTTGCATGATTGCGGTTTATTAACATATGGAAGAGAGTTTCATCTTCTTGATTGCAAATTACACAATGAGTTTCAATATTCTGCATGGCTGGAGATAGTCTAAATCTTGTAAGAACAATAATCTTCATCTACTTCCATGTGAAGAGCTTGACACGATGTGGAAGCTTCATCTTTCATAAAAACTACCAAACTATCTTCGGGACAACACTTATAGCAATTTGACGGTGAACCTTTGGTTCCATAAGTTTATTCTAAGAACTTTTAACTGAAAATGTTCCATCTTTTACAAGATTCCATTGAATAACATCATTTTCTTCATGAGAAAGCTGCATTCTTTTAATTTTCTCCATTGTGTTGAGAGGAGGAATATATTAATTTTTGGTTTCATGAATAATCAACTCACTGACTAAGACATATTATAAGTGAGAAGCATTAATTAAGAGGCTCAAAAACAACTTCCAACACTATGATTCATCTATCAACTCAAATTTTAGTGCCTTTACCATTATTAACCTCCATGCAATAGTATTGCCGAAGTATAGATAAACCCAGATCAATTCCTTTCCAAGTCCAAGAAGAATTACTCTTTCACCATTTAAGTGCAAAAAATACTCTTTCTTGAAGTATTTAGCTTTAACAATCTTCCCTAGAAACTGATCATGTTGATGATAAATTCCCCATGTAAGCTTTATAAGTAATGCATGATTTAACATCTCTAAGTCTCTGAAAGCAAGACCTCCCCGATCTTTAGATAAGCACATATTCTGTCATGCAATTATATTAACACCTCTTTTAGTTTTGAACCCCCACCAGAATTTCTTTTGAACTGTGTCTAGTTTTTTAAGTAGCTTTTTTGGCATCTTAAAAATACTCATTTGATAAGTTGGTATAATATTTAGGACTGCATTCACCATAATAGTTCTTCATGCTTGATGCATTGTAGTTCCTTTCCAGTTTCCTAACCTTATTTCAAAAGAAATCTGTATACCTTCAAAAGCTTTCATTGAAGATTTACATATGCTAAGAGGAGAGCCCAAGTACTTCTCATTTTCATCCATTTGTTTGACACCTATAATTTGAATTAAGGTGTTACAGATGCTCGGATCCAAATTATTATTGTAATAAACATAAGACTTGTCAAAATTAATGACCTGATCTAATTTAGAACTAAAATCCTGCAAAACTTGTAGGAGATTATTCACACTGATTAAATTGGCATGAGTAAAAATGAGACAATCATCTGTAAAGAGTAGATAATTAATATGTGGAGCACCTCTAGCTGCAGATACCTTTGATCCTTTTAGAATGATGAGTAGAAACCATTGTTCTTGAAAACCAGTCCATTCATTTTCACCTTGACAATATCTAACAAAAATTAAGCCTTGTCATCTTCACATTGATTTAAGAAGTTGGGGTCGGAGAAAAATTTTAGGAAAAATGAATGTTTATCCTATGTGTATTTCATGTATCTTCACATACACTCCATTGGAGAAGCTCTTAGACTTGTAGTTCAATTTTAGGAAGATGTATGTCATTTTTGCACCCTTTTTGTAAAGCTCATGTAAAGCGTTTCATCATAAAATACTTTTCAGGAGCCTTCATGTAAATTCTATGTTTTGGTTTCTTCTTGTGCAAAATAGGTTGAAAACCAGCTGATAGAGGAGAAGCTATATGTTGAATCACCATGTGCTCTAGCATCGATAATGATAAAAATAATGGGCAGTCATCATATTCCTTCCCCATATGTATACATGGTTAGCATATTAAATCTCTTCATTGGAAGCCATGTTCAACTTCAGGGAGAACAAGAGAATACATTTCACCTTCCTCCTCAGACAAGTCTCCCCAGCAAGTTCCTTTCAAGGAAGTAGGAACGTTATTACCAAGACTAGTAGTAAGAGGAGATCTTTCGTTAGAAACCTTTGCTGTTAATTCTTCAATGGACTTATTGTCTGCTTGAAGTACTATTTGTTCAACAAATGAAAGTTACTGCTAACTTTAACTCTACTCACCCTAATTGTAATTTCATGACATGACGACCTTTGGGATATGCTTAAAAAAGATCTCTCCAATACCTACCATGATTTCAAGGTTAATATTAACTCCATACCACAATCAAGAAATGCGGCTTGAAAGACCTTTTAATCTAAATCCAATTTGGAACACAATCAAGAATATATGGCAACAAAAATTCATTAGGTTATGATGGATACACGTTGGAGTTCTACAAAAAAAAGCTTGGTCAATTATAAAATGTGATCTTACGGATGTCATAAATTCTATATTGAAGAACAACTAATTTGGATCCTGAATCGCTCTTGTATAAGCTTAATCCTCTAAAAGAGAGGAGTCAAGCAAGCTCCATCACTTTAGACAAATCAGTTTGGTCAGCAATGTACAGTATTATCTCTAAAGCAATAGGTGACAGATTCAAGATAGTATTACCAAAACTGATTTCTAACATCAATGGGATTTTTTATATGCAAACAAATTTATTATGAGATCTATATAACTTGGGATCTTATTGACGCTATAAAATAAAAATCAAATGCCTGGAGTTCTATGATGGTAGAAAAATATATGGTAATGTTAACTGGTTTTGTCGTGATAGTATTTATGACAAATTGGAAAGTTACGCCTCCGGCGCCAAGCTGCGCAGGCCGAAAATGACTGGTGCACCACTCAAAACATAGTAATCGGCCCATAAAGTTTCACTTATAACTAGGAAAATGTACGTTGATTTTACATTTAAAGCATGCTTTGGAAGCATGATGCTCGATACACAGTTTACGTACGTGGATCTACACAGTTTTAGCTTATCCTTGTTTTGCGAAGGGTGCAACTCCATATAAACTAATGACGGTGTAGTTTGGATGTATCATTGACTTCTGAGTCCTATCCGGGCATAAGGTATGTGTTAGACTTGCACATAGGCCATTGCAAGCCTACTTCAGCTTCATTACTCCGTTTCGGCATTTAACAGAGTCCCAAGGGTGCGACAGTCAGGCTTAAGCTATTTTAGTCGTGCATCATCCTTGTGATGCAAGTAGTTTACGGAATTATTTCATCTCGAGATTAGATATTTCCTGACACCATTTGGAAACTCTGAAAAACCATCTCGAGTTTTGGACTGACAATAATGGGAAGAAAGATTGAGTGAAAAAATGGACAATTCTGTTAGCAACAATCTATTAGGCTTTGTGGCCGTAGAGAAATAACATATATTGGCCAAGAAAATGGTTAGAGATAGTTATACGATATAAATGAAGCTCAATCTCAAACTAGATTTTTAATCTCTTTCAGAGAAGTGATAACAAATCATGAGATAGTTTTAGAATGTAATTAAGAGTTAGCTTTGTATGGGGTTAGGTCATTTGGGCTTATCCTTGTAATTATATTTTAATTTTCTATTAATAAACTCGTAGGACCAAGTTTATTTGGTGGTATGAATCTGACTTGGCATTTGACTCGGAGCGAGTCATATGTTAAATCTTCTGTTTTTTTATTTTTGAAGTCTGATTTGTGGTCTAACTTGCTCATATATTTGATTCAGAACTATTTTTAGTTAAGTAATATTTTATATCTGATTCGCTGGATATTTATCTGATTCGAAGCAAAAAAAAATCATATAACTGTTATTTTATAATTTTTGTATAAATAACAAGATTTAATCATAATAAGTCAAATTGACGAGTCAGTTCTAGACTAATTGTTTGAGTCAGTAAAAAAACAAACAACCCATGTTACCTCCGAGCCATGTCGCCTCTGTGCCGGTCTGCCGGACACCTTTTCTGCCGGGAAATTAACAACCACTCCCAACGACGACGCCCGCTCGGGACCGGTTACCCTTTCCGTAATATTTTGCAACGGAGAGGTGCAAACTTAAACCAAAGGTCTATTCTTACAGCCGAACGTTAAAGATGGACCCACATCATATCACCACGTCACGCACAACATACCCCACCGGTACATCCACGTCAGATTCTATTTGAACAAAACATAAACATCCACGTGGAATAAGCCATAAAGTCATTTTCTCTCTACCTACACCTGATTTTCGCTGTTAATAAAAATACCATTTTTTCCAGTAGAGAGAGAGACCAGACCAGAGAGATTCAGACAGTAGAGAGAGACTAGTGGGGAAGGAGTGAAATTCAAAGCTCACACTTTAATGGTGTTCAACCCCTCATTCAATTTTCACCTCTAACTTCATCATTTCATCAACTAATCTTCCATCTTCGGTCTTCTCCCGGTAACATTCCGGCCAAAAAAAGCTTCAAAATCAGTCAAATCTACTTCCTTTCTGTCTACTAATGAAACCCTAAACTCAGTTTCAAAAATGAGGAAGTGGGTCAGTTTCTTTCTTCCAGTTACTGCAACTTTTCATCTTCTTCTTGTTCTTCTATTTGTCTCATCAGTTAGATCATATGTTCCACCATTGAACGATGATGTTTTGGGATTAATTGTATTCAAAGCTGATCTTGTTGATCCAACAGGCAAGTTATCATCATGGAATGAAGATGATGATACCCCATGTAACAACTGGGTTGGTATAACATGTAACCCTAGAAACAATCGTGTCTCAGATGTCATTCTTGACGGATTCTCACTTTCCGGCAAGATTGGTCGTGGTCTTCTCAGATTACAGTTCTTAAGAAGATTATCTTTATCAAAAAACAACTTCACTGGTAGTATTAATCCTGGTTTAGCTGGTTTGGAGAATTTGAGAGTGATTGATTTCAGTGAGAATGGACTCACTGGATCCATCCCAGATGAGTTCTTCAAGAAATGTGAGTACTTGAGAGCTGTTTCATTTGCTAAGAACAAGCTTACAGGTGAGATTCCTAAGAGTTTGAGTACTTGTTCTACACTTGCTGCTGTTAATTTCAGTTCTAATCAGTTGTCTGGGGTGTTGCCGAAAGAGATCTGGGGTTTGAATGGCGTTAGGTCTATCGATTTTTCTGATAATTTACTTGTTGGTGAGATACCGGATGGGATTGAGAAGGCTTTTAATTTGAGAGCTGTTAGTTTAGGGAGGAATAAGTTGAATGGGGTGATTCCGGTGGGGATTGGTGGGTGTGCTTTGCTGAAAGTGATTGATTTCAGTGAGAATTTGTTGACCGGGGGAATGCCGGATTCGATGAGGAAGTTGTCTTTGTGTAATTATGTTGATTTACATGGGAATAAGTTGGAGGGTGAAGTTCCTGATTGGATTGGTGAAATGAGTAGCTTACAGACTTTGGATCTCTCTGGAAATGCATTTACCGGAGGGATACCGGAGTCAATGGGGAAGCTTCAGGCGCTGAAGGTGCTGCATTTGTCTCAGAATGGTTTTAATGGTGGGTTTCCGGAGTCGTTGAGTAAGCTGACGAGTCTGTTGGAGTTGGATTTGAGCCGGAATTCGTTGACGGATATACTTCCAGTGTGGATATTTGGGTTGGGTTTGCAGAAGGTTTTGTTGTCTGAGAACAAACTGAGTGGAGAGTTGGAATCTCCGGGGGTGTCGCTGGAGGGATCGTATCAGAAGCTTCAAGTCTTGGATTTGTCGGACAATGGGTTTACCGGTGGCGTTCCATCTAATATTGGGGTTTTCAGTGGTTTGGAGATGTTGAACTTGTCGAAGAACTCTCTGGATGGAGTTATTCCAGTGAGTGTTGGTGAGCTGAAGAAGGTTGGTGTTCTTGATTTCAGTGATAATCAACTTAATGCTAGCATTCCTTCTGAAATCGGAGGTGCAGTTGCTTTGAGGGAGTTGAGGCTGGAGAAGAATTCCTTGTCTGGGAAAATTCCTTCCCATATCGAAAAGTGTTCATCGCTAACCACCCTGTAAGTACTCTCCCTTACTGTCATTATGCTTATTAGTTGGTGCTAATTTTCCTGCAAGTTTACGAAATGAGAATTTTAACGCCACTGCTCATGAAACAAACTGAGTTACTTAGTTGTATTGCTGCCTGCATCATTCTTTTCAATTTCGGAACATTGATCTGCATCCTTATGTAGGAAATTGATCTTCACAACATTCAACACTAGTATAATTTCAATGGTAGTTGTTTACATGATAAGTTTATGGACATGTCCTAATTGGTATTTCGTTTGTTTGCATCGTTAGAATATTGTCACAGAACAAACTTGAAGGTCCAATTCCTGCAACCTTGGGTAACCTCTCCAACCTCCAGAATGTAGACTTATCTTTAAACAGCCTAACAGGAGCCTTGCCTAAGCAGCTTGCCAATCTTCCTCACCTCCTGTCCTTCAATATCTCCCACAATCAACTCCAAGGTGATCTACCTGCTGGTGGATTCTTCAATACCATTTCCCTTTCCTCTGTTTCGGGTAACCCGGCCCTGTGTGGTTCTGTAGTTGACCGCCCTTGCCCTGCTGTCCTTCCAAAACCCATTGTTCTCAATCCTAACTCTTCTTCTGATGTGGCTGAACCCGGTTCTTTGTCCCCAAACATGCGTCACAAAAAGATCATTCTGAGCATTTCTGCGTTAATTGCGATTGGTGCAGCTGTTGTCATTGCCCTTGGTGTAGTCGCTGTTACACTTCTAAATATCCACGCTCGATCCACATCATCTCGTTCTGCTGCAGCCCTTGCATTATCAGCGGGCGATGACTACAGCCGTTCCCCCACTACTGATGCCAACTCTGGCAAGCTTGTCATGTTCTCAGGTGACCCAGACTTCAGTGCTGGGGCCCATGCATTGCTCAATAAGGATTGTGAGCTTGGCCGTGGAGGGTTCGGAGCTGTTTACAGGACTGTCCTCCGGGATGGACGGCCAGTTGCCATAAAGAAGCTCACTGTCTCAAGCCTTGTGAAGTCCCAAGATGATTTTGAGAGGGAAGTCAAGAAGCTGGGAAAAATCCGTCATGAAAATCTTGTGGCGCTTGAAGGGTATTACTGGACTCCATCGTTGCAACTCCTCATTTCCGAGTTTGTCTCAGGAGGAAGTCTATATAAGCAGCTTCATGAAGGACCGGGAGGAAATGTTCTGTCATGGCATGATAGATTCAACATAATTCTTGGGACTGCAAAGAGTTTAGCACATCTGCACCAGCTGGACATAATCCACTACAATCTGAAATCTAGTAATGTTCTAATAGACAGCAATGGTGAGCCAAAAGTTGGAGATTTCGGGTTGGCAAGATTACTTCCAATGCTAGATCGTTATGTTCTCAGCAGCAAGATTCAGAGTGCACTTGGATACATGGCACCTGAATTCGCATGCCGCACAGTAAAAATCACTGAAAAGTGTGATGTGTATGGGTTTGGAGTTTTGGTACTAGAGGTGGTGACAGGAAAGCGGCCAGTGGAGTATATGGAGGATGATGTGGTTGTGCTCTGTGATATGGTCAGGGGAGCATTAGAAGAAGGGAAAGTAGAAGAATGTGTGGACACAAGGTTATTAGGGAACTTCCCGGCTGAGGAAGCTATCCCTGTGATGAAACTAGGCCTCATATGTACATCTCAGGTACCTTCAAATAGGCCTGACATGGGAGAAGTGGTTAACATATTGGAGCTGATCAGATGCCCTTCAGAAGGTCAAGAGGAGTTGGAATGAAACAAAATGAAGCTGTTATAGTTTTTAAACAGGAAAGGAAGGAGGAAGAAGAATCAAGATAGATAACAAGATATGATATCAAGAAGCACAAATATCATTTTACTGAAGTTTTTCCGGCGAAGAGGAATCCGGTTTGTTTGTCCAATTTACAAAAAAAAAGTAGAGAAAAGAAGAAGCAGAGCAGTAATATCTCTAGTGTTGTGTAAGTTTTAATCTTTTGGTTTTTAGTCTTTTTGGTTTTTGGTAGTTTTTGTGTATCTTGCTTTGTTATTTCTTCTTGGTCTCCTATTCCACTGTGTCTGTCTGTCTGTAACTGGTTAACGACGACGACCGATACATTTGCCGGATTCCTATTCACCGGGTTCCAATTTGGGATCATAATATTATTGCAGGATAACTTCCTCATTATCTGTTTTTCATTACTTGTTCTTAAGCTTTCCTTGTTACACCAGGCAATGCACAATTTGGATTTTAGAATGTCTTGATTCTTTTAGATTAGATTCAGGAAGCAAAAGCAAAAGTTACAATGCACTCAAAGTAAAAGGCAATGAATAGATTCTCAAACAACACCTAAAATTTCAAAATTTGCAAGGATAACAACCAGAAAAGTTTGTAAAAAGTGAAAAGGAAAATGCAATTGGAAGAAGAAAAGAATATATTGGGGAGTGCTGTTTGGATTAAATGATTCTGTCTGAAAAAAGAAGCATAGAAACTCTCACATTATAAGCTCTTCTTACTCTCCCATGTTTTAAGCTTTGGGGAGTCACAATTTTCATTCTAAACTTCATTTATAACACTTATGTCAGGACAGTCACTCAGCTAAGAAGAATGGAACCTTTCATGGTACACTTTACCACTATTTAAAAAACACAAAACACCATTTTCGATATTGACTCAAAAACAGAACTCGAAAAACAGCTCAACATTCAATACTTTGTTTAAGTTTTTGATGGGAGTTGAAAGTTAGATGTTATAAGATCCCATTTTTGGTGAAAATCTTACATTTTACCCACCCATACTGCTTTTTTTCACTTCGGTTAAAACCTGTGTCAGATTTCGAATTCAGATCGTAGATATCTGTGTCAAATTTTGAATTCAGACCGTGGATATCTGTAACGTATTTGTACACATACATTATTGTACCAAAGGGAGTTGAAAGTTGGATGTTATAAGATCCCATTTTGGTGAAAATCTTACATTTTACCCACCCATACTGCTTTTTTTCACTTCGATTAAAACCTGTGTCAGATTTCGAATTCAGATAGTAGATATCTGTGTCAGATTTCGAATTCAGATTGTGGATATCTGTATCGTATTTGTACACATACATTATTGTGCCAAAGGATCTAGAATTATGAAAATAAATTTGACAAGGAGGACATAGTGTGGTGTGGTGCATGAATAGAGGAGGAATGGATGATGGTGTTGGAGTGATGGACTCAAAAAAGAGAAAGAAAACTCAAATAAGCACATGCAATCCTCAAGAACAGCTTTGGTTTTATGGTTTTTTTATAAAAGAAGGAAAAACAAGAATATAAAAATACTTAGCTTAGTAGAAAACTATGACTATCATGGGAAGTGACAAAAGTGAAGCTTTGTTCTGTTATTTTAATGGAGAAATGCAGAACTCTATGCCTATACCCAAAGTGGTGTCCTCATCAAGCCCTATAATCACTATGGTTAGTGGAATGAAAGACGGATTCTTTCAAATGTGGTACACAAGAAGAAGAAAAAGTGGGGGGAACCCATTAAAGTAAGGCAAGCAAGCATTCTTGAAAGGTGGAAATGAACATGTTGTTGTAGCTGGCCTGGCCATGATGGGAGAATTTTCTACTCTTTTTTCAAACTTTTCATTGATTGACAGACAAAATGATAGAGAAGGGACACAATTACTAGGGTTTAGTCACGTTAGTTATAAGTGATATGGTGAATGGTGGATGCATATGATTTTGGGAGAGAATGAATCTGCCATCATTTAGATTTGCAAGGTGGGGAACATAAAAAGGTTATGAAGCGAGAGATGTTTGCAGAAGGTGCATGCTTGCTTGGATATTGCAGGCAGCTTTTGTAAGGTTTCTGGAAAAGAATAAGTCATGTCACTGTTATGGCCTAGGTTAGTGGGGGATTTTGATTTGAACATCCGTGAACTATAGAAACAAGACACCATATACAACAAAAGGAGCTGAATATGAAAAAAACCCCACCTTGCTGGTGGTGGTGGTGGTAGTTGACCTGGCAATGGCTCTGGCTGGTGGTTGTCAGTGGAATGGTTGCTGCAACTATGAATTCATCACATCTCTCTGGGAGTAAGCCCAAGCAAGAATGTTAGCTCATAAACTGAAATTCCATCTTTTGGGCCAGCATAACTTATTACAAGTCTTTCTGCTAGCTAGCAGGAGGAGTTGGCAGATAGAGACCTTGGTAAAAAATTCCCATTCACCATATTTTACAAAGTTTCACATTTAATTTTTACCAGAGCAGTGCAACTTGCCTGGATTTCCCTGTAAAAAAAGAACAAAAGAATAATATCTAACCACCCACACTTATTGTTTGATGACCTATATATTCTCTATGACCTATATCGACTTCAACTACTGGCTTGAAAGAAAATTGCAAAAAGACAATGAAAACAAAATTACCTCCGTATAATTCCAACATCAGAAAAAGGAGGCGCAATTTACACACTATCGTATACACCAAACTGTGTTTTCATCTTTAAGTGATCACATCAGTCACGCAGCAAAGTTTCTTCTGTTTCTTTGTAATAGTAATTTTCTTTGGGAGGATGGTCTTGCCTGTTTTCCTTACTTGTTTCAGGTGAAATCAGGTAAAATACGTTAATCATCCCAATCGTTTCCCCACTCATCCTTACCAGGAGGTCTTGATGTCAGTCCATTTGCAGATAAATTTCCTGTTTGCTGTCTCCCTGGTGACCTCACTGCCTCACCCTCATCCCAGTCATCATCCCAACTGTTATCCCAACCGTCTGCAGATTCCACATTAACAACTGAAGAAGATGTCATCTCAAGCTCCTGATATGGGACTCCTGTACCATGTTGTTGGTCCCGCTTGCCAAACTTACAGCAGGCCCATGACCCTCCAATAACCAGAGCTACCACAAAAAGAAAGTAAGCACCATAGATGGGGCTTTGGGTAAGAGTGGTGTAAAAAGGCATTTGAGTGATTGTACGGAAATAGTTGGCTTTGGGTTTGGGAGATACAGGACGTCCTGTGTGCAAAACGCATTCTCCACTTCCAGCATGTAAACTTATTGTTGAGATTCCTTCAGCAATTACTGATACACTTGTCTGGAAACAAAACCAAACAAACCATAACCTCATATTACTATCAGTAAGATACCAACGTCAATGCAATCATTGAGAAGGGAGGTACCAGTCAGCTGGAACTCATGAAACATTATAAGAAGATGGTGTTGGTAATCGAATGATGGAAGGAAGACTGAGAACTAAAAGGGGCGCACACTTTGAAAACTAATACTAAACAATCTTTATGCCATCTTTAGACTAAGAAATTGTTTGGCAGTACGAATATTGGTTTCACTAGTGTTGAGTGTAAACAAGCAGTTAGAAGCGTACTAGCGTGTTGAATAGCTGAAAACCATCACAACACGGCCAATAATAAAAAATGAGTTTCTTTTTGTTTTCCCCTTTTCCAGCAAAATTTTACATGGCTAAGTACTCTTTTAACTGCTGATTTAAAACAGCGTATTACTAAACCCATGCAATTATAACTTGAGAAAGTCTGGTGATAGGTCAAAGGTCTGAGATCGAAGAAACCAAAAGTTCAAGAAATTTAAGAACTGACAGACATACCTTCTTGGCTCGGTGTTTTGGTATCTTCAGCTCCTTCAGGTCCGCTTTCACAGAAGCTGAGACACTAATATTTACTTCCAGATTGCTCTCTCCTTCATTTTGCACCAGAAGAAAAAACTCTTGCAAACCTGAAAAAGAAAAGAAGAGGAAAAAGAAATGAGAGTGGTGAATGTTTGTTTTGTGGAGCCTTAATAAAATCAAGTTGCTTAACCCCACAAAGATCGAAACCATTTTTCCTTCTTTGCAACTACCTAAACTAAAATAGAGGTGAAAGATCTAAATCTCCATACTGGAATACAAAAAAGACGCAATCAAAGTGAATAACATAAAGCTGTACATTGATAATTGATGCTCATTGCACCTACTCCAGAACCCACAACAACTTCTTAATACTAACTTATATGGTCATCGAGTTGTTCCAAAAAATCAGAATCATACAATAGCATCGCAGGAATGAGGAACTATCGCCACAGGCTTGGTGAGCAACGGTAAAACCCCAGCCATTCCCCTAAGAAAATAGGCTCGCAATAGGCTTCGCGAGCCAGTGATACACCAATAGAGGGCGAGTGCAGTACCAAGATGGGTGACCACTTGGGAAGTCCTCGTGTACCTTTGTTTGGATGAAAACCAGCCATTTCCATACGAAAGGGCGGAAGCAGTACCAAGATGGGTCTGCTTGGGAAGTCCTCATATTCCCTTTCTAGCCTAGCCTAAATTGTTTGGGACTGAAGGCTTAGACGAAGAAGAAGCATGCTGGAATGACTTATCGTGGATTATTACATAAACAAAATCTGGTATGTAAATATATTACGTCTACAGGAAGTACCTATGGCAAAGTACATCTCAACTTAACATATCAAACCAATGACTAAACTAAACCAAGTTGCTTAACCCCACAAAGATTGAATCCTTTTTTCCTTGTTCTCGACCACCTAGATTAAATCAGAGGCAAAAGATCCATAGCTCCATACTGGAAGAAAGCAAGTACAAAAAAGACGCAATCAAAGTGTAACACTGATTTAAGGTTCCACGCTGTTAATTAATGCTCATTCTACCATGTTCTAAACCCTCAACCACTTCTTAATACTGACTTAACGATATGGCCATTGTCTCGCACCATAACAATCAAACTCGTACAATTGCATAGCTGAATGACTTATCAGGGTACATCTATTGCAACATAGACTAGAATCTCGTTTGCAAATATGTTTTATCAAGAAGCAGAAACAACGGTAAACTACATCTCAAACGAACACACCAAAGCAATGAGTAAACTAGTTGTGTAGCGCCTTAAAGTGTCAGTCTCTACATTTAAGTTATTTGTTCTGCAACATCTATCTACCAAAACTAGTTATTAACATTGAAAAGAAAATTACCAATTGGAAGTAGACAAGCAATCATATCTTTCTGCTCCGTCGTGCACTTGTTTGACTTCGCACTACATTTCTCATCAATTCCTTCTTGAGTCACACCACCTGCCGCAGCCGCCGCACCAGTATCATTCTGATCCACATTTGTTGTATTCTCTACTGGAATTTGTGGGCTCTTCGGTACAGTAACGTTTGAATTCACATCAGTCTGATTAGATCCTACTGCAGCAGGAATTGGTCCTGGTGATGGAGAAATCTATACAAACAACAATTTTACTCCCTCAGTAACCCAAATTCAGCACAAATCAATAGAATTCATATGTAAATTAAGGAGAAAAGCTTAAATTATTCATCACCATACCTGTGTTGTTGTTGAATTCGCTGTTGTATTGTTGCTGTCTGGTTTTAATCCGACCAATTTCCTCAACTTGAATTGAACAACATCATCAGATCCATCTGCTACTCCTAATACAAGAAGAACCAATAGAATTACTACAAAGGAAGAAGAAGAAGAACCTTTTTTAACCATCTTAGGTTAGAGATCCAGAGGGTTCACACAAATTTGTATTATGTCCTGGATTCAGAAACTAGTCTAAATCTGCAATTCAATGATAACTGCAGTTTTGACAAATTCATTTGGGGTAGTGAATGGAACAGTTACAAATTGAAGTGATGGATTGGGGAAATTGGGTTCAGTTCAAGTGTGAATTTGGGGATTCCAGGGAGAAGATGATGAGATGAGATTCAGTAAAATTAGGGTATTAATTGATTGATTCTGGGAGTTGAAAGAAGAAGAAGTAAAGTTCTAGGCAATTTCGTTGTGATAGGTCAAGATGAACAGCTCGTTGCTTCGAAGAGACAGAAAGAAAGAAAGAGATTCATTTCAGGACCTAAGAATCTTTTTTTTTCTCGATTGCGCCAGGCGGAGTCTTGCGATTTGCGACAACTACCAACCGGCCAAGGACGGAGCCACAAGGCTCTACTACGGCACCAAATACATTCTGCTCAGTGGTAAAGTCATTGGATGACGATGTTAGCTAGCACCAAATTTGTTACCTATCTATTAAAGTATGTGGGTATCAGGATCTTAAATAACCCAACCATGTGGGACTAATAATTTCAACACGCCCGTGTAGTATCGGCGGGTCTTACAAACACGTGGACAACTAAATCGGGTGACGCGGAATAAAGGTGCGGTCAACTGACTCGACACAAATAGCCTGCTCTGATATCATATTAAAATCCACGGGCATCTAACTCAAAACCAATTAGCAATTAGTGGAGAGGCCCTAATAAATTATAAACTGCAGGATCTTAAATAATCCAATCATGTGGGACTAATAATCTCAACACGATCAAAAAAAATAAAAAAATCTGTTACTTGGTTGCCAAAGTGAAAGTAGGTGTCATGAACGGGGGATTGAAGTTATAAGATTTTTGGCCACAATTTCAGCCAGGAGGAACTCTTGGGAATGGGACAAATACGTTTTGTTCCTTGGAACGATGATTAATCATTTGTGTCTGATATATTTACGAAAATCAACAGAAATAGGTGTTATAGAAATATTAAAGTAACCGAATACGAGGGATTTTCAGGAATGCCAGGTAGTTTTGACTATAGCTATTGGGCACGGAGAAATGACCTACCACCTATGTGGACATTTTGTGAATTTTTCATTCTAACCAAACTACATCTCGATGTCAGTCTACAGAAAACTTAAGAGTTTGGACATATCGAAAATGCAATTTGCTAGACCATTGTACTTTCTTGTAGTAGTACAACACTAGTATTAGCTCTAAAAGAAGAAACAACAATCTCAAATACAATGTATAATTTTCTTTCCTTTTACTTCTCAACTAAGTTCTAACAATAAGTTAATATGAGTATGTTTATTGAATTGGCAATCGCTAAAAGGGAGGTCCATAAACATTTGAGGGTAAAATTGATGAGCTGTGATGTGTATGAACTGAAGTCACACTTGAATATGAAGAAAACTGGTTATTAAAAATATGAAAGACAAGGTTTGAGGGTCGGAGGTTAATGAGTCGACTCAGTTAAAAAAATCGTTTTCATTTTCTTATCAATTTTATGAATTCTTATCATAATTTTTACTGATCAAATCATGGGTTCTAGTTTGCATCGTCTTTTAACAGGTAACTGATCTCGTTGGATATTGTGGAATCATCCAATGAGTTGTTGTTTTATAAACAATAGTACTTTCCCCATTATTTATCTTATAACCCATCTCTAAGCTACTGGATTTCTTTTTACTGTTTTTTATTATTCTTTTTCATCTTAGTTGTAAACTAACCTCCTTCCATTAAAGGGTAATCTCTGTATCCTGTGCAGGTGTATCCAAGATAATCATTTGTGGTATCCAGTAGTGGAATTTTTCAGAATGACCTTTTCTGAAACAAGAACAGTGGTGTGGAAAGCAGTAGTGCTAGTCATCCTCTCTGTGATGATTCATATTAGTAGAATAGAATATCTTGTCGATCATTCCGAAACCAGTAATAGCCAAATCCTAGATTTCCCCATCCATGGAAAATCCCATTCCAAGATCCAATCCTCCATGGAAATTTCAAAATTCAAATTCCCTCCTAAAATCAAGCTCTCAAAAGTTAGTCAAACAAAACTCTTTCCTTCTTTGGTGCCTATCAGTTACAAAAATATATATAAGTTACCCTACCTAGATATTTCTGTTTTTACCATACGTGATATATGGTATTCTCATAACTATACAAGCCTAGTTTAATTGGGGGCGATATAACTTCCAACTGGGGCCATGGAATTTTGTTTGACCCCCAAATTTTTCAGGGGTGTAAAAATCGGAAGAAATATACTATTTTATCCTTGATTAATATTTTTTTTTCAAGTAACGACCCTTCACCGATATTAACGACAGTTTAGGGTCGTCATATACATCATGATCAAAAAATAACGACTCTAAACGTCATACACTAACGACTCTTTTTAGAGATTAACGACAGTGTATAACGACATTTTCAAAACATTAACGACTGTTTAAGTCGTCAAATGCGTAACCAAAACAGTAACGACCCTTCCAAAGGGTCGTCAGGGAATTGATCATTTTTATGACGACCCAAAATTGTCGTACATTTCCGCCATTAATGAATCTTCGATAGTTTAGAGTCGTCACTTAAACAGTCTAAACATTAACGACTGTTGAGGGTCGTCAATGAAAATTTTTAATACCTTAACGATTTTTCATACTATCTGGGCAAAAAAAAAAATTAGACTAAAAATTGCAGACAAAAATCTGGAAAAAAAATTAAACTCTAATTAAGTAAGATTATCACTAATTAATTAAGATTATCACTAATTAATTAAATTTTAACACTAATCATTTAGGGGCATTTGGCCATTTAAAAAATATTTTTATAAGGGGTGACCCAAATTAGGTTCTGGTGACCTTTTTTGTCCTCTAATGCATGGCCCCCAATTAATTCCGATGGCCTCCAATTAAACTAGGTATACAAGCTATCTCCGCACAGTCATAAATGAGGATTATTCTGAAGTTCAACAGAATAACAAAAAATATATCTTCCCATTATTCTTGGGAGATATTCATTATGATAGAAACCATTTTCCTTTATCTCTGTAGATTTTCTGGACAACTATATATACCTCTTGCCAAAGCAAAAACAAACATCAACATAAGAACTTGTCTCAGAAATAAAATCTTCTTAGAGCCAAGAACTCAAACAATCAAGTCCATGACCTCAAGTTCGAATATCAATGCTAACAAGATTAACATCTTGTCTCGACAACTGAGGAATGCTACGTTAGAGATACCAAAGGAGAGAAGGAGTGTCGTTGGATCTACAACAACTATCAATGCAGCAACAAGTGCATGGTCATGTGCAATCCTAGGGAAACTTATGTACGAACATAAGATTCCTATGAGAATAATCAGAGAAGAACTCAACTCGTTCATAAACAAAATATTAAAGCAACCGAATACGAGGGATTTTCAGGAATGCCAGGTAGTTTTGACTATAGCTATTGGGCACGGAGAAATGACCTACCACCTATGTGGACATTTTGTGAATTTTTCATTCTAACCAAACTACATCTCGATGTCAGTCTACAGAAAACCTAAGAGTTTGGACATATCGAAAATGCAATTTGCTAGACCATTGTACTTGCTTGTAGTAGTACAACACTAGTATTAGCTCTAAAAGAAGAAACAACAATCTCAAATACAATGTATAATTTTCTTTCCTTTTACTTTTCAACTAAGTTCTAACAATAAGTTAATATGAGTATGTTTATTGAATTGGCAATCGCTAAAAGGGAGGTCCATAAACATTTGACGGTAAAATTGATGAGCTGTGATGTGTATGAACTGAAGTCACACTCGAATATGAAGAAAACTGGTTATTAAAAATATGAAAGACAGGTTTGAGGGTCGGAGGTTAATGAGTCGACTCAGTTAAAAAAATCGTTTTCATTTTCTTATCAATTTTATGAATTCTTATCATAATTTTTACTGATCAAATCATGGGTTCTAGTTTGCATCGACTTTTAACAGGTAACTGATCTCGTTGGATATTGTGGAATCATCCAATGAGTTGTTGTTTTATAAACAATAGTACTTTCCCCATTATTTATCTTATAACCCATCTCTAAGCTACTGGATTTCTTTTTACTGTTTTTTATTATTCTTTTTCATCTTAGTTGTAAACTAACCTCCTTCCATAAAGGGTAATCTCTGTATCCTGTGCAGGTGTATCCAAGATAATCATTTGTGGTATCCAGTAGTGGAATTTTTCAGAATGACCTTTCTGAAACAAGAACAGTGGTGTGGAAAGCAGTAGTGCTAGTCATCCTCTCTGTGATGATTCATATTAGTAGAATAGAATATCTTGTCGATCATTCCGAAACCAGTAATAGCCAAATCCTAGATTTCCCCATCCATGGAAAATCCCATTCCAAGATCCAATCCTCCATGGAAATTTCAAAATTCAAATTCCCCTAAATCAAGCTCTCAAAAGTTAGTCAACAAAACAAACTCTTTCCTTCTTTGGTGCCTATCAGTTACAAAAATATATATAAGTTACCCTACCTAGATATTTCTGTTTTTACCATACGTGATATATGGTATTCTCATAACTATACAAGCCTAGTTTAATTGGGGGCGATATAACTTCCAACTGGGGGCCATGGAATTTTGTTTGCCCCCAAATTTTTCAGGGGTAAAAATCGGAAGATGAATATACTATTTTATCCTTGATTAATATTTTTTTTCAAGTAACGACCCTTCACCGATATTAACGACAGTTTAGGGTCGTCATATACATCATGATCAAAACAATAACGACTCTAAACTGTCATACACTAACGACTCTTTTTAGAGATTAACGACAGTGTATAACGACATTTTCAAAACATTAACGACTGTTTAAGTCGTCAAATGCGTAACCAAAACAGTAACGACCCTTCCAAAGGGTCGTCAGGGAATTGATCATTTTTATGACGACCCAAAATTGTCGTACATTTCCGCCATTAATGAATCTTCGATAGTTTAGAGTCGTCACTTAAACAGTCTAAACATTAACGACTGTTGAGGGTCGTCAATGAAAATTTTTAATACCTTAACGATTTTTCATACTATCTGGGCAAAAAAAAAAATTAGACTAAAAATTGCAGACAAAAAATCTGGAAAAAAAATTAAACTCTAATTAAGTAAGATTATCACTAATTAATTAAGATTATCACTAATTAATTAAATTTTAACACTAATCATTTAGGGGCATTTTGGCCATTTAAAAAATATTTTTATAAGGGGTGACCCAAATTAGGTTCTGGTGACCTTTTTTGTCCTCTAATGCATGGCCCCCAATTAATTCCGATGGCCTCCAATTAAACTAGGTATACAAGCTATCTCCGCACAGTCATAAATGAGGATTATTCTGAAGTTCAACAGAATAACAAAAAATATATCTTCCCATTATTCTTGGGAGATATTCATTATGATAGAAACCATTTTCCTTTATCTCTGTAGATTTTCTGGACAACTATATATACCTCTTGCCAAAGCAAAACAAACATCAACATAAGAACTTGTCTCAGAAATAAAATCTTCTTAGAGCCAAGAACTCAAACAATCAAGTCCATGACCTCAAGTTCGAATATCAATGCTAACAAGATTAACATCTTGTCTCGACAACTGAGGAATGCTACGTTAGAGATACCAAAGGAGAGAAGGAGTGTCGTTGGATCTACAACAACTATCAATGCAGCAACAAGTGCATGGTCATGTGCAATCCTAGGGAAACTTATGTACGAACATAAGATTCCTATGAGAATAATCAGAGAAGAACTCAACTCGTTCATAAACAAAATATTAAAGCAACCGAATACGAGGGATTTTCAGGAATGCCAGGTAGTTTTGACTATAGCTATTGGGCACGGAGAAATGACCTACCACCTATGTGGACATTTTGTGAATTTTTCATTCTAACCAAACTACATCTCGATGTCAGTCTACAGAAAACCTAAGAGTTTGGACATATCGAAAATGCAATTTGCTAGACCATTGTACTTGCTTGTAGTAGTACAACACTAGTATTAGCTCTAAAAGAAGAAACAACAATCTCAAATACAATGTATAATTTTCTTTCCTTTTACTTTTCAACTAAGTTCTAACAATAAGTTAATATGAGTATGTTTATTGAATTGGCAATCGCTAAAAGGGAGGTCCAAAAACATTTGACGGTAAAATTGATGAGCTGTGATGTGTATGAACTGAAGTCACACTCGAATATGAAGAAAACTGGTTATTAAAAATATGAAAGACAAGGTTTGAGGGTCGGAGGTTAATGAGTCGACTCAGTTAAAAAAATCGTTTTCATTTTCTTATCAATTTTATGAATTCTTATCATAATTTTTACTGATCAAATCATGGGTTCTAGTTTGCATCGTCTTTTAACAGGTAACTGATCTCGTTGGATATTGTGGAATCATCCAATGAGTTGTTGTTTTATAAACAATAGTACTTTCCCCATTATTTATCTTATAACCCATCTCTAAGCTACTGGATTTCTTTTTACTGTTTTTTATTATTCTTTTTCATCTTAGTTGTAAACTAACCTCCTTCCATGAAAGGGTAATCTCTGTATCCTGTGCAGTTGTATCCAAGATAATCATTTGTGGTATCCAGTAGTGGAATTTTTTAGAATGACCTCTTCTGAAACAAGAACAGTGGTGTAGAAAGCAGTAGTGCTAGTCATCCTCTCTGTGATGATTCATATTAGTAGAATAGAATATCTTGTCGATCATTCCGAAACCAGTAATAGCCAAATCCTAGATTTCCCCATCCATGGAAAATCCCATTCCAAGATCCAATCCTCCATGGAAATTTCAAAATTCAAATTCCCTCCTAAAATCAAGCTCTCAAAAGTTAGTCAAACAAAACTCTTTCCTTCTTTGGTGCCTATCAGTTACAAAAATATATATAAGTTACCCTACCTAGATATTTCTGTTTTTACCATACGTGATATATGGTTCTCATAACTATACAAGCCTAGTTTAATTAGGGGCGATATAACTTCCAACTGGGGGCCATGGAATTTTGTTTGCCCCCCAAATTTTTCAGGGGTGTAAAAATCGGAAGATGAATATACTATTTTATCCTTGATTAATATTTTTTTTTTCAAGTAACGACCCTTCACCGATATTAACGACAGTTTAGGGTTGTCATATACATCATGATCAAAACAATAACGACTCTAAACTGTCATACACTAACGACTCTTTTTAGAGATTAACGACAGTGTATAACGACATTTTCAAAACATTAACGACTGTTTAAGTCGTCAAATGCGTAACCAAAACAGTAACGACCCTTCCAAAGGGTCGTCAGGGAATTGATCATTTTTATGACGACCCAAAATTGTCGTACATTTCCGCCATTAATGAATCTTCGATAGTTTAGAGTCGTCACTTAAACAATCTAAACATTAACGACTGTTGAGGGTCGTCAATGAAAATTTTTAATACCTTAACGATTTTTCATACTATCTGGGCAAAAAAAAAAAATTAGACTAAAAATTGCAGACAAAAAATCTGGAAAAAAAATTAAACTCTAATTAAGTAAGATTATCACTAATTAATTAATATTATCACTAATTAATTAAATTTTAACACTAATCATTTAGGGGCATTTTGGCCATTTAAAAAATATTTTTATATGGGGTGACCCAAATTAGGTTCTGGTGACCTTTTTTGTCCTCTAGTGCATGACCCCCAATTAATTCCGATGGCCTCCAATTAAACTAGGTATACAAACTATCTCCGCACAGTCATAAATGAGGATTATTCTGAAGGTCAACATAATAACAAAAAATATATCTTCCCATTATTCTTGGGAGATATTCATTATGATAGACACCATTTTCCTTTATCTCTGTAGATTTTCTGGACAACTATATATACCTCTTGCCAAAGCAAAACAAACATCAACATAAGAACTTGTCTCAGAAATAAAATCTTCTTAGAGCCAAGAACTCAAACAATCAAGTCCATGACCTCAAGTTCGAATATCAATGCTAACAAGATTAACATCTTGTCTCGACAACTGAGGAATGCTACGTTAGAGATACCAAAGGAGAGAAGGAGTGTCGTTGGATCTACAACAACTATCAATGCAACAACAAGTGCATGGTCATGTGCAATCCTAGGGAAACTTATGTACGAACATAAGATTCCTATGAGAATAATCAGAGAAGAACTCAACTCGTTCATAAACAAAATATTAAAGCAACCGAATACGAGGGATTTTCAGGAATGCCAGGTAGTTTTGACTATAGCTATTGGGCACGGAGAAATGACCTACCACCTATGTGGACATTTTGTGAATTTTTCATTCTAACCAAACTACATCTCGATGTCAGTCTACAGAAAACCTAAGAGTTTGGACATATCGAAAATGCAATTTGCTAGACCATTGTACTTGCTTGTAGTAGTACAACACTAGTATTAGCTCTAAAAGAAGAAACAACAATCTCAAATACAATGTATAATTTTCTTTCCTTTTACTTTTCAACTAAGTTCTAAGAATAAGTTAATATGAGTATGTTTATTGAATTGGCAATCGCTAAAAGGGAGGTCCATAAACATTTGACGGTAAAATTGATGAGCTGTGATGTGTATGAACTGAAGTCACACTCGAATATGAAGAAAACTGGTTATTAAAAATATGAAAGACAAGGTTTGAGGGTCGGAGGTTAATGAGTCGACTCAGTTAAAAAAATCGTTTTCATTTTCTTATCAATTTTATGAATTCTTATCATAATTTTTACTGATCAAATCATGGGTTCTAGTTTGCATCGACTTTTAACAGGTAACTGATCTCGTTGGATATTGTGGAATCATCCAATGAGTTGTTGTTTTATAAACAATAGTACTTTCCCCATTATTTATCTTATAACCCATCTCTAAGCTACTGGATTTCTTTTTACTGTTTTTTATTATTCTTTTTCATCTTAGCTGTAAACTAACCTCCTTCCATTAAAGGGTAATCTCTGTATCCTGTGCAGGTGTATCCAAGATAATCATTTGTGGTATCCAGTAGTGGAATTTTTCAGAATGACCTTTTCTGAAACAAGAACAGTGGTGTGGAAAGCAGTAGTGCTAGTCATCCTCTCTGTGATGATTCATATTAGTAGAATAGAATATCTTGTCGATCATTCCGAAACCGGTAATAGCCAAATCCTAGATTTCCCCATCCATGGAAAATCCCATTCCAAGATCCAATCCTCCATGGAAATTTCAAAATTCAAATTCCCTCCTAAAATCAAGCTCTCAAAAGTTAGTCAAACAAAACTCTTTCCTTCTTTGGTGCCTATCAGTTACAAAAATATATATAAGTTACCCTACCTAGATATTTATGTTTTTACCATACGTGATATATGGTATTCTCATAACTATACAAGCCTAGTTTAATTGGGGGCGATATAACTTCCAACTGGAGGCCATGGAATTTTCTTTGCCCCCAAATTTTTCAGGGGTGTAAAAATCGGAAGATGAATATACTATTTTATCCTTGATTAATATTTTTTTTCAAGTAACGACCCTTCACCGATATTAACGACAGTTTAGGGTCGTCATATACATCATGATCAAAACAATAACGACTCTAAACTGTCATACACTAACGACTCTTTTTAGAGATTAACGACAGTGTATAACGACATTTTCAAAACATTAACAACTATTTAAGTCGTCAAATGCGTAACCAAAACAGTAACGACCCTTCCAAAGGGTCGTCAGGGAATTGATCATTTTTATGACGACCCAAAATTGTCGTACATTTCCGCCATTAATGAATCTTCGATAGTTTAGAGTCGTCACTTAAACAGTCTAAACATTAACGACTGTTGAGGGTCGTCAATGAAATTTTTTAATACCTTAACGATTTTTCATACTATCTGGGAAAAAAAAAAAATTAGACTAAAAATTGCAGACAAAAAATCTGGAAAAAAAATTAAACTCTAATTAAGTAAGATTATCACTAATTAATTAAGATTATCACTAATTAATTAAATTTTAACACTAATCATTTAGGGGCATTTCGGCCATTTAAAAAATATTTTTATAAGGGGTGACCCAAATTAGGTTCTGGTGACCTTTTTTGTCCTCTAATGCATGGCCCCCAATTAATTCCGATGGCCTCCAATTAAACTAGGTATACAAGCTATCTCCGCACAGTCATAAATGAGGATTATTCTGAAGTTCAACAGAATAACAAAAAATATATCTTCCCATTATTCTTGGGAGATATTCATTATGATAGAAACCATTTTCCTTTATCTCTGTAGATTTTCTGGACAACTATATATACCTCTTGCCAAAGAAAAACAAACATCAACATAAGAACTTGTCTCAGAAATAAAATCTTCTTAGAGCCAAGAACTCAAACAATCAAGTCCATGACCTCAAGTTCGAATATCAATGCTAACAAGATTAACATCTTGTCTCGACAACTGAGGAATGCTACGTTAGAGATACCAAAGGAGAGAAGGAGTGTCGTTGGATCTACAACAACTATCAATGCAGCAACAAGTGCATGGTCATGTGCAATCCTAGGGAAACTTATGTACGAACATAAGATTCCTATGAGAATAATCAGAGAAGAACTCAACTCGTTCATAAACAAAATATTAAAGCAACCGAATACGAGGGATTTTCAGGAATGCCAGGTAGTTTTGACTATAGCTATTGGGCACGGAGAAATGACCTACCACCTATGTGGACATTTTGTGAATTTTTCATTCTAACCAAACTACATCTCGATGTCAGTCTACAGAAAACTTAAGAGTTTGGACATATCGAAAATGCAATTTGCTAGACCATTGTACTTTCTTGTAGTAGTACAACACTAGTATTAGCTCTAAAAGAAGAAACAACAATCTCAAATACAATGTATAATTTTCTTTCCTTTTACTTTTCAACTAAGTTCTAACAATAAGTTAATATGAGTATGTTTATTGAATTGGCAATCGCTAAAAGGGAGGTCCAAAACATTTGACGGTAAAATTGATGAGCTGTGATGTGTATGAACTGAAGTCACACTCGAATATGAAGAAAACTGGTTATTAAAAATATGAAAGACAAGGTTTGAGGGTCGGAGGTTAATGAGTCGACTCAGTTAAAAAAATCGTTTTCATTTTCTTATCAATTTTATGAATTCTTATCATAATTTTTACTGATCAAATCATGGGTTCTAGTTTGCATCGACTTTTAACAGGTAACTGATCTCGTTGGATATTGTGGAATCATCCAATGAGTTGTTGTTTTATAAACAATAGTACTTTCCCCATTATTTATCTTATAACCCATCTCTAAGCTACTGGATTTCTTTTTACTGTTTTTTATTATTCTTTTTCATCTTAGTTGTAAACTAACCTCCTTCCATGAAAGGGTAATCTCTGTATCCTGTGCAGGTGTATCCAAGATAATCATTTGTGGTATCCAGTAGTGGAATTTTTCAGAATGACCTCTTCTGAAACAAGAACAGTGGTGTGGAAAGCAGTAGTGCTAGTCATCCTCTCTGTGATGATTCATATTAGTAGAATAGAATATCTTGTCGATCATTCCGAAACCAGTAATAGCCAAATCCTAGATTTCCCCATCCATGGAAAATCCCATTCCAAGATCCAATCCTCCATGGAAATTTCAAAATTCAAATTCCCACCTAAAATCAAGCTCTCAAAAGTTAGTCAAACAAAACTCTTTCCTTCTTTGGTGCCTATCAGTTACAAAAATATATATAAGTTACCCTACCTAGATATTTATGTTTTTACCATACGTGATATATGGTATTCTCATAACTATACAAGCCTAGTTTAATTGGGGGCGATATAACTTCCAACTGGGGGCCATGGAATTTTGTTTGCCCCCCAAATTTTTCAGGGGTGTAAAAATCGGAAGATGAATATACTATTTTATCCTTGATTAATATTTTTTTTCAAGTAACGACCCTTCACCGATATTAACGACAGTTTAGGGTCGTCATATACATCATGATCAAAACAATAACGACTCTAAACTGTCATACACTAACGACTCTTTTTAGAGATTAACGACAGTGTATAACGACATTTTCAAAACATTAACGACTATTTAAGTCGTCAAATGCGTAACCAAAACAGTAACGACCCTTCCAAAGGGTCGTCAGGGAATTGATCATTTTTATGACGACCCAAAATTGTCGTACATTTCCGCCATTAATGAATCTTCGATAGTTTAGAGTCGTCACTTAAACAGTCTAAACATTAACGACTGTTGAGGGTCGTCAATGAAAATTTTTAATACCTTAACAATTTTTCATACTATCTGGGCAAAAAAAAAAAAATTAGACTAAAAATTGCAGACAAGAAATCTGGAAAAAAAATTAAACTCTAATTAAGTAAGATTATCACTAATTAATTAAGATTATCACTAATTAATTAAATTTTAACACTAATCATTTAGGGGCATTTTGGCCATTTAAAAAATATTTTTATAAGGGGTGACCCAAATTAGGTTTTGGTGACCTTTTTTGTCCTCTAGTGCATGGCCCCCAATTAATTCCGATGGCCTCCAATTAAACTAGGTATACAAGCTATCTCCGCACAGTCATAAATGAGGATTATTCTGAAGTTCAACAGAATAACAAAAAATATATCTTCCCATTATTCTTGGGAGATATTCATTATGATAGAAACAATTTTCCTTTATCTCTGTAGATTTTCTGGACAACTATATATACCTCTTGCCAAAGCAAAACAAACATCAACATAAGAACTTGTCTCAGAAATAAAATCTTCTTAGAGCCAAGAACTCAAACAATCAAGTCCATGACCTCAAGTTCGAATATCAATGCTAAGAAGATTAACATCTTGTCTCGACAACTGAGGAATGCTACGTTAGAGATACCAAAGGAGAGAAGGAGTGTCGTTGGATCTACAATAACTATCAATGTAGCAACAAGTGCATGGTCATGTGCAATCCTAGGGAAACTTATGTACAAACATAAGATTCCTATGAGAATAATCAGAGAAGAACTCAACTCGTTCATAAACAAAATATTAAAGCAACCGAATACGAGGGATTTTCAGGAATGCCAGGTAGTTTTGACTATAGCTATTGGGCACGGAGAAATGACCTACCACCTATGTGGATCTTTTGTGAATTTTTCATTCTAACCAAACTACATCTCGATGTCAGTCTACAGAAAACCTAAGATTTTGGACATATCGAAAATGCAATTTGCTAGACCATTGTACTTGCTTGTAGTAGTACAACACTAGTATTAGCTCTAAAAGAAGAAACAACAATCTCAAATACAATGTATAATTTTCTTTCCTTTTACTTTTCAACTAAGTTCTAACAATAAGTTAATATGAGTATGTTTATTGAATTGGCAATCGCTAAAAGGGAGGTCCATAAACATTTGACGGTAAAATTGATGAGCTGTGATGTGTATGAACTGAAGTCACACTCGAATATGAAGAAAACTGGTTATTAAAAATATGAAAGACAAGGTTTGAGGGTCGGAGGTTAATGAGTCGACTCAGTTAAAAAAATCGTTTTCATTTTCTTATCAATTTTATGAATTCTTATCATAATTTTTACTGATCAAATCATGGGTTCTAGTTTGCATCGACTTTTAACAGGTAACTGATCTCGTTGGATATTGTGGAATCATCCAATGAGTTGTTGTTTTATAAACAATAGTACTTTCCCCATTATTTATCTTATAACCCATCTCTAAGCTACTGGATTTCTTTTTACTGTTTTTTATTATTCTTTTTCATCTTAGCTGTAAACTAACCTCCTTCCATTAAAGGGTAATCTCTGTATCCTGTGCAGGTGTATCCAAGATAATCATTTGTGGTATCCAGTAGTGGAATTTTTCAGAATGACCTTTTCTGAAACAAGAACAGTGGTGTGGAAAGCAGTAGTGCTAGTCATCCTCTCTGTGATGATTCATATTAGTAGAATAGAATATCTTGTCGATCATTCCGAAACCGGTAATAGCCAAATCCTAGATTTCCCCATCCATGGAAAATCCCATTCCAAGATCCAATCCTCCATGGAAATTTCAAAATTCAAATTCCCTCCTAAAATCAAGCTCTCAAAAGTTAGTCAAACAAAACTCTTTCCTTCTTTGGTGCCTATCAGTTACAAAAATATATATAAGTTACCCAACCTAGATATTTATGTTTTTACCATACGTGATATATGGTATTCTCATAACTATACAAGCCTAGTTTAATTGGGGGCGATATAACTTCCAACTGGAGGCCATGGAATTTTGTTTGACCCCCAAATTTTTCAGGGGTGTAAAAATCGGAAGATGAAATATACTATTTTATCCTTGATTAATATTTTTTTTTCAAGTAACGACCCTTCACCGATATTAACGACAGTTTAGGGTCGTCATATACATCATGATCAAAAAAATAACGACTCTAAACCGTCATACACTAACGACTCTTTTTAGAGATTAACGACAGTGTATAACGACATTTTCAAAACATTAACGACTGTTTAAGTCGTCAAATGTGTAACCAAAACAGTAACGACCCTTCCAAAGGGTCGTCAGGAAATTGATCATTTTTATGACGACCCAAAATTGTCGTACATTTCCGCCATTAATGAATCTTCGATAGTTTAGAGTCGTCACTTAAACAGTCTAAACATTAACGACTGTTGAGGGTCGTCAATGAAATTTTTTAATACCTTAACGATTTTTCATACTATCTGGGCAAAAAAAAAAAATTAGACTAAAAATTGCAGACAAAAAATCTGGAAAAAAAATTAAACTCTAATTAAGTAAGATTATCACTAATTAATTAAGATTATCACTAATTAATTAAATTTTAACACTAATCATTTAGGGGCATTTCGGCCATTTAAAAAATATTTTTATAAGGGGTGACCCAAATTAGGTTCTGGTGACCTTTTTTGTCCTCTAATGCATGGCCCCCAATTAATTCCGATGGCCTCCAATTAAACTAGGTATACAAGCTATCTCCGCACAGTCATAAATGAGGATTATTCTGAAGTTCAACAGAATAACAAAAAATATATCTTCCCATTATTCTTGGGAGATATTCATTATGATAGAAACCATTTTCCTTTATCTCTGTAGATTTTCTGGACAACTATATATACCTCTTGCCAAAGCAAAACAAACATCAACATAAGAACTTGTCTCAGAAATAAAATCTTCTTAGAGCCAAGAACTCAAACAATCAAGTCCATGACCTCAAGTTCGAATATCAATGCTAACAAGATTAACATCTTGTCTCGACAACTGAGGAATGCTACGTTAGAGATACCAAAGGAGAGAAGGAGTGTCGTTGGATCTACAACAACTATCAATGCAGCAACAAGTGCATGGTCATGTGCAATCCTAGGGAAACTTATGTACGAACATAAGATTCCTATGAGAATAATCAGAGAAGAACTCAACTCGTTCATAAACAAAATATTAAAGCAACCGAATACGAGGGATTTTCAGGAATGCCAGGTAGTTTTGACTATAACTATTGGGCACGGAGAAATGACCTACCACCTATGTGGACATTTTGTGAATTTTTCATTCTAACCAAACTACATCTCGATGTCAGTCTACAGAAAACCTAAGTGTTTGGACATATCGAAAATGCAATTTGCTAGACCATTGTACTTGCTTGTAGTAGTACAACACTAGTATTAGCTCTAAAAGAAGAAACAACAATCTCAAATACAATGTATAATTTTCTTTCCTTTTACTTTTCAACTAAGTTCTAACAATAAGTTAATATGAGTATGTTTATTGAATTGGCAATCGCTAAAAGGGAGGTCCATAAACATTTGACGGTAAAATTGATGAGCTGTGATGTGTATGAACTGAAGTCACACTCGAATATGAAGAAAACTGGTTATTAAAAATATGAAAGACAAGGTTTGAGGGTCGGAGGTTAATGAGTCGACTCAGTTAAAAAAATCGTTTTCATTTTCTTATCAATTTTATGAATTCTTATCATAATTTTTACTGATCAAATCATGGGTTGTAGTTTGCATCGTCTTTTAACAGGTAACTGATCTCGTTGGATATTGTGGAATCATCCAATGAGTTGTTGTTTTATAAACAATAGTACTTTCCCCATTATTTATCTTATAACCCATCTCTAAGCTACTGAATTTCTTTTTACTGTTTTTTATTATTCTTTTTCATCTTAGTTGTAAACTAACCTCCTTCCATAAAAGGGTAATCTCTGTATCCTGTGCAGGTGTATCCAAGATAATCATTTGTGGTATCCAGTAGTGGAATTTTTCAGAATGACCTCTTCTGAAACAAGAACAGTGGTGTGGAAAGCAGTAGTGCTAGTCATCCTCTCTGTGATGATTCATATTAGTAGAATAGAATATCTTGTCGATCATTCCGAAACCAGTAATAGCCAAATCCTAGATTTCCCCATCCATGGAAAATCCCATTCCAAGATCCAATCCTCCATGGAAATTTCAAAATTCAAATTCCCTCCTAAAATCAAGCTCTCAAAAGTTAGTCAAACAAAACTCTTTCCTTCTTTGGTGCCTATCAGTTACAAAAATATACATAAGTTACCCTACCTAGATATTTCTGTTTTTACCATACGTGATATATGGTATTCTCATAACTATACAAGCCTAGTTTAATTGGGGGCGATATAACTTCCAACTGGGGGCCATGGAATTTTGTTTGCCCCCCAAATTTTTCAGGGGTATAAAAATCGGAAGATGAATATACTATTTTATCCTTGATTAATATTTTTTTTCAAGTAACGACCCTTCACCGATATTAACGACAGTTTAGGGTCGTCATATACATCATGATCAAAACAATAACGACTCTAAACTGTCATACACTAACGACTCTTTTTAGAGATTAACGACAGTGTATAACGACATTTTCAAAACATTAACGACTGTTTAAGTCGTCAAATGCGTAACCAAAACAGTAACGACCCTTCCAAAGGGTCGTCAGGGAATTGATCATTTTTATGACGACCCAAAATTGTCGTACATTTCCGCCATTAATGAATCTTCGATAGTTTAGAGTCGTCACTTAAACAGTCTAAACATTAACGACTGTTGAGGGTCGTCAATGAAAATTTTTAATACCTTAACGATTTTTCATACTATCTGGGCAAAAAAAAAAATTAGACTAAAAATTGCAGACAAAAAATCTGGAAAAAAAATTAAACTCTAATTAAGTAAGATTATCACTAATTAATTATATCACTAATTAATTAAATTTTAACACTAATCATTTAGGGGCATTTTGGCCATTTAAAAAATATTTTTATAAGGGGTGACCCAAATTAGGTTCTGGTGACCTTTTTTGTCCTCTAGTGCATGGCCCCCAATTAATTCCGATGGCCTCCAATTAAACTAGGTATACAAGCTATCTCCGCACAGTCATAAATGAGGATTATTCTGAAGTTCAACAGAATAACAAAAAATATATCTTCCCATTATTCTTGGGAGATATTCATTATGATAGAAACCATTTTCCTTTATCTCTGTAGATTTTCTGGACAACTATATATACCTCTTGCCAAAGCAAAACAAACATCAACATAAGAACTTGTCTCAGAAATAAAATCTTCTTAGAGCCAAGAACTCAAACAATCAAGTCCATGACCTCAAGTTCGAATATCAATGCTAACAAGATTAACATCTTGTCTCGACAACTGAGGAATGCTACGTTAGAGATACCAAAGGAGAGAAGGAGTGTCGTTGGATCTACAACAACTATCAATGCAACAACAAGTGCATGGTCATGTGCAATCCTAGGGAAACTTATGTACGAACATAAGATTCCTATGAGAATAATCAGAGAAGAACTCAACTCGTTCATAAACAAAATATTAAAGCAACCGAATACGAGGGATTTTCAGGAATGCCAGGTAGTTTTGACTATAGCTATTGGGCACGGAGAAATGACCTACCACCTATGTGGACATTTTGTGAATTTTTCATTCTAACCAAACTACATCTCGATGTCAGTCTACAGAAAACCTAAGAGTTTGGACATATCGAAAATGCAATTTGCTAGACCATTGTACTTGCTTGTAGTAGTACAACACTAGTATTAGCTCTAAAAGAAGAAACAACAATCTCAAATACAATGTATAATTTTCTTTCCTTTTACTTTTCAACTAAGTTCTAACAATAAGTTAATATGAGTATGTTTATTGAATTGGCAATCGCTAAAAGGGAGGTCCAAAACATTTGACGGTAAAATTGATGAGCTGTGATGTGTATGAACTGAAGTCACACTCGAATATGAAGAAAACTGGTTATTAAAAATATGAAAGACAAGGTTTGAGGGTCGGAGGTTAATGAGTCGACTCAGTTAAAAAAATCGTTTTCATTTTCTTATCAATTTTATGAATTCTTATCATAATTTTTACTGATCAAATCATGGGTTCTAGTTTGCATCGTCTTTTAACAGGTAACTGATCTCGTTGGATATTGTGGAATCATCCAATGAGTTGTTGTTTTATAAACAATAGTACTTTCCCCATTATTTATCTTATAACCCATCTCTAAGCTACTGGATTTCTTTTTACTGTTTTTTATTATTCTTTTTCATCTTAGTTGTAAACTAACCTCCTTCCATGAAAGGGTAATCTCTGTATCCTGTGCAGGTATATCCAAGATAATCATTTGTGGTATCCAGTAGTGGAATTTTTCAGAATGACCTCTTCTGAAACAATAACAGTGGTGTGGAAAGCAGTAGTGCTAGTCATCCTCTCTGTGATGATTCATATTAGTAGAATAGAATATCTTGTCGATCATTCCGAAACCAGTA
The DNA here is from genome assembly GCF_003573695.1 of Papaver somniferum. Classification (NCBI taxonomy): domain Eukaryota; kingdom Viridiplantae; phylum Streptophyta; class Magnoliopsida; order Ranunculales; family Papaveraceae; genus Papaver; species Papaver somniferum. The sequence goes on from NC_039362.1 coordinate 172,021,103, forward strand.
ATAGCCAAATCCTAGATTTCCCCATCCATGGAAAATCCCATTCCAAGATCCAATCCTCCATGGAAATTTCAAAATTCAAATTCCCTCCTAAAATCAAGCTCTCAAAAGTTAGTCGAACAAAACTCTTTCTTTCTTTGGTGCCTATCAGTTACAAAAATATATATAAGTTACCTACCTAGATATTTCTGTTTTTACCATACGTGATATATGGTATTCTCATAACTATACAAGCCTAGTTTAATTGGGGGCGATATAACTTCCAACTGGGGGCCATGGAATTTTGTTTTCCCCCCAAATTTTTCAGGGGTGTAAAAATCGGAAGATGAATATACTATTTTATCCTTGATTAATATTTTTTTTCAAGTAACGACCCTTCACCGATATTAACGACAGTTTAGGGTCGTCATATACATCATGATCAAAACAATAACGACTCTAAACTGTCATACACTAACGACTCTTTTTAGAGATTAACGACAGTGTATAACGACATTTTCAAAACATTAACGACTGTTTAAGTCGTCAAATGCGTAACCAAAACAGTAACGACCCTTCCAAAGGGTCGTCAGGGAATTGATCATTTTTATGACGACCCAAAATTATCGTACATTTCCGCCGTTAATGAATCTTCGATAGTTTAGAGTCGTCACTTAAACAGTCTAAACATTAACGACTGTTGAGGGTCGTCAATGAAATTTTTTAATACCTTAACGATTTTTCATACTATCTGGGCAAAAAAAAAAAAATTAGACTAAAAATTGCAGACAAAAAATCTGGAAAAAAAATTAAACTCTAATTAAGTAAGATTATCACTAATTAATTAAGATTATCACTAATTAATTAAATTTTAAAAATAATCATTTAGGGGCATTTTGGCCATTTAAAAAATATTTTTATAAGGGGTGACCCAAATTAGGTTTTGGTGACCTTTTTTGTCCTCTAGTGCATGGCCCCCAATTAATTCCGATGGCCTCCAATTAAACTAGGTATACAAGCTATCTCCGCACAGTCATAAATGAGGATTATTCTGAAGTTCAACAGAATAACAAAAAATATATCTTCCCATTATTCTTGGGAGATATTCATTATGATAGAAACCATTTTCCTTTATCTCTGTAGATTTTCTGGACAACTATATATACCTCTTGCCAAAGCAAAACAAACATCAACATAAGAACTTGTCTCAGAAATAAAATCTTCTTAGAGCCAAGAACTCAAACAATCAAGTCCATGACCTCAAGTTCGAATATCAATGCTAACAAGATTAACATCTTGTCTCGATAACTGAGGAATGCTACGTTAGAGATACCAAAGGAGAGAAGGAGTGTCGTTGGATCTACAACAACTATCAATGCAGCAACAAGTGCATGGTCATGAGCAATCCTAGGGAAACTTATGTACAAACATAAGATTCCTATGAGAATGATCAGAGAAGAACTCAACTCGTTATGGCGGAAGTATAGAAACAAGGAGATTCGTATTATGGGGAATAATCTGATGTTGGTCATATTGAACAGTGAAGAGGAACAAGAAGAAGTCATTCAAGAGGGTCCTTGGATTATAGGAGGAGCTCTGTTTGCTGTCAAAAAGTATGTTGCTCAAACTGCTTCCAAAGACTATGATTTCACTCATCAGGTTTTTACAGCTCATTTTTAAGTATCTTCGACTAGGGCACCTTAATGTTACTGTCATTGATGAAGCTATTAGCTTTATAGGGAGAAAAGTCTCAACTACACCAACAAACTGCAGGCCAAGGTATCGAAACTCTGTGAAGGCTAGAATAGAAATGGATCTCAAAAAACCATTGTATCGTGGTGGCTGGTGGAAAATTTTAGGAGATGAAGATGTTTGGATCCGCTATCATTGGGAGTTACAGCAAAAAAAAATATGTGATAAATGCTGGGTCATTGATCACCAAGATGACAAATGTGCAGAATGGAACTGGCTGTTACATCTAGATAACCTAACAACAGCTGAGTATGAGGAAATACTATAGAACGAAAGAGACGTCTATGAAGGAAGTGATGAAAGAAGCATACAACTTTCAATGGCTGAAAAATGGCAGATGCTGAAGCATGTGAAGAACAAAGACAGATCAAGCGTCTGAGAAACTCTGATCGCAACCTTGAACCATCCATGAACCCACGTAACATTAATGTTCTTCCACGAAACACTGTAAGAACTAAGTTAGGCAATAATATGAACAAAATCACAACTCAAGAGATGGCTGTCAATAATCCAGAGGCAATGCATTATGAAAACACAAAGGATTATCATGGAGACATAGTGCAGGTAACTTCTCACATCTTATACTCAAGTTTTTATCATATTCAATATCTTTGTTTTCAAAAAACCATTTTTACTAGTTTTAAAATGAAAATAATCGCTTGGAATTGTAATGGTTTTGCAAATAAAAACACTAGGCAATATATATTAGATTTGAATAGAATGCTTAATCCAGACATTATCTTTTTACAAGAAACAAAAATTTGCAGTGATAAAATTCTCAGGTTCATCAGACCTTTAAACTTTCCAAACTCCTTTTATGTTCCATTTATAGGGAGATCTAGAAGAATTTATTTGTTGTGGAAAGATGGGTTTGATCTTGATATTATATATCATGACAAAAATATGATACATTTTCTAGTAAAGAGTGACCCTTCAAAACCTAGTTGGATCTTGTCTTGTGTCTATGGTTCACCTTACCCCCAGGAAAAGAATGAACAATGGAATTTTATTAGAGATATTTGCTTGAACTTTGATATTACTGCCCCTTGGATAGTGATTGGTGATCTGAATATAACCTTACATGAAGATGAAAGGGTTAATAACAATGGTTCCACCTCCTTCTCCTCTAGAATTTGTAATATCATAAGTGATGCAGGATTAAGTGACTTAGGATATCATGGAAATCCATATACTTGGAAAAGTAATACACATGGAACTGGAAAGATAAAGTCTAGGTTAGACAGAAATTTAATGATCTCTGATTGGCTGTTAACTTTTCTTGATTCTTGTCTAAAGCACCTACCATTTTTATTCTCTGATCATTATCTTATACTGTTAGATCTGTTTCCTAACAATGTTTGTAGCGCAAGGAATTGGAAGTTCTTTGAGTGTTGGTTAAGAGATGCAAGCTTTAAACTCCACATTCAATCTTCTTGGTCCAAGAACCATAGGGTATGCACTTGATAGAAAATTATCTGAAACAAGGAGAGATTTGTCCCTTTGGAATAGAAGCAAGTTTGGTAATATACATGAGAAGCTCAACAATCTTCAGCAACAACTAACTGATCTCCAAAAGCCTGACTCCAGTCGGACTGATAGCACTCAAGTTGTACAAAAAATTGAAAAGGAAATTGAGGAATGGCACCAGCGTGAAAAAATTTTCTACATACAAAAATCCAGAGAAACTTTCTTCCATGAGGTAGATCAAAATACAAAACACTTTCACCTACAAGCGAATAGGATAAGATCGAGAAATAGAATCGAAACTTTGAATAAACCAGATGGAACATGGTGCCAAGGAAAAGAACAACTTGAATCATTGTTGGATAAAAACTTCAAGCAAATAATGACAACTGTTAGCCCAGACACAAATGATGAGTTGATGAATCTCTTGCCGCCTTGCATCACTGAAGCAGATAATGAGTCTCTCACAAGAATGCCCACGGAGGAGGAAATCTATAACACTCTGAAACAAATGCATCCATGGAAAGCACCGGGACCAGACAGATTTCCACCAGGATTCTTCCAAGCAAACTATAGCACGGTAAAGAATGACTATGAGGGAAAAATATCAACTCGCTACGTGGCGCAATATTAGGAGTCGAAGTAGCCTACTAAAATGTAACCAAATACACTATGTATACCCAACCACTTAGTCTTATCCCATCTAATCAGCCCTAGGGGCATATATGTAATTTAATGTAACCACCTACCCTATAAAACAGAAAGAGAAATAGGTTAGTAGGGATGGTCGGATAGCCAAGGCTATTCCCCTCTCTCTCATCTGGCCTCCATAGGTCTTCTTCTTCCCAAGAACTTCATGAAAGCCTCTCCAATGGAGATCTTGTAAACACCTCACAACATAGTGAAATCCGTGGATGTAGGTCACAATTGACCGAACCACGTAAAAAGATCTGTCTCCCTTTACATTTCTGCACTTTATCTTCTTTTATGTGTGTTAATGTATGTTTTGATGGTTAAGATCATCATGGATGTAGACATCAAAAAAGATGCAGGTACATTTTAACGCTAGAAACAGGGACAAGAGTGATGGATTTATCCAACCTAGTCCCTTAGAACATCATTTGTTCACTACCAACAAGTTCTGTAACAGATCCAACACAGATCCAGTAGATACAAGAGCTTTAGACAACAAAATGTCTCGTCCGAGTCCAAACAGAGACTAAGGAAAAGAAAGAGGCGTGAAACACCAGAAGTTGTTATTACACAACAAAGAGAAAAGAGGCGAAATTGCTGTGGCGGAGAATATGAAGAACAACTTCATCAAGCACTGAAATCAGCAGATTTGCCATCAACATCAACTGGGAACGAATTTCTTCTTCCTATCTCTCTTATTTTGTTCTTAATTTTCAGATCTACAAAATTTAAAACAAATTTTTGGAGGAAAAACCCTTCACAAAAGCGAGGGCTTGTTCTTCAATACAAGTCTGATTTTGTTTCAAAATCTTGATTAACAATGATTTTTTATTACAGATCTACAACCAGTAGATCCTATTCTTCAAACCCATTGAAGATTTTTTCCAAAAACACTAAAAATCAACATATTTGCCTGATTCAGGGTTTTTTTATTCTCTATGCCTTCGTACTATGTTACACATCGGAGAAATTGATAACTCAATTGAACTGCTGCTGCAGAAATTGACGATTATGAAGTCACATCGGAGCAGCAGAAGAAAGCTTCAAAGCTGCATCGTGCCGGCCAATTGAAGTCGGCCACCAGTTCTTATCCGAACTCACATCGGAGTGATTCACCATCAGCACAACAGATGCTCGCCCTCAGCATCATAGCCTAATTTAGGGCTTAGCTCTACTATCTCCTCGTTCTGATTCATCTAACAATTGTTGAACGAGTTTGTTCATATAGTGGGTACTAACTTATATTACTTGCTGTTTCAGAATATGATGGTAGACGAAATCACAAGTACGGACCACCAACAACACCATAACCATCTCGTACATCTCAATTGCGATCCTCCACCTCAAACGAAGTAGGCCAGAAAGCTACCATTTCGTGAAGAAGCAATCAGTGAGAGCCAACTAGAGATCGGACTCACCAAGTCATCGGACTGGAGCCTTGGCCTGATCTGCTCGGACACATCAGTCCATCTTCGAGCACCAACCTCGGACAAGCAATGCAACCAGAGCATGAACTCGGATGCATCAACACTTTAGCCTGATTTAGGGATTTTTTCATCGCTCTCTCCTCTTCTTACTACTTTACATAGCAATCGCAGAACGAGTTCACTGAGATTTCTCACTTAACTGAGTTGTTGTTACAGAATAACGATGATGGACGAATCCACATCAAAATCACCAGATCGTGCTCAACTCGAGACCAACTCGTACAGAATCACTGATCCAATCGGACATACTACCTCGTTTTGCTCAGTCAAGATAATCAATCTAGACCTCGGACTCGATCCATATCGGACTCAATTATATTGGATGACTCAATCTAGAGCATCAATCTCTGATAGAAATCAAATCTCGTTCGCAGATTACCATCAACAGGATCATAGCCTGATTTAAGGCTTTTGCTTCACTATCTCCTCGTTCTGATTCATATAGCAATTGCTGAACGAATTTATCATATCCTGATTACTCACCTGATTAAGTTGCTGTTTCAGAATATGGTGATCGACGAAATCATTATCGGAGCAGCATCACGACCATCTCGTGGACTAATTGCAGCACCATCTCGTGCTGGCAGTACTGCTCAACTCGGGACATCAACTTCAGACGATTAGATCGGGAAGCTGCCTCTTACCAACTCGTGAAGGAGCAATCAACAAGTCACATCTTGACAGTGATATCGGACTGATCATCGAATCCACTCGGACTCGTCAGTTCATCTCCGAGCACCAAACTCTGACAGACAACCAGAGCATGAACTCGGATGCCTTAACATCTTAGCCTTATTCAGGGCTTTTTTCTTCAACCTCTTCGTGCTGTCTTACATAGCGATTGTTAAACGAAGTCAACACATATTGTGATTACTAATCTAGTTGGCTTGTTTCTGCAGAAAAACGATGATGGATGAAATCACATCGGAATCACATCGAGATCAACTCGTGGAGATGCCACCGATACAATCGGACGGACCATCTCGTATAGCTCAACTCGGAGCAATCATCCTGTACAGCTCAATCCAGAGCATCCATCTCGCACAGAAAAGCAGCAGACCGATGTCGGAAACAACAACCAACACGATGGGATCCAACCAGAGCTCGGAATCATCAGTCTCAGTTCATTCTCGGACTCAATCCATCTCGGACAGAAGAGCATCAGAGCGATGTCGGAGGAGAAACCCATAAGCACGATACGAGCCACCTAGAGCTCGGACTCACCAAGTCATCGCAAGAAGTGATATCGGAACAAAAGCAATGTTCAACCGATCATGATAGTAGTATCGGACTGGTCACCCGATCTACTCGGACTCATCCTTGCTTGCGAAGCTCACCATGTTTCGAGATCACCTCGAGAGAAATAAGCTAAACAGGAGCATTCTTATTTCCCTATTTCTGAATTTCATTATGTTGTATAACTGCAAAAATAGCCGAATGCAATCCATCAAATCTAAATAGCATAAATTATATATGTTTGATTAAAGTTCGCAAGCAACTACAAAAAATCCTATTGGCCTTTTTAGCTATGACAGATAACTTGTCTTCAACTCTCTTGAATGGTTATTAACCTTTAATTGAAGTATGCAGGGGCATGAGCAAATCGTCGTTGCAAAGAAACAATGGACACGGTCCAATAACCAACTATCTAGCTTAACAGCAGGGACAAAAAGCAACCTCGTGATAAAGGCTATAAATCTTGAGGAAGATACAATCTCCTACCTTTCTTGCCAGTCTAAGGACAAACAGAGGCAGTTTCTAACTCATATATTCTACATTCAGTATTCAATGAATATATATATGCCTAACCAAGGCACAAATTTACTTATGAGCAAGCTAAGAAAATAGCTAGTCGCTAAGATTTAAGCCGATACATGTATCGCACTGGTACATCCAGAATTGAGTGCCGCAATCTAGCGCGCCTGCTCCACAGCGAGCATCACAGTAAGTGACAATGTGAAATCATATCGCAGAAAAATGAGTAGAAAATGATTAGATATGCATAATTCTTTAAAAATTATTGAATGCTTAAATCTTCAATGATGTATTAACATTTCATGTTTTGCAGCAAATCTCCATATGGTTGGAGAATTCAGTTAAGTCGGATTAGTTATCCGCATAAAGTTAGAGTCGGATTAGACGTAGTCCCCATAAAGTCATGCTTATCATGCATTAGGAACTAGCATTATGCTAGATAGAGTTAGAGTCAGATTAGTTGAAATCTGCATAAAGGCATGCTTATCATGCACTAAGGTTAGAGTCGGATTAGTCGTAATCCGCAGTAAAGCTATTATTGTGTTTCTGTCTTCTTGCAGGTACACTTGATGTATGTATGGTACATCTGCTAGTTATATATATATGTGTTTTCCTGCAGGGTTAAATGGTGTTTCATACATACATCCTCCTCTTGTTCTATATGTATGTATTTGCTTGCAGCGACATTTGATGAATGTTGAATGAATGTGATATAAATATCTTTCTCTTGTCATATCTGTGTTTTCCTGCAGGGTAACTTAGTGTTCTTAATATGAAATTTGTCCATCACCGATGGTAATTGGGCATGATCCCCATCCGAGAAAACATCTTCTCGAGATGGTAATTGGGGCACGATCCCCATCCAAGAAAACATCTTCTCGAGACCATTACGAATGGTATCTGGGTAAACCAAACCCTCGTGCGATAAAATATCTTCTCCAAACCATCACGATGATAATCGGGCCATGAGCCCCACAGAGAAAAACCTATTCTCAATGTCATGTGATTTATTTCCATGTGATTGTTTTATTCATTATTTCGATCTGTTGAATGCATGAATTATATATGTTGTTTGCAGGTTCACTCATTTAGTATTGTTCCATCACGAATGGTAACAGGGGCATGACCCCTATGCGAGGAAACATCTACTCAAGACCATCAAGAATGGTAAGGTGCTAGCCCGCGAGCAATGCTCAAGCTACCCGAGACGGACATATTGACCTAGGGTAATGCCATCTTGACCACGAGTCAGATGATGTCCTGTAATTCAGGAGATACCCTGTAGTTGGCTCACTTTAGGATGAAATGTGAATCAACTATCAGAGGTATCACCCTCACTCTAGTTAGCGCCACGAACCGACTATGGGGCAGAATCCTTCCCAAAAAGAAGCACTGTACATAATTCATGAATATATGACACTTATTCGGCATCAGAAGGATCCTTGAAATCCTCTCGACTTGTATTGTAAGAGGTTATCTGGCCAAATGGGAAGCTGATCACTTCTCGGCCTTATAGCCCATAACTTGTCCAAGGACGAAAGGGATACCACTATGGTGTGACCCTCATATAACTGCAAAAAGCAAAATTGTATCAAGGTACAAGCTACATGTAGTAGCATTATAAATCAGAAAATGGAGTTAGGGGCAAAACCTTGACTTTGTCTTTCAAAAGCTATAAGCTTTTAAGCTTTCAAAAACCAAAGGGGCAGTGCATACCCTCAGTACCTTCAAGAAAGGTTTAGATCCTCGGATCACAAATTGAGGAAATCTGTAATCCCTCGGAGAAGGACTTCGGATTATGATCCGAAGACATTTTGAGTCCCCACAGACACAAGCCTCCAACTGGAGCATAAAGTAAGACCTCGAACTCCTCTCCGAAGGCATTCAACAAAATCTTACGTCCACACGATTCAAGGCAAACAGTAAGTCCTAGGGGCAAGGCTTCGGACTACCATCCGAAGACATTTTGAGTCCCCACAGATATGAGCATCCGATATATCTTGGAACCAAAACAAGACCTCGGACCACCATCCGAAGGCATCTGATAAATCTTATAGCAGCACGATTTGAGGCATTTACTAAGCCCCCGGAGCATGACCTCGGACTGCAATCAAAAAGTCATTTGGAAAGACCCCACAACGATGTGTCACACGCATAAGACTTTTTACACCAGTAAAAGGCTATAGGATTCAAAGCTTATATATCCTTAGCTTATCTCAATTTATTTCATTTCATGGAGTTTATTTTGGATTTGTTCAAAACCTTATCCTCTCAAATGATAGCAGGAGCATATATATTCGAATAAGGAAAAACCCTCATCGCTCAGAGCAAGGAACAAGCTACAAATGCAAAGGCAATCAGCCAATTGTGAAGAAAGCTAAGTATTACCTTTATTAAGGAACTATTTTACTGCGGATACCATTAATTCTTCCCACAAAAAGCTTAATAGCTTAATATATAGCATAAATAGTTTTGATATGCCTATACACAGATCATTCATACCATAAACATGCTTAAGGATACCCAATATCTTATTCTATCTTTGCAAATGCAAGACTTTGAACTCTTCTTATCTCTTACAACTATAGTACTTGATTACTATAATGTTTATGAAGAAAAGTAAATCTTAAACTTATATTGCTGCAATATAGCAATTACTACTCTCTCTTGAGCAACAGGTACCCATGATGGTCCCGAGAAGCACTACACGACAAGTCGTCAAGAACGGATGCCAACCAAGCCAGAAAGAGCTGGAACACAAACTGCCTAGGAGCAAGCACAACGACCACGAGCATAAGGACTGCCTCAAAACTTCACAAAAGAACATGGGAAAGTATTAATACTTTTAAAAGATGATTATATTCTTCTGCGAAGTTCCTTCAACAACAAAGAGCCAGGAAGCGCGGTACCACACACCACCAACTGAAGTCATAAACCAACTCCAGCAAAGAATCAAAGACCAAAAATTGAGAGCGACCTCGCACTGTTACTCGGAGTCGCAACTCGCACATCTACATCGTGTAACACGGATCACGGATCGTGAAGCACAAGCATCGCAACAACCAACTCGGACGACCCCAACCCAATACTCTACAGAAGTGAAGCCTAACTACAAGCCAGATCGGAACCAAGCATGTTCATAAATCTCTCTCAGCCACTTCTCTCGTCTTCAAAGCCATACCGAGGTTAATTTTCTTAAGGATTATTGTTCCAACAACCTTCAACCAAAGGAGAAAAATGTGAGGGAAAAATATCGACTCGCTACGTGGAGCAAGATTATGAGTCGAAGTACCATACTAAAATGTAACCAAATACACTATGTATACCCAACCACTTAGTCTTATCCCATCTAGTCAGCCCTAGGGGCATATATGTAATTTAATGTAACCACCTACCCTATAAACCAGAAAGATAAATAGGTTAGTAGGGATGGTCGGATAGCCAAGGCTATTCCCCTCTCTCTCATCTGGCCTCCATAGGTCTTCTTCTTCCCAAGAGCTTCATGAGAGCCTCTCCAATGGAGATCTTGTAAACACCTCACAACATAGTGAAATCCGTGGATGTAGGTCACAATTGACCGAACCACGTAAAAAGATTTGTCTCCCTTTACATTTCTGCACTTTATCTTCTTTCATGTGTGTTAATGTATGTTTTTATGGTTAAGATCATCATGGGTGTAGGCATCAGAAAAGATGCATCTACAATGACATCATCAACATGATACAAAGTTTCTTCCTTACGGGAAGATTGCTTAGAAAGATAAATAAGACAAATTTATGTCTTTTACCCAAGTGCAAACTACCACAGACTCCAGGAGACTATCGACCAATCGCACTGTGTAATACAACCTACAAACTCATCTCGAAAATATTGGGGAACTGGCTAAAACAACAATTGGAGAAAATAATCTCCCCCATGCAAGCTGCATAAGTACCAGGCAGACAAATAAGAGACAACATCACCTTGGCTCATGAGCTTATTCACCGCATGAAGAGAAACAAATCGAAGAAAGGCTACATGGCCCTAAAACTCGAAATGTCAAAAGCTTTTGATCTTGTTGAGTGGGTTTTCCTCGATAGAGTTATGAAACAATTAGGGTTTAACTCTAAGTGGTGCAATCTCATACATAAATGTATATGTAATACTGATATTCAAATTCTTCTTAATGGATCTCTAGGAAAGGCATTCAAACCAACGATGGGAATACGACAGGGGGATCCCATCTCTCTATACTTATTATTACTTACAATGGAGGTATTCACTCGTGCCTTGGCCAAAGCAGAGTCTGAGAGGAAAATTCAGGGTATAAAGATTTCGAGAAAATCTCCACAGGTTACTCACTTATTATTCGCTGATGATTGTATGGTTTTTGCCAAAGTGGATATTCATAATGTTACAAATCTTCTCAACAGTGAAGACAAACTATGGGCTCAGGATCTAAAAGGAAGATATTTTCCAACTACTTCAGACTTGCATGCAAATAAAAATAAGAATTCTACTTGGTCATGGCAAAGTATACATGGAAGCATGCAATTCATATTCAAACACAGTTTATTTCTAGTGGGCAATGGACAAAAAATATCGATATGGACTGACATTTGGATACAAGGTAAACAAGAACCACCAATCCCAGTTGTAGAACTGGAGATCGCTAATACTTACAATACAATATCTGATCTAATTGATTATGATACCAAGTCATGGAAGGTAACAGTGGTGCAACAATTATTCAGCTAACAAGATGCTCAAAAATCATGCAGAAGAGAATACTGCAAAGGGGAGAGGATAGACTCATATGGACACTGACTAGGAATGGCGTTTTTACTATAAAGTCAGCATATCAAAGATTAGTGGAGATGAAAAATGGAGCACCTGTAATTGATACAACAACAACAACTTTACCAAGGGTAAAACACTTTCTATGGCAATGTATGGTTGATATTGTTCCTTCTAATGAACGAATGGGAAGGGTTCTTAACTACAGTGAGGAGCAATGTAAAATGTGCAAACAAGACATTGAAACAACAAGGAATATGTTGTGGGAATGCTCCTTTACAAGAGCCATCTGGTTCACAACTCCAAGAGCTAAAAGAAGCATGCGAAGCAATAACTCTTCAGTACAGGAATTGATTCAAAGTTGGTTCGATAATGAGTTTAATAATTTGGTTGAAGACTGGACAGTAAAGATGGAAAACACACTCTGGGAGATTTGGATTACAAGATGTAAATATGTCTTTGAAGACATAAAACCGAACCCGTTGAAGTTATACAACTTATCCAGTTGATGAATGATTCCACAGGGAAAAAGATGCTGAAACAGAAGCACAATGGAGATAACAACATGCATCATACTATACAACTCTGGAAACCACCATTATCTCCTTATAATGCTTTTTCCTGTGATGCATATTTCAAAATTATAAATCAAATTACTTATTCAGGTTGGGGACTAATTATACGTTCTTTTGCAGGAGAATTCATCCAAGCAAGATGCGGCTACTCCAATGGACTCATAAGTGCTGAAGAAGCAGAGTGCATGGGTCTTCTGTACGCGACGCAGTGCGCGGAAGATTTAAATATCCAGTTTTCGTTTTTTGAAATGGATGCAGAGTTGGTGATCAAGGAAGTGAATGGAAGTCTTCATCATGCTGCTTGAGAGAACCAGATGCTGATTCAAGATATAAAATCTAAGCTTGAAACTCATCTTTCTTGGATATGCAATTACATTAGTAGGAAACTAAATAAGCCAACAAATAGGCTAGCTAAACATGCTAGAATTTATAGTATTTCTCAAATTTGGTTTATCTATCCTTCAAGTTTTATAGCAGCTGCAATATTGGAAGACATGAGTACTCTTGTTACTGATTCTTTAAGTTAATAAAATCCCCTGTTTTGAATCAAAAAAAAAATGTTTATTGAATTACAAATGTGTTTTTGTTCATATAAAAAGTTTAATTCAAATGTTTGAATGTGATTTTAACTAAATTGAATCTAAAAATCGCAACTTCAATATCCACTTATACTCAATTACATAACTGCATAAAATTCAAACCTAACATCATATATTCATACTTGCCATATCCTCAAATTCCTACTAACATAATCGAAAATTGGCAGGAAAATAGTTCGATTACCGCAGTAAATCAACCACCATTTACTTACTGAATTAGAATACAAAATGAGTACTAGAAGATAACCATTGAAAAGTTAATTATTAGTTAAACAGTGAATACATTTTCATAATATGTATTTCTTGTTAAGTATTAAATTAACAAAAGCTGAAGAAGGTGGCTCTAATGCTCTTGCTGATATAAACAGAGAGTTGCATGGTCAGGTTGATGACCTAAATGCCAAGCTTCAGGTTGCTGATTCGAAGATTGGGGGGTTACTGATGCAGGCAGAAACGCGGGAATATATGATACACAACATTGAAGAAGAGTGATGCAGAACAGGATTAGATATTCTTAATAGTTACAAGATTCCTGGCAGTTACTAGCAGTTTCCATTTTATTATTTGTATTGTAAAACTACCTACAACTACCTACTTGTATTTAATCATAGAATTCTGATAGAAAAGACAGATTATTGAAGTTTGTTATTAAAATTATAGAGATTTCTGTTTAATGTTTTTAAAAATTAAATTATTTATTATTAGAAAAATCAAAAGGAGTGCGGTATATACAAATCATACAAAAATTATTTATATGTACCTACCGACATGATAAAAGAAAACCAATTTATATTGTCAAAATAAGTAAGATAAAAGTTTGAAATTAAACAGGAAACTTTGTTATTAATTTGACACATGACATTCTTAAGCTCAGAATTAAAATTGTTAACAATATTATCTTTTAAAGTCTTACTTAGTGGGAGTAAAATATCAAGTGATATTATATTTCTTTTGGGTCTTTTTATTGATGAACATATTGGTATTATGATAATGTACGATTTGTAAAGTCATCATATATTATCAGTTCTGACGAGATGATGTTTTGCTTGGAAAATATTTTTTCTGAAAGCGCATCTAACTCTAGATTGGTGTCACAATGAATGTCGTTGAGAATATATATAGTGGAAGATAAAAACAAATTGGAGATCCGATGACTACAATGTAGCCACATTATTTAGTTTTCTTAGGTATTTTATTAATATTTGGTTCAACTAAGATTTTAAGACGAAAATTCTCAAATCGAAGTTTTGTTAAAATGCTTCAATAACGCATTAGTTTTAAAGAATATTTGTTATTATGCTTATATAAGTTAGCCTAAATATTATCACTACATACTATTCTTGTTGCATAGTTTTACTGGTTCAAATTTCAAAGTCTACAACATACATGTGATGTGTGATTGTCATATGCGAATAAACAACTTATATCAAATCATAAAATGCCTTTTTCTTCTCAAGCAGAAGTCAGTTTCATAAGTAACTTAAAACAAAATGTACTCTTTTTCTTATTGAAGCCATTCAGAAATATAGTTCTCGGCCTAACTTCAAACAAAATGTACTCTTTTGCTTATAGAATTCCGGCTTAACTCGAAGGAATAAGAAAACTGAAATTAATACAAAATTTGACAGTTCACGATGTTTTCAGTTTTTTTTTTTAATCCATTAGGCATTTGAAGAAATTGAAGTGGAATCTGAATAAATTACTGTGAGTTTATGGTGCAGTCGGAAGATTTTGGCTAAAACTGAAAGAAATTTGATTCAGATTTAAAGTAATTAGAAGAAGAAATCGAAAACCTCGATAAATGTTGCAAACCCCTTTTGTGATTACTTGAAGCATATCTTTGTTGTGTTTCTTCAAATATAAGCGCAACTTTCTCGAAATTGGAGCCAAAATAATAAATTTGCAATAGCCACTCACCTGTAATGCACCCAAAATATCACTTACATTTGACTTGATTTGAAAATTGTAAAAAGGTGAGTTTGAAATAAGCACACAAAGGATACACATTTTAGCTCCCGTAGTCATCATATAGAGAAATTTCTTCGATTGTCCATTAATAATACTCATCTTACATTTCGTTAATAAATAAATAAGGTAAAAAAGAAAACGTATGCATTAGTGAGAGAATAAGAAATTATAAACATCGTATGCTCATCAATGGGAGTTCTGAAGGTTGATTAAGAGCAAATTAAAAGGATATTAGACAAGGTGATCCTTTGTCTCCTTTCCTTTTCTTGGTGGTGGGTGAAGACCTTACTCAACTTATGAACAAAGCTCATAGTCATGGTCTTATCAATGGTTTTCAAGTTTCCCCTTCAGGTACTATTGTGAGTCATTTACAATTTGAAAATAATACTATTATTTTTCTTAATGCTGATATTAAGCAAGTTAAATTTACCGGACTTCGTTTGATTTGCTTCGAGCACACATCTGATTTGAGAATTAACTTTAGCAAAAATCATATTTATGGAGTAAGAGACGTGGGTGATTTGAGTGAGTATTTTTCTATTTTGGGTTGTCACAGTGGTACTCTTCCAACTATCTACTGCGGTTTACCTTTAGGTGATAAATATAAAGGTATTCTAAGTGGGATAATTTCATTGATAGATTCATAAGAGGATGGCCGATTGGAAGAAGCCTTTGCTTTCAAGAGCCGAGAAAATAACTTTAGTTAATAGTGTGCTCTCTAATCTCCCAATTTATTATATGTCTTTGTTTGATTTTTCTAGCTCCGTGGCTAGGAAGCTTGAAAAGATTATACGAGATTTTTTATGGAACGACAATACAATAATAAAAGAAAGCTTCATACGGTAAAGTGGAATGTGATTTGTAAAAAGAAAAAACACGGTGGTCTTGGGATTAAATGCTTGAAGTCTATGAATGATGCATTAAGTACTAAGTATCTATGAAGGTATGTTAAGGAAGAAAATTAATCTTTGGAAAACCATTGTCGATGGGAAATATGGGCGGAATTTCAACTCGTGGCTTCCGAAAGTTCCTAATGGTCCTTTTGGTAAGTGTGTGTGGAAAGGCGCTATACAAAGAAAGGCTTTATTCATTCGACACACACAGTTTAAAGTTAGCAGTGGTTTGTCTGTGCAGTGTTGGGAGGATAATTGGGCATTCAATGAACCTTTGCGCAACATTTTTCCAGCCTTAGATTCTGTTGCTCGTTCATAGTTTAAAAAAGTGAGTCATATTATCGCGGACAACACTATTACTTTGACTAGCTCTGGCCAGTCGTTTAAATCCAACTGCTAGAGGAGAACTCGAATTAGTGAAAGATTGTTTAGTTCATTATCAATTT
This sequence comes from Papaver somniferum, assembly GCF_003573695.1. Classification (NCBI taxonomy): domain Eukaryota; kingdom Viridiplantae; phylum Streptophyta; class Magnoliopsida; order Ranunculales; family Papaveraceae; genus Papaver; species Papaver somniferum. The sequence goes on from NC_039362.1 coordinate 172,037,487, forward strand.
TCTGCTTACGAGAATGATATTTTGGTTTGGACTCCAGCCAAGAAACGGGTGTTTATTGTCAGGTTTTGTTATGATACGACAACAAGTACTTTGAGCAAATTTTATTTTATTTGGAATTAAATAAAGGTGCCACCGAAAATTAGTTCCTTTATAGGATTTTCTTAAACATAGCCCATGCTTTTATTATTGATAACCCATGAGACTTAGTCAATCAGATTGATCAATAAATCAAGTCTAACTTTTCTATTTATTGTCAATAGCCCATAAAATTAAATTAAACTTTATATAAGCAGAAGGCCGATCCAGCTCGTTCTTTTATTTTCTTCTATCGTTATTGTTATCATCATGATCACATTTATTTTTTTGGTGCAAAAAAGAATTTTTATTAACTTGTAATGGAAGACATGTCTGACAATAAATAAGATTGAACTCAGGGGGACTATCTAACCAAACCCTGGAAATTGTATGTTGCCTGCTATATTTAGAAAGTTTATCAGCGGTTTTATTACATTTCCTATGAACGAAAGAACAAGATTATCTATGAAATAACTGGAGCAGCATTGTTGATGAAGCTTTCAATTCCTTATAGATCAGTCTCTACAATAACTTGAGAAAGCTGTAAATCCACACACCAGCTAACAACATCCAGGAAAGCTAGGCATTCTGCATGTTCAGAACTTCTTATTCCTGCATAGCACTTTGAGAGGCCGCCTCTCCAATTTACTGCACCATCACGAAGAATGAGAGTAATTGCTGTTAGTCAATTACTTAAATCATAGGAGGCATCACAGGTAACTTTAACAAAGGGAAAAAATTGGTGGTTTCCATAATTGTTCTATGTGAAGAGAAGGATGAGCTATCAAATTATGGTGTTGTTACCTACTATCAAGCGTTTCTAAATATTTAGAAAAGATTAAAGCTTTTTTGGCAACTGCTTGCGGCTCGATCTTCAAATTCTGAAAGTGCACATCACATCTTGTGTTCCATATGGTCCAAGAGACCACCATTGCTGTATGCATCCAGTCACTAGGTAAATTCTGCTATGGATCTTTTTGCAGCCATCTTTCAAATACTTCTGCAACAGTGTTATGCACACCCAAAATAACTGAGGAGCCTCCAGGTATAAGCATCCATACTTCCCTTGAGAAAGGGCAAGAGAATAAGACATGCGTCACACTTTCATCATATTGATTGCAGAGGGGACACTGCCTATAATGTACTGGCACGCCCTTGATAATCTTTCTTTTGTTTGCAAAATATTTTATTCTCGGCCAAGTTTGTATATTCCAGAATGCCATCCATCGTATATCAGTGTGCGGTATTATATGAGAGATCTGTAAGGCTCTTAAACTGGTTCTATACAGCTTATTATAAGCTGATTTCATCGTAAAAGCACCATTTTTCGTGAGCTTCCAAACCAGTTTATCTTTAGCAAAGGTAGGAATTCTCACACTTAATATTAGCTCATCTATATGTTCATCAAAAAGGTGTTGAATCAGATCACCATTCCTATTTTGTCTGATTTGAAGCATCAAATCCTGAACCCAAACATAAGACTCACTGTCTGCAATGCCTTCTCTTGGAATTGGCGGATTATCTAAACCTAAAACCCAAACATCAAGCCAAATTTTTATCTTGTCACCTTTTCCTAGTCTCCATGGGTTGTTTTGTTTGATAAACCCAATCAGCTTCTGAATACCGTTCCATGCCCAAGAACAATTTGTTTTAACAGTTGCATAAAGAAGACTAGTACATGAGAAGTATTTCTCTTGAATGGCTTCCCACAATGCGTATTAGTGTTTGTACAAATTCTCCATGTTGCTCTAACCAGTAAGGCTTGGTTTAAGATCTTCAGATCTCTAAAGCCTTGACCACCGCAATCTTTGTGTAATATTAGATTTTTCCATGAAATAACATATGTGCCTCTCTTATCTTCAAAACCCCACCAAAAGTCTCTCTGTGCATCTTCTATATTGTTAATAATATCGACTGGAATTTGAAAGCAACTCATTGAGTAAGCCGTATTTGTATTTGTTACAGTATTTACCATCAACAATTTACCACAATGGGATATAGTTTTACCATCCCATGAAGAAAGTATATTCTTAACTCTATATTGTTAATAATGAGAGGTATTCCTAGATATTTTTCAGTCGGAAGCATCATTAGAACCTTTAATCTTCTTGTTAGAATTATGCAAAACCTTTGAAAAACTTGTGCGTTGTAATGCACACTAGATTTGGTAAAGTTCACCATCTTCCCTGAGGGAGCATTTGGAGCAATTTTGATACCTTTTGAGACTCTGCTGGTAAAGTTGCCTTGAAAAAGAGTCCATGGAAAAATGAACAAATAAGGTGATAATGGGTCACCTTGTCGTACTCCTCTTGTTGGTTGATATGTAGCACAAGGGGCACCATTAAGAAGTATAGAAATCCTTGTAGTAGTGATGCATTGCATGATAAGGTTACACCATTCATGAGAAAAACCCATCTGAATCATCACATCATTTAGAAACGACCATTCAAGCCTATCAAAGGCTTTAGCCATATCTAATTTTAAAGCCAAAACCCTGGTATCTTCTTTCTTACTCTTCATAGTGTGAATTATCTCTTGTGTCAGTTAAATATTATCCGAAATTTGTCTTCCCGGAACGTATGCTTCTTGGAGTGGAGAAATAATCTTACACATTAGCTTCTTCATTCTTGCAGAAATAATCTTAGAGATTATCTTATAAGATGTATTGCATAACGCAATTGGTCTTAAATCAGATGAAAATTGTTTATTTTTCGTCTTTGGGATTAAAGACACATTAGTAGAGTTTAGGCTTTTAAGTAAGAAACCTGTACGGAAGAATTGTTGCATCGTATCGACAACATCCTTTCCGAAAATACTCCAATGAATTTTAAAAAAGCCTGGTAGAAAACCATCAGGACCAGTTGCTTTCCATGATTTCATTCCATTTAAATCTTTGAAAATCTCCATCTCTTTCGGTTTTCTCATGAGATCCACATTATCTTCACTTGAGATCGATTGGGGGATGCACTGTAAGATTTGACCATTTCTCTCTGGATTTGTGGTGGTGTGAAAGTTTCCCTAGTAACGAGTGAGCAATCTCTCCAATTCCATTCTAGTTGTACACCAATCTCCATTTTCATCTTTTAACGCTGTAATATTGTTTTTTGACCTTGTTTTATTGGCATTTGCATAATGATGCTTCGTATTTCTATCCATCTCCAGGTAATATTCATCTCTAGCTTTTTTCCCCCAAAATTCGTTTTGTATTTGGTTCCAATGCTCGATTTGGTTCTTCGGCTGCTGCACTTGAGATGTTGCATCATTATCTTTACTATCTTGTTGAATGGCTTCAATTTGCTGATGCAGTAGGAAGATAATTCTTTGAATATTCCCAAAATTCTCCTTGTTCCACTTTGAGACGTACTTTCTAGTTATGACCAATCTCTTGGACACTCTGAATGCATGAGAACCATTTATCTGATGATTCCAAGCTGCTTCAACTTCAGATTTTAAAGATTCATTCCTTTCGTAACATTGTAAATATTTCCAGTTACGTTTTCTATCACCATTAGTATGAGAATAATCAAGCATAATGAGACAATGATCTGAACCCAGCTGAGGAAGATGTATAAGTTTATCATCCGGAAAATGAATTATCTACTCTGCATTGGTGAGGGCTCTATCAAGTCTTGAACGTTGAACTCCAGTACCATGAACATTAGAAGACCAAGTAAAAGATTTCCCAGTATAACTCATATCATCTAGCCCGGCTTCTTGAATTAAACTGATGTAAGGAGAATCCCTTTGATATAGAAGTACTTGAAGAAGAAGCATTAGAAGAAAGTCTGCCCATACTATTTGAAAAAAATTTAGCTTCATTAAGGAAAACAAGATTCAAATCACTAATAATAACCCACGGATGTTGGATTGTTGCACTGAGATCTTTAGTGTATGTCCATTGCTTTTCTTTGTTGGTTTGATACGACGAACCATACATACAAGTCAAGAACCAGACTGGTTTAGATGGATCATCCTGCACAGAACAATTTATAATCCAAGAATCCCAGTTGATAATATTAAAATGGAACCCATCCTTCCATAACAATATAATACCACCAGCTAATCCTAGGAAAGCAATTTATGATTTGGGTATTTTATATTGCTTAATCAGTTTTAGCATTTTATCTTCACCTATCTTCGCTTCGGATATAAAGACTATATCAGGATCATACCTAGAAATAAGATCTTTGAGGTGATCTCTAGTTTTTTTGTTAACAAAACCCTGGCAATTCCAAGCTATAATCCTCGTATTTCTATGGCAAAACTTAAATGAGTAACTATATTTTTAAATAACTAAGCAGGTGTAATTATAAAAAAGCAGAAAAAACTTGTTTGTTTGTAAAAAATAATGATCAAATTTTAAAGAAGAAATATTTATAGAAAAGCAAGTAATTACCTCAAGAGCAAGATCCTCTTGATTATGCATATGATTCTTCCCTGCCTCAACACACTGCTTTTCATTTTCTCCAGTCTCCACCCCATCCATTATTTCATCATGATCACCCTTTGATTGATATAAATCTATAGCCAGATTACTTTAATTTTTTGTAGAAATAAATAAGATATGCAAATTAACAATCTAGAATTTAATTGATCTAGTTAGTACATGAATTTTTGCTCCTATCATCAGAGAACTCTACATACAATAAACCCTAATTGTTCCATCATTTATTATGTTTTTTAAGGAGAGCTTTTTTCTTATTAATTTGTCAATGACCCAGTTTATCAATCATTCATGTGCTGCGCATAGTGCCTTTTGGGAAGAGGAATATAATTAAGAAGTGGCGGTGGTATAATAATACTATTCAAAATTTTCAAACCGCTGAAGAAAAAAATAAAAATCAATCAAAATTCTAATATGGATATAGGAATCATTTATAAAGAGAAAAAGTAAACCAAAAATGTTGCAGAAAATAAAAAGAGTGTTAATCACAGAGGTAAGGGAGATGCAAGAATATGAAAAAATCTTTAAGAGTTTGAGGTGTGTTGATGGAAAAAACAATGAATAACGAGTTTTAACGAGTTTTATCGACCTTCAATCTAGACAAGCTTAACTTTGAGACCTAGGGATAATAACGATAAAATGTCACACTTGATTTGTTGGTCAAATTAATAGACTAAGTCTCATGAGTTTTTAATAATAAAGGTGTGGACTATATTTAAGAAAAGCTTTTTTTTATGGTACCTTTGACATGACGAAATTTCAACGAGGGACAAGTTAATTAACATAGGAATGCAAGTCCCACCAACTTGTTTATTTTGTGGTAACGATGAGACTGCAGCCCTCCTTTGTATTCATTGCAGCACAGGAAATGACCTTTGGTCGTACTTTACATTACATGTGAATTGCTAATTTGCATGGATGAGCCGTGAAATGGCCGTGCCGACATTGCACGAGTTAAGCCCCTGGTATTCTGCATTACATGGATGAGCCGTTAGATGATACAAAAAAGCTTTTAAATCAACGATAACAACTGAACCCTAATCGGTAACCCTTTATAAGCAGAAGTAGTATTTGCGCCTCTATCATCCCTTTGAGAGAGAGGAAGCAAACCATAAAAGTAATAAACAGCAGCAGCTTCCCCTAACTTCTCCATCTTCTATGACCCTTATTATTATCATTATCTTGGCAAAGCAAATACATGGCAGCCGCAACAAAAACATCATGGAAGATAGTTGTTCAATAACGTCAATCAACAACGAAACATCTTCTTGGCTTAGTAATGTCCGAGCGGCCAGTCAATGGCTGCACAATGGTTATCCCGACGATAAGCAAATGCCCAAATCTGAACATTTGCGGCTTTTCCTATCCAGTTTTGCCAATTTGGGATGTCCATTGGGGATTTGTAGCCCTTGTGTAATTTGTTTTAGATAATGTATTCAAGATGTTGAAATATGCAGGGATTTATTGGTCTAAGTGGAGAAATACTGATTCAAGCGGACCAAACAATATTTGTAGACGAACCATTCCTTCTAATTTAGTAATTTGTAAACAAGCGTACCATTTCATTTTGGTTGGTCAAGTTTTGTTCATCCAGTCAATATAAATTATTGACTGGTCAATTTCTACTCAAGTTTTATACATTAGATAGATTCCCCAATCACTTAACAAGTGAACCCTAATAAAAAAACATGGATAAGCCGTCAGATGAAATAAAGAGATTTGAAATCAATGATAGCAAATGAACCCTAAACTAAGTGTAACCATTTATAAGCATCAGTAGTGTAATTTATTTATGCCTCCATCCATCCCTTCCTAAACTAAGTGTAACCATTCCCCAGCTTCTTCCTCTTATCATAGACTCTTTCGCTTCAGTGTCGAACAAAACAATCAAAGAAGTTCAGAAGTGAGAACAACGAAACTTTTCAAAGACTTTGCGTCACATGGATGGAAGCCTACAGCCGATGGTCTAGAATGTTCAAGTTTATTGCCTACTTCATTACATTATGGGTAGCGCGATTAATTAATACTCCAAAGTCCCAACTCTCTTAAAACTTGGTTAAAATCTAAATTTCGGGCCAGAAATACAAGACCGTCCAACAAGGCACGAGAGGAGCCCTAATATGGATGAGCCATTAGATGAAGTAAAAAGATTTGAAATCAAGGATAGTATTTGTGCCTCCATCCATCTTTTTGAAAGCAAACCCTAACCATAACCAGAAAAGCAAATACAGCAGCAGCTCCTTCTTCAACATCATGGCAGATAGTTATCCGAAGTCTCTTTCCCCTTCTTTTCTTTAATTTTTCCTCACACAGATACTTCTTTTCATTTGCATCATCTGGTATTCAAGAGTTTATTTCCGATTTAGTGTTTTTGGCGAGTAAGAATATGTTTTTATGTTAATTTACACCAGTTAAAAAAGATGCGAATCAGATCAACAGCTCAGAAGGAGGATCGAAAGATGTGATTAAGCTTAAATTTTAGATCTAAAAGCAAAGCAGAAAAGAGAAAAGCTGGGGTTGCATAGTTCTGTAATCTATGTCATTTTGGTTTAAATGAAGAAACTTAAGTAAAAGTGTTTTTGATGATTTTTGATTTTTGATTTTTTTTACATTAGGTCGATTGCATATTTACTAACTTTGATTTATTATTTGCTCAATTTCATTTGCAAAATGTTTCAGATTAACTGCACAAGCATTAGTCCTTTTAACTTTACTTGAACACCATCAGATCAGCAATCACTACCACTAGTAGTACAACTGATATAATCACTGTAAAAGGAAGAATAATCTTGTTTAACCATCTTAGTTAAATCTTTAGCAACTCAAAGGGGTCACAAAATTTTGCTATTTTCTGGATTTAGAAGCTATCCAATGACAACAGCAGTTTTAACAAATTCATGAAGAGGATGTGATGAATGTGAATGGAACAGTTACAAAACACAAGTAATGTTGACGATTGATTTTAATGTTTGTGAGAGTTGAAAGAAGAAGAATATAGATACAGTTTCAGCTTGGGGCTCTTGGGAGCACATTCATTTTTATTGTCGCTCAGTTCCTGTACAAAATGTTGGGCATATATCAATACAGGCATCTGGGTCACAAAGCTGAAATGCATAATGCAGCATGATCATGACAGCATTTTAAAAGTTCTATTAACTTTGCATTACCTCTATCAGCTACTATATACCAATAATAGCTTCCAACGCGCGCTTTGATTTTGTCAGATCCAATGTACTTTTCAAGATTTGGGTTTCCAAGGTTGACGGAGTTGCATATAGCAAAAGATGAAACTTAAATACCACTGGACAACTTGTTTATTCTTCCAACCGGAGCAAATTACACAACTCACTCATTACTAGAAGATATAACTAAAAAGTAAGGCACATTGTCACTATGCATCATTCTAGATATAACTTGTGGACTATCTTCTTTTTTTTGTTTTTTTTTTTTGACACAATTCGCTGGAAACTTGTGGACTATCTTAGTTGCCACTGAATCAACAAATATCCAATAAGCACCATTTATTTTCCTCAGAAGCAAGTTAAACGAAGAAAGGACCCCAAAATTCAACGGAAAATCGGTCATTTGTCCAAATATTATTAAATCACGGTTCAAATGGACGAGTAAAAAATAGTTTGGGTGAAATGGCCAAAAAAATAGTAAGAATGAAACTGGTTTCATCCTATCTTAAATTTAAAAAATAGCAAGGATGAAACTGGATACATCCTGTGTAAATTAAAAATAAAAAAAAATATTTGAAAATGGGCACGATGAAACTGGTTACATCTTATCTATTTTTACATTTTTGTCCATTTAAACAGTATCAAAATCTAACTGTCCATTTCACCCAGGAATTGTTGATTTTGGTCTTTTTAACCAATTTTGTGAAAATCCAACTACATACCACCAAAGTAATAATACCAAAAAAAGAAAAAAAAAATAGTATTCTTTCTTTTGCATCATCTTGATCAATTTGTTATGTTTTAAATGTGAGGTGTATCACTAGAATTGCTTTAAAGGATAGTATTTTCCTCCCTATATATTATTTAGGAATCTTAGTACTCCCTTATTTGACGTTCAAACTAAAATAACCTGGCTAAATTGGGGCCTATGGATTTTTTCATCCACCCCATAAAAAATGATAAGGGGTGTCTAAGTTTGATGAAACTACTATTTTACCCTCTATGAAATATTAATACTACTAATTTGTCCCCATCAAATCCTAATCATAAAATTAAAAACTAAAATCAAAATCATAAAACTAAAATCATAAAATTTAAAAACTAAAATCAAAATCAATATCATAAAACTAAAATCATAAAATTAAAAACTAAAATCAAAATCAAATTCATTTCCATCTCCACTTCAACCGATTCTTCTTCTTTTCTTCTCAACCCAATCCTATAAACTAGGTTTTAGTAACGTAAAATTGTTCAAAAATTGAAAATTTTGAAATCAAAATTTTCTTGGTTTTTCAGAATCGGTTAACGTTAATGTATATGTGATACGATTACAAATAGAAACGGTTTATGTTCATGCCCACAAAGACCGATTGTCCTTGATATGTTTTCTGGTTCGAGAAATTTGAACCAGAATCGGATTACATTAGCACTTATAAAAACCGATTGTTGATGTATAGTATTAGAATCGGATTTTATATGTGTGTCGAGTAAACCAATTGTTGTTCTCAATTTTTCTGTATCTTTTTTTGTTAGAATCGGATTACATGAGCACTTTTATAAAGCGATTCTTGTAGTGCAATGTCAGGAATCGGTTTTTATACATGTATCGTGTGAACCGATTCTGATTAACCCATTTTTTTCCAGTTAATACTCGATGATAAAATGAGTTGAAATCATACTCGATTTCATTTCGATTACAAATGAAAATGAAAATAGTTATGTACTCGAATTTAAAATGAGTATAACTTTATACTCGAACTGAAAACGAGTATAACTTTATACTCGAATTGAAAATGAGTACAACTTCTTAAATGATCTGAAATCGAGTATGAAGTCATACTCATTCTTAACTCGGGTATAAAAATGAATTTTAATTTTATTTAATGTTTAACAACACATAAGCTACAGATAAATTTTTTTTTTTTTTTACCCACAATCGGTTTATATTCATGTCCATATAAACCGATTCTGGATAATCGGTTTATGCTCATGTCCATATAAACCGATTCTGGATAATCGGATGATTTTCATATCCATATAAACCGATTCTGGGTAGAAGCAAGTTTCAAAAACTCTCTGTATGTTTTTGAGGTTACAATCGGTTGATACCAATGACAATATAAATCGATTCTGAGTTGGTGTTCTTCAAAAAACAATTTAAATTTTAAATTTTTTCATATTCAGATGATTCATTAACACAAGTTAATTTCACATCTAACACGAAATTTTATCATTAATTATCCAAACTAACACTAATTAATCAGGGGTAATTTTGCCATTAAAAAAATAATTGGTTAAGGGGTTTTTCATTTTACTTCAAAATGTTTCTTTTTTGTCACGTAGTGATAGGCCCAAATTAATATCTATAGGCCCCAATTTAGCCAAGTAAAATAAATGTATATTTTCCTTTCAATAACATTTTTGTTGGTCAAGTAGTCAAGTTTCATTCATCTAGTCAATAATTTACTTTTGATTGGTCAACATCTACATATTTGAGTCCGTGTGAATTACGGTATGTTCGATGGATGCCCAAATCCCTCAAGGAGTGAACCCTAATAAAAAGATACGGGTGAGCCGTTTGATGAAATAAGAGATTTGAAATGGGAAAAAACGGCTTAGTCCAAAAACATGTCAAAAAGTATGGATTAGTCCATCCCGAATTAACTAGGTACAATTTAGTCCAAATATTATTTAAAGTAAGGAAAATACATATATAACCTTCTTAATTTACAATTTAGTCCAAATGACTCATGATGATGTCAACAATTTTAAATAATATAAAAAAATAAAGAACAATTTATCTTTTGGACCGTTTGTCCAAAATTCGCAAACTTTATATATTCGGAAAACTCTTTCCGAAAGCTACAAAAAGAGTACCCATATGACTATATAATTCTTATTTTTCACAAATCTTAGTTCACATTGGTGTACAAACTTGTACACGTTCCGTACTATCCAAGAAATCCTGCAACAAATCGACCGAAGTTGTTACAAAACACCATCGAATGTGGATCACTCGAGTTAACTATGAACTTCGCTTGCAAACTGTTTTTGGTGGTCACTATAATAACAACTTATAGAAGCTAGGTCTACGCAACTCCAAGCTAAACATTATTAACGTCATGCAGAGATTTGCTTAACTGAAAAATATGTATCTATGCTACAAATTATTAGCACCGGTCGTTCCAAACTTATTATGCAGTAAAGATAGTCGTATCCGTTTTAGCTTATCATGCACAATTAATAAAGGAATAATGCACAAATACCTCAAGTCCTTCACTGTTCAGGGTTGGTTGCAGTTGATCCCTTGACATCTGAAAACCAATTGAAATAAAACTCACATTTTAGCAGGCACATTGAAAACTAGACATGCTATAAAGGTGAACTGTTACTTACCATCAGATTTATCAATGTAGAAAATTGTGTCTCCAGTTCCAAAATTATTTTCGTAGCCATTTCAAAATCTTCTTTGGTAGCTGCCAAAGCCTGTCTAAGGCATTTTCACTTTACAACTTCGCAACCTTACTGGGTGATACGTCATCACCACGAACTCTTTTGTCTTCACAGTAACAAGACAACAAACCCGACCCTTTTTTCAGGTCCCAACACAGCAGAAACTGCATCTTTACGCCCAGATAAAACGACTCCTGATCCAGGTTGGCTTGCCTGCTTCTGGATATCCACCATTCGAGCCTACAAGTAGATCAGGTTCAAAATTAATACAAGTATGAATTACAAATGAAATGTTTGTCATGATTCAATTGGAAAAAAAGAACGAATGATCAATCATCATAACAATATAATATTGCTCAACTGCCACGGGATCCATCACTGCTTCCGATGGGTCTGATGTTTTGCTTCTCTTTGAACGTGTCACCTCAAATATGTCAAGTCATTCCGGAATTTTCCTAGTTTTACTTCCAACTGTAAAGAAAATATATATTGTATAAAAATCCAACATTTACACCACAAAACATTCACATATTACTAAGATAGCACAATATTGTGCAACTTTTGTACACACCTATAGAAAATCCAACACCTGTACAATCAGTTCTTTCCCTAATTTTTTGGTTTGTATACATGTATACATAAAATATAATCTTACTAGTTTACAACTATTTACACCTAAATAATCAACATTTGAACAACTATGCACACCTAAATAACATAATATGAGTGTACAACTATGTACATATTAGTGCTTTCCCTAATTTCTTAAACTTCAAACTGAATAACATGTGTACAACTACGTATGTACACCTAAATAATCAACATGTGTAAATGAAAATGAAAATGAAACCACCAAACAGGGAGAACTTAATTGGTTGAATCGGAACAGCTAGACTGCTAAGGATAAAAGACAATTCTTCGGTATACAAAAACAACAAATGATGGGCATATGGTATGTGTATTTAAGACCAACAAGCTTTTAGCAATTCTTCAAGTAGTTTTATGCAAAATAAACTAATTATGGGCATAAAATATGTGTAATTAAGAATTACACGTTTCTTGCAAACCTTCATGTAGCTTCTGACATGAGCCAAGTTCTCTGGAACATACTCTAGCTCTTAAAATGTTCAAGAGCAACCTCTTTGTGGTAAAACTTCGGTGCCAAACTCAAATTAACGGCTGGAACTTTCTCTCCATTGACAAAAGGATCATGAAACAAAGAGAACACAATCACAAATTATCAACAATACAACTACAATCGAACAAAAAGTAAGTACATGTAAAACAGAACAAACACATATAGACAGAGAGAAACATATACAATAGGTGTACAATTATGTACATATTAAGAACCAACATGTGTACAATTATGTACACCTTAGTTATTCACATGTGCACTAGCTAGTTTGTACACCCTAATTTAATGGGTTCCTATACTTAGAAACAACTAAAAAAGACAATATCCATAGTCATAAGGACAAATTTAACAAGTCCACAAATAATGACCTATATAAAATCTCGTCTGCCGCCCTAGGTGCTAAATGAACGGTAATATGATTTAACCGAAATTTGCGACTACATGAAGGCATTGTAAAAATGGAAAGTTCACAGACACCACAATCATGGAAACTTCTTTGAGAGCTAGTTAAATCCACATTTCGAAGCTTCTATTTTTTCTAGTTTCATCCAAGTTTTCTCCTTTCTTTTGTTTGCACAACTTATGACGAATCATCAGTTGAAATATGCAGAAAGGCAAGATAGGCTTAATAAAATCTTAGATGGAAGATTGATAATACGTAAATTAAGTTAACTATTATATACATGCGCACAAGGATGAGTCATGTGTAATATCCTAGCAATCTGGACAAGTATGCACAGTTGGAGATAATTAATATACTGTCTTTAAATAGTCTAATAAAGGTACACTATATAGTAGCATGATTTGTTTATCCAAGTGAAGAAACTCTTGAATTTGTGCATGAGAAAGATAGTCCTACAGGGAAAAACATATGTCGTTCCTTAACTTGCATGGCCTAGTCAAACAAGAATGCTACAGTTTCGCCAATAACTAGGTAACTTACATGAAAACCAATTGTATAGCTCCAAACAGATACAGTAAGATTGAAAAACAGGATATATATATACCTCGGTTCTTTTGCCACGCATTATATTAGTGGAAGCAACATCCATTGCATTTTCTAGCTCAGCTCCGCTACCATGCCTCTGTCATAGTAACGACGATCATAGAGTCTGCATCTCCAGCGATTGGCAACTATATACACATTAAACTCAACATGTGTACATTAAAATCAAGAAGGGGATCGAGTAGTATCTTTCAAACCTAGAAGTTTCAAAAAATCAGCATGTGCTTCAACTATATACACATTAAAATCAACACGTGTACATTTCTGTAGACGTTAAACATCAGGTGTACATTTATGTAGACGTTAACAATAGGAGGTGTACATTGGTGACCTCCAAAATTGTATTACCTAAAGATCATTTCTTTCAAAAAAAAAAAAAATCCCCAGAAAGTTTTATAATTCATTCTGCTGTCTTAGCAGTTCTAAACTTTAGTCCTCCTTTAGTTTTCATATATTGCACCAGTTTGTACTCCTAGGCATGTATGCAGTATAAACTTATCAAGTCAATTTATTTCCCATGTGCACCAATTTGTACACCCTAGTTACTTATGCAAAAATAAGCTTATGGAGTCACTTTTTCACATGTGCGCCAGATTGTATCATTTCATCACTGCTAATCTTTTTCATTATCTTCTAATTATTGTTTACATGCAAGTAGAAGTTTTAATATGTTTCATATTTGCAATCCACATCTCCTAGTGTCTATACATATATGAGTATCAAATAGACAATTTCAATTTCACCGAATCTTCATAATCAACAATAATCTATTTTTGAGTAACATGAGAGACTTTAGACCAGAGAGTATAGAGTATTTCAACCTAAAGCAACTATTGATATATAATATATGGACAGAAATGCATAAGCATCATAAAACGTTGACATTGGACATTTGTTTATATATCAAACGAGGCATTGGACAGATAATCAAATGAGAATACTCAGACATTTCACACACTTCCTAATTAATTCATTGCTAAAGACAAGGAGCTTTAGACAGAATCCTAGTTGATCAACACCCAAGCAATATGATATAAGATTTAAAGCAGAGCAAGAAGCAAATGTGTCAAAAGACAAAGATTTTTTTGGGTTTCACAAATTTAAATCTCTAAATGTTCCACAAAACAAAGACCGGGGACTTTGCTTTAAGCTCCGGCTGAAGATGATACATCAATCACCAATGTTCCCATTATACTCGAAATCCTAAAATTTCAAGCCCTAGAATAGACCAAAGAACCCTACTTAGGGGGTTTAAAATCTAATCATCTATTGTTAATTGGTAGGCGTATTACATCAACAATCACTCAATTAGAATAATTAACACTCGTTATTTCAAATTTCCAATAAACAACATTTTTGTCAAGCAACGCTACTAATTTTCAAGAACCCTAAAAACTTCAAAGATTTATTTTTGAAACAATAGATTTAATTGTTATGATCGAAAATAAAAGATTGAAAAGAGATTTAACTTATCTTTTTAATATTTGTATTGATGAATCGTAAGATTCAATTATTGTTGGTGATTTTATCGATCTTTCGCATCAATTTCAAGCTAATTCTTCAACAACAGATGTCGATGATGTCCGGAATCAGGCTTGTGAGCCGAATCTTGAAGATGAAAATTGAATGAAGTTAGCTTCTCTATAAACTCGAATTTACGATTTTTTGAATTAAGCTCCGCTTGTTCATATTCATTCTCGGAATCAAATTTGCAGTAAGAGAAGAAGACTTGTGAAATGAAAGAACAAATTACGGCTTCAGTGTTTTATAGTAGGGTCATTTTTGAAAACTAAAAAAATTGATTTGGACTAAATTGTTAAGAAAAGGATTAACCTGTTGCAGATTTGGTAAATTAGGATCTACCCGTATAAGGCCTTAGGTGACAGGACTAAATAGTCTAAAGCCCAACAAAAATGGGACTAAACGTCAATTTCTGCATTTGAAATCAACGATAGCAAATGAACCCTAAACTAAACGCCAGGTCTGTAGGCATTTATAAGCATCAGTGGTAGTAACCTTTTGCGCCTCCATCCATCATCCCTTCATTAGATCTGAAATAACCAAAGCAAAGCAAATTACAGCAGCTTCTTCCTTCCGCTTCATCTATGACCTTAATCATGGCCGCTAAGCAAATGCACTGCAGCAGCAGCAGCAGCAGCAGCAGCAGCAACAACATCGTGGCGGATAGTTGTTTGTTCAATTGCGTCCACAACAAGCAAATATTTTCACATTATGATTTTTCCTCTCAAAAATCTTACATGACTTATATCTGTTATTCTGTCTTGCTTGTTGTATTATCTGTTACTTAGTCTCTTCTTCCGATGCGGTCTTTGATCTGATGAAGATCACCAGTTCAAAATCAACAGCTAGCTCAAAGGACCTAAAGATGTAAGCTTAAATTTTAGATCTGAAAGCAAAGTGTAAATTAAAAGAGAAAAGCTGGTGTTTGCTTACTTCCGTAATCTGTATTTCTTTGGTTTAAGTCAAGTAAAAAGCAGCGTTTTTTTGATTTATAATTTTTGTATTAGAGGGATGTTTTTGTTTCAAGTAGTCATAGGCCCGTCCCATGGTTGTGGTTACTACTTAGTTATTAGAGGGATGTTTTTGTTTCAAGTCTTGGAAATTATGATCAGTAATGTTGAGCCTATGCAGGTATAATCGGCGTTACTCTAGTACTTCTTGTTTCATTTTGCGAAGTTTTTAGACTTGTTGATGCTTATCTTGCTTGTTTGGTTTTACATATCTCAGTTAATCAGCGCGAGCAATACTGAATGACAATGATACCATTTTGCTACATATCTTAGTTTAGTAATTTTCTATAGAAAAATGGAGATTGCAAAAGAGGGAACAAGTGGTCTTCTCAATGAGTTGAACATACCCTGGTCTGGTGGGATTATAATCAAGCTCAATGAGTTGAACATACTCAGAACAGGGCCGCCAGCCATTGATAAAGAGGCAAGGAAACATATTATACTTTGTAATAGTTACCGGATGTCTAGTACTTTGTGTGTGGCTTTTTACTTCTTAGTGTGAATTGCTTTATTGCTAAATTAATCTATGCATCTAAGATATTTCCTCTTATGATAGATGAACAGAACAATCAAAGAAGTTGAGAAAAACGAAACCTTTCAAAGTCTTTGCGTCACATGAATGGCAGCCTACAGCCGATGGTAAAAAAATGTTCAAGTTCATTACCAACTTCATTACTATGGATAACAGTGATTAATACTCCCAAGTCCCAACTCTCTTAAAATTTGAGCGCAGGACCGTGCTGACAAGGCACGAGATGAGCCGTTAGATGAAGTAAAAAGATTTGAAATCAAGGATAGCAAGTGAACCTAAACCAAACGGGCAGGTACACACCTCTTTATAAGCAAGTGAACCCTAAACCATAACCAGAAAAGTAAATACAGCTCCTTCCTTCATCATCTTCTATGGAAAATCCAATATACAGTGACAACATCAACATCATGGCAGATGCTTGTTCAATAGCGTTAATCAGCACCGAAACATTTTTTTTTTTTTGATCAATACAACAAAAAAATTTATAGAAGAGAAAGAATAATATACAACAGAGTTTAATTTATGGGGATCCCAAATGGATACAACACCCTAGCAGGATAGAGAGCAGCCATATCTTTCTTTGGAATGTTTGTTTCAAATGTAGTGTCTTTGGCGAGAAATAATATGTATTTATTTTAATTTATAACAGTTCAGAAGGAGGACCTGAAGATGTAATTAAGCTGAAATTTTAGATCTAAAAGAAAATTAGAAAAGAGAAAAGATGGCTTTGCTTAGTTCTTATGTAATCTGTATTGTTTTGGTTTAAACGAAGAAAATTAAAAAGTGTTTTTTATCTGATTAATAAAATTACAAACTTTTGGTTGGCAACTTAGCAACAAGCCGAGCTCCAACACCTTTTAATTTTCTTTTCTTATATTAGGTCGATTGCAAATTTACTAACTTTGATTTATTATTGCTCAATTTCATATGCAAAATGTTTGGGATCAACTGCAAATGCATTAGTTTTCCTTTTAACTTTACATGAACACCATCTGTAACTACCGAAAACCAGTAGTACACCCAAATAGTAAATAAACGAGATTTAAAACATGAGATACCAATTTGATTAAAGAACTTTTATTGATTTATAGAATGAGAACTCTCGATTACAAGATTACACACAAAGGAAAACCCTAATCGTACTCTCTAAGCTAAGGTTCCTACTCTACCAAAAATTCCATCCTTCATTCGTTGCCCAAGGACCTCTATTTATAGGCATATCACCCTTAGTGCTGGACATCTCATTTTTCTTCGTGGGAGCTTCGTGGTCTTGCTTTGTCCTTCGTCCGACCCGTTTTCCATAAAGTTTTTCCCCTTCTTTCGCTGATACCCATGTGATCCTGTCGGGACAGCTGTCCTATTTCTTGCTCAATAAGTATTATCTTCGCCGAATGACTTTTGGGCCAAGCAATCTTCCTTCGCCTGTATACTTGTTTCGCGTGATACCTTGCCGAATACTCCCACAGCTTTCTCGCGGTTTGCACTATTATCTCGTGCACGTATCTTCGCCGGTTCATTAATTATGACTTTTTCTGACTTGATTTGACAAGTCACTGACGAAGATTTTCGGGGTATGATATAAGATCTTTGACCAGATCATTTTGAATGACTTCGTATTTATCCTCTCGTACACGTGTCGAGACGCATATTCGGTAATCACATTTTTCCTTTTCTTATTCCGCTCGATCGAAGAGAAAGTGGAATCACTAGTACAAATTTTCACATTGGCCACACTTAATCACCGTGGCCATAGGCTTTTGGTCATGGATTTTTTTCACTCTAAAAATGTGTCATCAGGTGCCGAGACAAAAAGGTATCCCTATGGATACATAAACTTTAAGTGGCTATAAAATATGATTTACCATGGCCATAGATCTAAAACCGTGTCTATATGGTACTCAATATTTTTTTTGTAGTTAAGCATTTTCACTATCACCATGGCCATAGGATCCTTATAGACACACAATTTAATTATATGTGGCTAAAGTTTACCTTAAAGTCACGTGAATTTTATTATAGTTGTGGCCTTTTTCATCAATTGGACACGCAAAATTCATTTTATCATGACCAATTTATGAGTTGCAGTCACACTAATTTTTCTTAACCATGGCCATCTCTATCATTTGGACACACGGAAAATAATTTAGCATGGCCAATACATGACTTGTAGTCACGTTTAATCTATGTGCCATGGCCATCTATATTTTTGGACCATGGTAAACATTTTACATGGCCAATTAATAAGTTATGGCTACTAAGAATTTGTAGCACCGTGGCTAAAAAATTTCTAGAGACACATCAAGTGTTTTCAATGTAGCTATTATTCACCTTTTGGACACGGAAGATACCACAAACCATCACTAGTACGAAAAGGCCCTTTAGCCACGGTATATTACTGTGACCAAAGCTCAATGGTCATGGTATTTCATTTTCGGAAAACTGTGACCAAAGCCTGCGAGACCAAAAGTATGTTTATATGGTCTCATTAATTCACCGTGACCGAAATTTCTTTAGTCACGAGATTTTAAATGAAATCGTTTCCAAATTTGGTCATTGGTCACGGATTACAGCTGACACCGTGTCCAAGTTAGCTCACTGGTCTCGTTTTACATTTACCCCTTGACCAGTTCACATGCTGGTCAAGCCTTTGATGTATATCAAAAACGTAAATACACAAAGCAGTAGCTGACAATAAATAGAACATAGATTCCAAATCGAACAACATATCTACAAAGTCACATTTTCCGGTTTCAAGTTACAGAGTACATAAATTTTCAGTGCAATTTAGGAGGGAGCTATTAGTTCCTCAATATTCGATAAATTCGTACAACATACTGTTAAAATGGCCGACAAGAAACGGATGAAGATTTCTCTATAGAATGCTGAAAGTACTTGGAATAATAAGATATCCAAAAATTCTCGTTTGCCGTCAGAAACTTTTGGATTCAAGTTTGTTGTATTATCTTGGAGATGTGGAAGACATCAAAAGATGTAAACTCTTTACTTCTGCTACCTGAAATTTACAGTAGGTAGTATGTCATCAAGCTAGCGCAAAACTACAAGCAATCGCAATTAAAGATGGACTACATGTTGGAGAATACAAACATAACTTCATTATCAGTGAACTAACATTTGTGGCGGCCACTAAGAACCAACTTAGTAAAAAACAGAAAATTATTAAAATTGAACTTCGAATAATTAGAACAATATCATCAAGGAAACTGGCAGCTAATTGGATGAATGAACTACTAACTACGTAGTGTCATGGGGGGGATATCTGTCCTATCATTAGCAATGAATCAATTGGTAATGCAATGTGAAAACCTACTAATATTCCGCAATGTAATAAATGTACTAATTTTATTATCAACTAAACAGAGAACATGAGAAGGCTAATAGTACCAGATGCAATATTGAAAAAAGCATTGAGTAATGATGACTAAGAGTGATATTGTAGGTACTTCACAAGCATCTTGTAGATATCAGTTCCACTGCCAAGATGGGATAGTTGTCTTCGTCTTCTTCAGTTTTACCAGAACACCATGCTTCAATTCCTGATAGTCACAATTTACAAGATTAATAAAACTACACAATAACCGTAAGTAGTACATAAAATAGTAACAATAAGTCCGACGGAACTTGATAAGACTTCAATAAAGATTATGGAGAGATACATTACCTTTGGAAACTCTCATATTTTTTGAGAAATGATGTTCAATAGCTAGATCTGTCTCTTATTTGTCCTGTAAAAATTGAAGGAATTTTTATTTATGATTAAGCAAAATTATAGTATAGATCGACCAACTAGTTCTAAAATTTATAAGCAAAAACATACCCAGTGAGCTTCACATGCCTATGTTTCAACTGTATCAGAGTGATATAAGAAGAAATGGTAAATTAACATGTTAAAAATGTTCAAATAGCCGAAAAGTTAGGGAATTAACCAGCCACAACAAAATCATGGAGAGTAACACCCACAATATCAAAAGAAAACATTCATAACCTAGAACTATTTTACCCAAGATATAAAAGCACTGAGAATATATTCCTTACAAGATTGTAATTCAGTAGAACGAAGTTTGAGAATTATACCTGTAAGAACACCACAATCCAAGTTCCCTGTTAATAGAATTAAATCAAATTAGGTTTTGAATAAAAAATCAAGCTTAGGGTTCCCTTTCTAGTCGAAGAGAAACTTAAAAAAACAAACTATCATGTTACAAATCAAACTTAAAATAACCACCAAGCAACTGATAGCCGCTGGTTGGAATATCGAAGCCCTGCGCAATTCTCAGTTGATAATGAGCCGGGAGTTCGGTACTCCCACCAGCGATAATTACAGATTCACTTGATGGCTAATCATATTGCAAAAATCTAATGTATCAAGAAAAACTGTATTACTTGTTATTGAAAGCTTAACAGACATGGCTACATATATAGCCTTACAAGAACTGAAAAATATGATCATATATAACCTTATTGAAAGCTTAACATACATGGCTACATATGGCTAACATGTCAATCCACATACCATTATGACAACAAATAAGGTTCAAACAAGAACCAAAAAACAAATAACTTAAGAGACAAACTAATCTCAGTATACTTGGTGTAATATTATTTAAACTACATTAACTTTACTTCCATGGATACTAAATTTCTCATACATGTGATAAAACTATCATGTTAAATACAAGTCATTCTTAAAATTGAAAGGAATAAACTCAATTAAGCATCATTGAATTAATGACCACCAAGCAACTGAGCACCGCTGGTTGGGATACCGAAGCCCTGCGCATTTCTCAGTTGAGAATGAGCTAGGAGTTCGGTACTCCAACCAACGGAAATTACAGATTCACTTGGTGGTATCAAAAACAAGCATCGTGTTAACAGGGTTAAGAAGAAAGCACAAATTTGGTAATTTATTCAAAAATCAAAATACTACATGTTAAGAATATTAACTTTAATTCAAAACTCACATATTGCATGTCAAGAATCAGGTCAGAAAACACAAACAGTCAGTAAACAAGATTGAAGAACAAGCATGAATCGGTTATGACTCGTCCGAGTCACAAAATTTTAAGATGGTTTCAGGAAAATATCATACTGTGACTGACGATTATACAACTTACTACAAAAGGATATTTGCTATAACCAAACAAAACAAAATAAATCATATGAATCGGTTCAGAATATAAACCCTAACTCGGTTCCGAAAATAAAACCTAATCAGGAAAACACGAAGATAATGAAAAACAAATTCAAATCAGAAATCAAACCAATAGAAGATGAAATATACATCTTTACAGGTGAGATTTATACCTGAATTTGAGTTAAGATGTAAATCGGCGTAGTTGAAGCTAGGGTTTGGTATCGGAGATTGAGGTGAAGTTGGGTTCCTTGAGATATCGATCGGAGTTTGAGATGAAGTTAGGGTTTGAGGTAAAGTTGCGGAGAAAATCGTCTCAGAGACAGAGAGAAAAAACGAGACAAAGAGAGTGAAAAAAATGAGAGAAATGAGAGGAAATTTTTGGTCTATGGTCAAAAATCTTCTCATTAGGGTGTTGTTTGGCTGGGAAACCAATTTTTTTTCAAAATTTAGAAGGATGTTCCCAAATTTAGGCGGGCAGTCTGGGTGGGAAACATACAATCCGCATGATATTGTTTATAGGCGTTAGATTAAAATTTGGATAATCCCATTGGTTTTAAACAAAGCATACAGATTTAGA
This sequence comes from Papaver somniferum, assembly GCF_003573695.1. Lineage (NCBI taxonomy): Eukaryota > Viridiplantae > Streptophyta > Magnoliopsida > Ranunculales > Papaveraceae > Papaver > Papaver somniferum. Next base: position 172,059,577 of record NC_039362.1, read on the forward strand.
AGAAAACACAAAATTTAGGAAACCAAATAAGGCTCCCACTGTTAGATTGACTTGTGATTTGATTTTCTTAAATTTGGCTCGTTGGATTACAAACAATTACAATAAAACCATTATAGGCATAAACTCTAAATTCTTGTGGCTTCGGCTTCAAACCTGACTATGAACTATGAATCGTAAACGTCTAAAATGGGTTTTGACTTTCAATTTAGCAGGCGTGGACTACTATGAGACTAAAACTTCGCAAGAACGAAGGATCTTTAGCATTTTCCGGGTATTATTATATTGGAGTATTCCCATAAACCCTAAACACACGAATTCGTCAACTTCGAAAAATAACTGGTTCCGAAATCGAAACCTGCCCGGGAGAGGACTACTATGAGACTGAAACTTCTCAAGATGGATCTTTAACAGTTTCCGGGTAAGATTCCATGGGAATATTCTCATAAACCCTAAACACACATGAATTCGTAAACTTCGAGAATGAAACTGGCTCTGAGATCGAAACCTGGCCAGGAGAGAACTACCATGAGTCTGAAACTTCGCTAGAACGATGGATCTTTAGCAGTTTCCGTGTAGATTCCATGGGAATATTCTCATAAATCCTAAATACACACGAATTCGTAAACTTCGAGAAGTGAAACTGGCTCCGAGATCGAAACCTGGCAAGGAGAGGACTACTATGAGACTGAAACTTCGCAAGAACGATGGATCTTTAGAAGTTTCCGGGTAAGATTCCTTGGGAATATTCTCATAAACCCGAAACACACACGATTTGGTAAACTTCGAGATGTGAAGTCGGATTGAATTTATTTATAATCGGTCATAGCAAGTATGGTCAAGGAATCTTTTTGGAATATTTTGGACAATTTGATTGAATTATATGGAAATACATGGTTAAGTCAGTAATGGTGAGTATAATCGCTCGTAGTGAGCATGAACTAGTGATTTCACTAGAATTATGCAAAACTAAGCACAATCGAATTGAATTTATTGATAATCGATAATAACAAGTATGGTCGAGGAATCTTCTTGGAATATTGTGTACAATTTGATTAAATTAGATGTAAATACATGATTAATTCATTCATGGTGAGTATAATCGCTCGTAGTGACCATGAACTAGTGGTTTCACTAGAATTATGCAAAACTGAGCACAGTCGGATTGAATTTGTTGATAATCGGTCAATAGCAAGTATGATCGAGGAATCTTCTGGGAATATTATGGAAAATTTGATTAAAGTACTATAGAAATACCTGATTAATCAGTCATGGTGAGTATAATTGATTTTTTGGGTACGAAGATCTGTGTTTTTTTGTTAATTTTATGATTTGTTATTTGATTAGATTCATGTGAATCGGTTCAAAATCAATAAAGCTATGTTTCTTTTTTGTTCATGACTGAATATGGATTTGAGGATTGGAGTTTCAGATTGTGTGTATGATTTGGTTTAAAAAATTCTGCAAAATTTTTTCCCTAATCAATTTTCCAAGAGATGGGTGATTTCTTGTTGTTTAAAAACTTGCTGAGTACACATGCAGTGTGGTGTCATGAGGTTTTGATTATAATTAGCAAGGCTTATACAGTGTTGAAGTTCTAAGTTCTTGTAATCAGAAGTATAGGTATATTATACATCTTAGTTCTAGGTAAGAGTTTCGATCCTTGTATATTATAGCTTAGTTTGTACATTAGCTATTTCTCTTGGTTTTGTAGCCTTCAGTATACCGACATCTGAAATTTCTATTTCTCTTGGTTTTGTAGCTATTTCTATGCCGAGGCTAATATCATAACATTGATCATAGGCTAATATCATAATATTGATCATGAATTAGCAACTTTTGTGGAATGGAGTAATCAGTCACGTCGAGTATAATTTAGTAATTTTGAGGAAATTCAGTCAATTTGGATTTAATTGGAATGAGTTCGTGAATAATTAGTCAAACTAAGTGCGATTTAGTGATGCTGAGTGAAATTCGAGTACAATTGGGTTGAATATCATGGAGATAAGTTTATAAGCGGCCATACTGAGTATATTCAGTGAGAATGAGTATGATTTGATGGTATAAAGTAAAACTAAACTAAATTAGATGGAATTAGGTCGATAACAAGTCATACTAAATATGATTTAGTGATACTGGGTGTGATTAGTGTAATAAAGTAAAATTGGATTGAATTTAGATAAATAGTGACCTATAGATTTACCCATGTTTATTTAATTCATAATTTCAGAGTTAGTTTTGTACGTCTCACCTGAATTCATTTGATGCTTAAGGATTTAAACCAAGTAAAAATTCATGATTATATGCTTTTGAAATCGTTTTATTTCACCCACTCTTTTCTGATGCGTAGATTTTTCACTAATTTATCATCCGATTCATGATTCTCCGTATTTTACTTATTAACCCAATCTCATTAGATGTTAATTTGCTATTTATATTACTTTATTTAACTTCGAACTTTGTCCAGTCTCACATAATTTTCTTAAATATTTATACTTAAAAATTATCTTAATTTATCGGGGGCTTTGTTCTCTCTCATACGATGCTATTCGTTGTGCCTCAATGCATAAAAATGTATAAACTTAAGTCTTGTAATTCTTAATTCGATCATTTGTTACAAAATCCACTAATATAACAAAAAACGATTATCCAGCTAGTGATTGTATATCAATATGTAAAATTTTCTAAATTTAGGTCGCTTAACAAATTGAAATTTAGTCGATCAAAACATTGCAAGTTGCATAGATGAACTTAGTATAATCCGTATTGTATTAACCCAACTAATGAAAATTTAGAATCTTAAATCAAACGGACATAAATGGGAGTACAATCATCATGAGGATTACCACCTGTATTTTCACATGGCTCTCAAGAAAAAATAAATTCATTTGGCTCTTATAAAAAAAATTGAGCTAAAAAGAGTAGGCGGTAATTTTGGGCGGCATTCCTAATCTGTCCCGCCAAAACAATTTTGGAAGGAAATCCGCCTTTTCCCTTTTCTCTTATTTATCCAAATCTCTCTAAAATCCATAAACTAAGCGGCCTATGAGAGAACTCTGGATCTCTTCTTCATCATCTCTACTAAGAGAACCATAAAAAACCCTAGCGTCTTGGTCCTAGTTTCTTTTCCTTATTTTTCATCTTTTACTGCGCCACTCAAATTCAAAATTCCTTCTTATTTTCAACTCTTTGCTAACCAAAATCAAAGCACTATACCAATGATTTGTAGAACACTTTCAATCTTATGCAGTTGATGCACATGATTGAATGTTAGGTATCTTCCTATTTGATGTTAATAGCGATTTAGGGATTTTTCTTAATTTTATTCAGCAGTTTCGTATTTCTGCAGATTTGATGAATTAGGGTTTCGATTATTTAATTTACTTGCCTTGCTAATCTAAAGCTTGTTATGTTTTGTATTATTTGGGTTGTTGTCATCATTTATTTATTAGATTTCATTGCCTTTCAAAAATAAATGAAATTGTATAAGATTTCTTATCTTGTACTTCTGGGTTTTTCGATGCACAATAACATTTATTGAAAGAACGTTTCTCTTTATTTTCCTTTTATTTTTTTGATTCAATTCGGAAGTACGTGTGTCTATAAAGATTACTCGTAATTTCGGATATGCAGTTGTTTTTGAGGGGGTTTCGGTTGTTAGTTTTCTGTTGGATCTCAACTAGTTACTCTTAATTATTGTCTCCCTTTTTCATATTTGCAGAAAGACAAGAAAAACTTGCACGATCTGAATGGTGTATGTGTATGTAATGTTTCCCAAAGAGAGAATCTTGATAGGCCAACAACAAGGTAATGATTTTGTTTGTTTTTGTGGTAAGACACACAAGATCTAGCATCTCGATTGAACACCTCCCCTTGAGTAGGCAAGATGAGGAATTCAACATATCCTCTTTCTATGTTGTATGTATTACTCCTCCTATGTCTCTGTCAGCAGATATCTTTACACCATTACAATGTTATTTATTTTGAGTTTGAGGAGTTAATTGGACTGGAGGACTATGCTCTTGGTCATTTTATCCTTTTAGCCGGAGAAAAGTACCATATCAGATAATTTGTTGTAGATTTTACTTCATGCTTGAATAACATCATGTGTTAGAACTATAAATGCTAGGTTTTTTAATTTGTTGTGTAACAGTGTCATGTAGATTATAGGTCTGAGCACCACAATCTGAACATATGGCCGCGACTGTTGGTACATCTAATCTTGTTCATGCTTGATGAGGTGCATATCATTATGACTCATTGATAAATCTAGCTATTTTAGAGCATGAAGATTTAACTAATCACATGCTCTTCATAAGAGGATTGAACAACTTCTATTTAGCATGCTAGTTGTATGTATGCTTCATTTATTCTTTGCAAATGAATAATATGATTTTACCTGGATCCCATACGGAAATTAGTGCAGCGCCAATAACTCCTTTTATTTCCAAGTTAACTTTACTTTATAAAATGAATCAGACAGGCATAAGATGTTGCCGTTTGACCTTCGGAAAATTTGCAGTATCCATGTATTATATGTTGGAAACCATCCTAATGAGAATGAAGTACATGGCACTGGCTTTTTGACATGAGCACAACAGTGTAGATCTTCTCAATCGAAGTGTAAATGATTGATTTGTGGGAACTGCTCCTTTCCTTCAAGGATACTGCCAGTTTGTATTCATAAAACATTTCAGGTTTAGTTAGCAATTTCAATAATAAAATTATGCATTTTTCAGGTTTAGTTACCAAATGACTTGTAATTTTTTCTAATTGACTTTATGACCAGATCCATAACCTTGTCTGGACTAGGCAGAAAATATGGTCGGAAAGTTTGAGCATATTTCAGCTTGGATACTTAGATTCAGCAAGCAATATATAATATTTGAACAAATTGCATTATCAAATTTTATGGGAACTATCTCTTTCATCTGTAAGTTCTGAGAAGAGCGAAGATTATTCTGTCGGATAGGAGCCAGCTAACTCAATGATGACATTACTTCTTGCACAAGTACTGCCACCATTTAAGATGACACGACATAAAAAACAACCAGCTCCTCAAAGTTCTGGAATTTCTCTTTTTATAAAAGATCCACCTTTGGAGTTTTCATCTGTGAAAAGTGCATGTACCTTGTTCTATAACCGAAGATTATTCCTTCTGAGTTAATACCAGCAGCTCTAATTTCACCAGAGTACTACCATTTTTGTGTAAGGAATAGAGTTTGAAAGAGGACTAGGCTTCCTTGAACTGACTGATGTGATGTTTTCAGGTGACAAATGCATCTGGAATTCTCATCGAGGGCCAATGTCCATGAGCAAGTGATGAGTTTTGGTCCAGTTCGTGGTTCAGAATTCGTAAGTCAAGTTGTCAATCGTTTTGTTCCAGACAGCTTATAGGATGGCCAATTTGGGGATCATGATATTGACCACGGACTTTTGTGCTGTAATTTAGTTATAGATAGTAACAAAGCTTTTGAGCAGAAATAATATAACCTTGATACTTGGAAGTCAGTTGTATGTGGTGGCGAGGATCAAGAGTTCTCGAACCTTAATACTGAAACAGGTGTAAAAGTTGAAGTCCTTCTTGGTGAAGTATCTGATGCTCAGAACAAAATGGTGGGAAATGATAACTTCGTACCGGCCTCTCCTTTAAGTTGCATTTCTCCAGATAGGAAAATCCTGTTGGATACAGAACCACCAAATAGTGTACCTCTTAATACATTTATACTGTTTAGACTTTAGAGGGAAAAATGAGTTTCTTTTGTTGAACTGAGAACCCTGTTTTCATGTTGTAGGTTTGGTCTATTCACGCGTTACTCTTATGGTCACTAATGTACCGTTGTTGCTCAAGTTGATATAGTTGTGATGTGAATCATTGATTCGGGAATGTATTGTGCGTTGATTAAAGCAGCCATGGAAGTGTAATTCTGGGTTGTTTCATTGTATTTGCTAAATTCAAAGATGATAAAACTACCATAGCACTTTTAAGATATTAAACCACTAAATTAGGACCCAAATGTATTTGGCAGTTACGTCGTATGAATCTGCATCTGGAATAATGAAATGTTGTAATTTGAGATTTTTTATAAATTTAGTTTTATATGTGTCGGAGTGGTTCATTTTGTTGTAATAAGCTTGTCTTCTTCTTCTTCTTCTTCAATTTTTCATAAAATTTAAGCTTGTTAATTACGTATTTTAGTGAATGCAGAGGTCATGCACACATCAACAATAGGTTATAGTAATTGAGTTTCTCCCCAGCCAGGTGGTAAACATTTTGTTGTGGCTGTCGAGTGGCCAAACACTACCTGTTATCTGTTATTTCTGTACATTTTTTTCTTTGAGATAGACAATTAAATTAGAATCCGAATGCAAGTACAATAAATCTCATCAAAGATGTTTTTCCCAAAGAGATGGTGATGAGCTAATGACACAATGTTGAATTTTATGACTGGAACATACAAAATTTGTTAAAGCAACAACTTTGATGAAGTTTGGATTCCCGGAAGTCCTCTTGTAAACTACTCATAACAACAAATTTTCAGAAAATTTCTATGGACATAACGAAGCTCCGAGGCTAATTTGAGGTTCTAAAGTCCTTGTCCAGGTTCCGTTACTTTGTCCATGTAAAAGTCTTTCATCTGGGTTGCAAGATGTGCCTAATGAACTAAAGGCTATGGTCACATAAACAAAATCATTGTGGTCATATAATAATCCTCCTAGAAAAAGAAGTGGTGTCGCAATAGGTTAATCTTTTGTCATGTTTTTTTTTTTTAAAATGTGTTCGTTTCTTAACATGTAAATGTTTAAAAAACCATGTGCTATGGACACATAAAAAAAAGTGGCTAAATAAATATCTTTTCGTCACGGGTTGATAATTGTGTCTATTTCCATCCTACACATTTGACACATATATAATTCCTAAATGTGGCCATATTCGCATCTGCGGCTACATGTGATGGGATTAGACTAAAAACTATGGCCAAACAATTCCCTATGGATACATTTGATGGGTTTATGATTAAACCCATGACCAAATGGTGCATTATGGCTACAAGGTAACACAAAACGTGGCTATAGTTATGTTGATGACCAATAACCACGCAAATAACCCAAAACGCGGCTAGACTGAAAACCAAAAAACGTGGCCTATGTGAAGGTTTGTACTAGTGAATAAGAACTGCTAGTTGTTTGTATGACCGCCATATATCCATCCTCATGTCCTCCACTTGGCTTCTTTTCTCGCCTAACCGTTGATTACCGGTTCATATTCTTCGGTCTGGGGTACTTTCTTGATTCGCCATAAATACCCCATTTCTCTTCATTAAAACCTCTTTCTTCTTTATTTCTTTCCTGCAACTTCAAGTTTTCTTTCCTCCTTCATCGTCATATGCTTCTTCAGGCTTTCTTTCCCTTTTCATTGTCTTCTGCAATGGCCCCTCGGAAGGTTCCTTATCCCACCACTTCTACTTCACTCGAAGATTTTCAGGCAGATTTTAAGAAGTTGGGTTTAACCTTGTCTCCGTCAGTTGACTCTTCTGTTTCTCCTCCGGTAGTGGGAACCGATTCCATGGAACTGATTATCGATGGATTCAGTTATAGAACTGGTCTTCTACTAGGATGCTGATCACTATTGGTCAACTGAAAGCAGGTCTTCCCTTTCCCCTATATGATCCTGAGAATCCCCTATTCTACGAGATTCTGGTTAAGATTAATCGAGGGGTTTACCAATTAAGTGGAAATACCATTTTACTTGCTAATGAGTGCGTGAGGAGGGCTACCGATAGACCTTCTCAGATCCCTGATTTGGTGACGGATTCTGATCCTTATGAATACACGGCTGACTCGTTTTCGGTGAACTATATTGGTAGGACCATGTCTTATCAAGAGTTGGGCGTCAAGCTCGCTCGCAAAAATCCTGGAAATTTGTTTAAGGTCCTCCTCCTGGATGTCGATCCTACTGGAGAAAAGAGGAATTCCAATCTTCGTTTTTCTAGTGACGAGGATTGGATGATGTATCCTTTGGTGGTCGAGGGACCTTTGGTTTGGGGTTACGATGAAAATGGTGTTGCCCGAACTGGTCCTCTTGCGGAGAATGCTTACCTCGCAGCGTATGATCCGGGAAGATTTAACTGGCGAGAAAGACCAACAATGGTTGGCTCCCTTCCTTTCAATTTATCCTCGTTTTCTTCCGTGTTGTTTATTATTATTCTTATCATTTTTTCAGTATGTTACTCCTCCTCCGGGTATGATTAAAGATCGCTCTCGGAATCCTAAGCAAATGCAGGTTGATACTTCGCAACTTTCTTCTTCTCTTCGTTTAATCTTTTTTCTAACATTCTTATCTCGCAGGAGGATGGTACCGAGGGTCCTGATAAGAATACAAGGAATCGAAAACGCTACGGGGCTCCTCCGGCTTCTTCTCAGGTATCCCCTTCTTCCTTTGTTTTCTTTTTCCCTTCTTTGTGTGATAGATTAATTGCTGGCTTTGTATGTTTTAGGGTGGACCTTCGACTTTCGTTCCTTCTCAAGGTCCTCAGCGCCGTTCTCGTAGGTCCCTTGACATGGATTCTTTAACTCATACTAAGCCTCCTAAAGTGGACTCTCCCCATACGGATCCTTTCGCTTACCCAACAACTCAGTCCTCTTCGTGGGGTTGATCCTCCACGAACTTCTCCCAATGCTCCCTCGCCGGGAATTCTTGCGAATAAGGATAAACTAAAGGTCCACGAAGAGTTAGATCCAGCTTATATCCCTGATATGGAATTTTTGCGAAAAATCTTTGTCTCCTTTCGTAGGGATCCTTCTCTGAGGTCGGCAGCTATTGGGTCTTTGACCTCTTTCAGCTCTGATGCCTTCATAACGGAGGATCAATCTTTTATTGAAAATGCTTCCTTGAGTCTTTCTTCGCAACAACATGCTGCTATCATGGATCTGGTGAGTTTATCCTACATATTCTTCCTCTCTCCTTCTTCAGGGTATGCCTTAATCGAGACGCGTTCTATGGTCTTTCAGGAGCGAAACCGCAGTATGACTCATCCCGTGGAACTGAAACTGTCCCGTGACCGGTTGGAGAAATCTGGTGTTCGCATCTACCAGCTTACCCAACAGCTTTCTGAACGAGAGAAGCAGATGGATGATCTTCGCCGTAAGCTACTTTCTTCTTTCCTTTCCTTTAAAAGTTCGTTTGTCTTCCCCACTTGATTTTTGCTTGTCAGGATCTGAACAAGAGCTCAGGAATCAGATCTCCCTCATTTCTCGGGAAAAGGATGATCTTCTTAAGAAGGTATCCTCCTTAGAAGAGGACGTTAAGCTACTGAATGAAGATTGCGATCAAATGGAAAAGGATGCCGCTAAGCTTGCTAAACGTATCCGCAAAAATGCTCAAGATGATAAGGTCCATTTTTTCAACGAGTTCTATGATTCTCGCAGCATTCCCCGTGAGCCTTTGGACCTTGAGGCGTTCTCCGATGACGAATCCCAACCTATTTCCAAGGAGCAATAGTCTTCTTCTAATGAGGCTACTGAATTTGACGAGGGTCTTCATTCAGAGGACGAGTCCTCTTGACTCAATGCTTAATTATCTCCTTGCAATTGTAATAGTTAACTTTTCTTATTTTATCTTTTTTGGGCGCTTCCGAGCTTTGGGGGCAGGACTGCTTACTTTGCAATTGTACAATTGTCCTCTTGTAAATGCCTTTATATAGCTAGTATGGTTCTCGTTGTCGCAATTGCTCTTTTGTCAAGTATATACTCTCTTGGGAGGATAAGGCTTGATAAGAACATAATACTTAAAAGTATATACTTGCCTCTTGTTCTTATCGAGCATTTATCCGATCAAGATAAGATTAATTCGTGCTTATTTAGACGACCATAAAATTGTGTGTTTCGCCGTTCTACAAGGTCTTACTGTGACTCCTAGTTAAGGTCTTATTTTTCCTCATCTTTTATGAAGGATCTTAATTCGACGAAGTATCAGGCGCCTACTACCCTTTCAAGTAGTAATTCATCTACCTCGCCTTATCATTTTATTGGATTTCTTTCTCGCGATGATGTAATAGGCCTATCCATTCCCGTGAATGTTAGCCCCATTACATCCTCGTATTTTTTGGTCACTCAGCTCCCTAATTCTGGAGGGTTCCATCCCTTTATATTCCTCCTGAATGCCCCTTCAAGGAAGTTACCCCTAACATGCATGTTGAGCTCTTCCCATCCGGTTATTACGACACCAGTTGTTTTCGTGACTTCTTATCCCTTTCGCCAATGTGTCTATTGGTTACGAAGTCACACCCTAAGTGAGGTTTCTTTGGGATCGAATGCTTTGTAGCCAAGACTTGCCATATGGTCATGGCCGGGAACACTCCAGACGCCCCAGGCACCCGCAGCTCAACCGAATACGTCGGCGCCTTGGTCTTACTCCACATCCCTTATCGAAGGCCATCATAAAAAGGGACCCTCAGCGGATATGTCTTATCATTTCCCCTAACTTTCTGTATGGGAGTTGTTCACTACATGCATTAGGCTTTTCCTCTTACACTTTCGTGCGAACTAAGGTGCATGCCGTGGATTCCCATCCTTCCTAGGAGAAGGTTTTAAGTTTCCCTAGAAACCGTTTATTTCGTGGGTCTTATCTGCCTCCTATTCTTGAGGTCTTATTTTCCTGCTTTGCTTGCTTCGTTTGTATGCAAATTAGACATGAAAGATATTCCATTGAAAACTTTTGTTCAATTACATGTCGTTACATCTTCATCTACGGATAATAATTTTTGATATACACAGGGTTCCACGAGTGGTCCAACTTTCGATCTTGTCTTTCAATGTCTCCGTATATTATCTTGCCTTCCTCGTCAGTTCCCTTTCCTTCGTAGTCTGCTAATTCGTACGCCCCGTTCCCTACTACTATTTTCACGACGTACGGTCCTTCCCAAGTAGGCTCCAATTTTCCTCCTGACCCCCTTTGGTATGGTGGTATTTCTCGGAGTACTAGCTCTCCCGGTATGAAGCTTCATGCCTTTACTTTCTTGTTATACTCTCTTGATAATCTCTGATGGTAATTCATCATGTGCTGTAGTGCAATCTCTCTGTTTTCTTCTAGATCATCCAATTTTGCGAGGATTAAATCGGTGTTTAGCCCTTTTTCCCATGCTTCTCTCCTTGTTGTTGGGAGGATAGCTTCGGTGGGCAAGACTGCCTCTGCCCCATATGTCAAACAGAAGGGTGACATGCCTGTGGCATCTCTCCTGGTAGTTCTGTATGACCAAAATACATTAGGAATTTGCTCACATCATCCTTTGTGGTGTCCCTCCAATTTCTTCTTTAGTGTGCATGCTATCGTCTTGTTCGTGGCCTCTGCCTGCCCATTGCTCTGAGGGTACAGTGGAGTTGATTTTCCACTTTGAATTTTGAAGGCATTGAATAAAATTCTCACATTTTCTCCTTCGAACTGCTTGCCATTATCTGAAACTATCAACATGGGTATCCCGAATCTGCATATGGTGCGCTCAAGGATGAAGTCGTATACATCACCATCTCGTGTGTGCTGCAAAACTTTGGCTTCAACCCACTTCGTGAAATAATCTGTGGCTCCTATTATATATCTCCTTTGCTTGGTTCCTACCACAAATGGTCCCACGATGTCTATCCCCCACATTGCGAAGGGCCAAACACTCAATACTGAGTTTAAGCTCGTGGACGGTGCGTGCACTCTTCTCCCATATCTTTGGCATGCTTCACATCTCGTGGAAATGTCTTTCGCGTCTCTGTGCATATATGTCCAAAAATATCCTTGTGTTCTGGTTTTTAGAGCTAGGGATCTAGTCCCGCTGTGATTCTCGGCGTCTCCATAATGGATGGACTTCATAATTTCTATTCCTTCCTTTTGTGACAAGCATCTCATTAATGGGCCTAGATACGACCTTATGTATAGGATTCCTTCTCGCACCTCATAATGTGTGCATCTGCTTCTAATTTTATTTGCCTCTTGTATGTCTCGCGGAAGGTCTCCTTTCATAAGATAATTATAGATAGGTGTGCGCCAGTCATCTTCGCTCATTTCGGTGCTTTCTTCCTCTATGGTCATCACCTTAGGCTCTCTTTCTTCCCTGCTCACAGACGGTTGCATCAATCGCTCAATCCGGATATGGTCTATCTTTGGATCCTCAATCATAGACGTTATGAAGGCAAGGGCATCTGCATGCCTGTTATTGTCCCTGCCTATGTTCCTCCAGATGATTTTTTGTATCTTCGCGGAGTATTCTTTTACCAATTTCAAGTACCTTTGCATCACGGGATCAACCGCATTGTATCTTCCTTCAATCTCGCGAACTACCAATTGAGAGTCGCTGGTAATTCTCACTTCGCTCAATTTCATTTCTATTGCAATCCTCAAAGCTTGTGTTACCGCTTCATACTCAGTTTCGTTGTTTGTTGCTTTGTACTTTAGCCGAAAACAGAATACCAACCTGATCCCCGTGGGCGAAGTGAATACTATTCCTAGGCCCCCTCCACAAGTATTCGAGAATCCGTCTACAAAGATCTCCAATCTTCTTGGATTAAACTCTTGCAATAAGTCTTTAGGGTCTGGTCGGCTTTCATCAATATCCATTATTTCTTCTACTCCTTCGTCCTCTTTTGAGGGGAATTCCGCGAGGAACTCTGCAACAATATGCGACTTCGTCGAAGTTTGCACCTCATATTTCAATCCAAAGAGATCAATCTGCGTATTCCATCTCTCGACTCTTCCCATCCTTTTTGAATTCTTCAGAACAGACTCTATCGGAATCCTCGTCAGGACTTTAATCTTGTGGGATTGGAAATAAATTCTTAGCTTCTGTGACGCGTACACCAATGCCAATATCATTTTTTCAATCTTTGGGTAATTTCTCTCAACAGAATTGAAGGTTTTGCTGACATAGAATATATGTTTTTCGACCCCTTCATCTGGGCGGAGTAAAACTATGCTAAGAGCATTTTGTGTTAGTGCGAGACAGATGACTAACTCCTCTCCAGGTTCTGGCTTCTGCAGAATTGATAATTTTATGAGGTACTCCTTGATACCCTTTAGAGCTTCCTCACATTCTTGAGTCCAGACAAACTTTGCTCCTTTCTTCAAGATATCAAAGAAATGCTTGCATTTGTCCGAGAATCTTGAGATGAATCTTCCCAATGCGGATAACTGCCCATTTAATTTTTGAACATCTTTTATTGTGGCTGGAGATGGCATATCCAATAAGGCCTGCACCTTTGCTGGATCTACCTCTATGCCTTTTCGCGAAACAATGTGTCCCAAGAACTTCGCCGATTCGACCCCAAAAATGCATTTTAAGGGATTTATCTTCATTTTATATTTTATCATTTTCTCGAAGATCTCCCTTAAATCATCCACATGATCTCTAGTATCCTTTATTTTTACCAACATATCGTCCACGCAAACTTCCAACTTTGTGTGCACCCATTTCACAAAAAATTTCTCTACCATCCGTTGGTAAGTAGCACCTGCATTCTTCAACCAAAAGGGCATCCGCGTGTAAAAATATATCCCTCGGGGAGCAAAGAAAGCCGTATGCTCCTGATCCTCTTCGTCCAAAGGTATTTGATTGTACCCACAATATCCATCCATGCATGTCAGCCTTTTGTACCCTGCCGCTGACTCTACCATTTGTGGAATGTTTGGTAGTGGAAAGATATCCTTCGGACATGCAGTATTGAGATCACTAAAATCAATTCATATTCTTATACCGTTGTTCTTCTTAGGCACTATCACCATATTGGCTATCCATTCTGGGTATTTCGCCGGTCTTATTATTCCCGAATTCATCATCTTTTGGAGTTCCTTGTCAATTTGCTCGTGGTAAGCCGTGGCTATCTTCCTTAATCGTTGTCTTATCGGTTTAACGTTCAGGTTCAGTTTCAGTTTGTGACATGCAACTTGTGGATCGATTCCTGGAATTTCGTCCATGCTCCAAGCAAAGACATTGCAATATTGTCTTAATAACTCGATCAGCCTTGCCTCTTCTTCTTCCTCCATCTTTGTCCCGATTCTCACAATTTTAGGGTCTTCGTTTGTCCCTAAGTTGATATCCTTTCTTGGTTCTACAGCTGCAAAATTCATGACGGGTTCTCCCAAGGAAGTTGGCTCATTTATTAGTCGGATTGGCTCGCGTTCCCTTTCTGGGATCTCACTGGGGATTTCCCACCCCTCTTTATCCTTTGCCATGTACACCATCAATTCTTTTTCCTTCTTTGACTCCAGCTCGCTCTTCTTTCTCTCCTTCCTTCTTCTTAATCTCTCCTCGTAGTTTTCAATGTCCTTTTCGCCGCAGTCCTTCTTGTCTCCCCAATTCCCTCTTATTTCGCCAATTCCGCTTGGCATGGGGAATCTTATCGCCTGATGATAAGTGGATGCTACCCCTTTAATCCCGTGGATCCATGGCCTTCCCATTAGAGCATTGTATGGTGATGCCACATCTATCACACAGACAGTTACATTCGTTTCTACTTCTCCCGCGAAGATCGTCATATTTATTTCGTCTTTTGGATTTGTGGCCACTCCATTGAACCCATATAGATTGTAGGCTGAAGGCGTCATGTCAGCATCCTCATACCCTAGAGCTTTGAATGCATGATAGAAAAGAATATCTACCAAACTCCCCATATCTACCAAGACTTTGTCCATGGCCCAAATCTTCCCTTTATCACTTCGATACTCTTTTCCTCGCGATGGATCGCCAATTGCCAAGGTAATGACTAACGAGTGGGTATGCAGAACCTCTTCCTCCGGTAGATCCTCCACTGAAAATGATATATCCTTCTTCTGCCATTCCTCCAGGAATTCTCTCGTCATCATAGGGATTATTTCGTTTCCTTCATAATCCCTTTTATATACTCTCGAGAGTACATTGTCGTGAAAGTTCTTGAAATCTTTCTCCGAGTGTGCTATGAAATCACAGCTTTGTCTTCCTACCCCCTGGATAATTTCGATCATTAGCTCGTTCGCCTGATTCCAATGATGATTGTAGAGTGGAAGCGGTGGCAACCTCTGACCTTCCAAATAGTGTGAGAGTTTTCCTTGTTCGATCAGACGATGATACCTGCAAAACTCATGCAAATTCATGCAGGGTTCAGGGTCCGAAAATTCCTGCAGTTGTTGGTGTGGTGCCCGTGAAAGCGATGATACCTGCAAAACTCATGATTTCCTCCGATCCGCGGTTCCTTCCCCCTGTTGGGTGGGACTGGTATTTCCTCATTTAGTACGACTTCCTCCCAAATCCTTTCTATGGTTGTATTAAGCTTTGGGAGCTTCAGTTCTGTCCAGGCTAACACATTTGATTCAGTCTTCATCACCTTTATACTCCTCGCCCCTTGATGCTTTGACCTATCTCTTCGCATTTGATTCAGTCTTCGCTGTGACTCCTCTCACACCGAACTTTGATTAAGCCGTTTAAGCTCCCTTAATACATCTTCCCTTGTTTGCTCTGCTAGACTTTGTCTTCGTGAACCTTCCATCTCCATCCTCACACCTCGCAGCTTATATAAGATCTCTCGGTGTAGTAAACTTCCCTGCGTTTTATAGGTGCTTTATCGTCTTTCTTCACTTTCTCGTGCCCTCTGTTCCATTATCTCATCTTTGGTTTTCACACCTCGCGTCTATCAGTAGTCTCCTCAACTCTCCTTCACGACCGTGTATTTCTTGCCGATCCCCTTTTTGTGTCATCTTTTCCTTAATTTGTTCCTCTTCCTCGTAGTTTTCCCATGGATCACTCCCTAGTTTCAGGATCTTCACTTGTGATGAGACAGCTATAGCTCTACTGCTAGCACGTTCTTCCTGCAGATCTCCTATTTCTTCTCGATTGTCGAGCTCATGACCAGGTTACCCCACATGATCTCCTTGTTCCGCCGCTTCCGTCTGCCTTGTGGAGTCACTTCCTGTTTTTGCATGCGGTGCCCTTTTAACGGCTTTAGTCTTTACGATCCTCACTGGTTCTCTTCTGGCCTCAACATCTGCTCCTCTTTTATTCTTCCGCCGACTTTCTCTGCCTTCCCCGTTCACGATCTGCATGACTTCTTTTCCTCCTTCCTTCTGTGCCTCTAGCCTCCTGCTTTTCCTTGCTGCTTCCAAGTGTTTTGCTCGATTTGGAACTCTAGTCATCTATCAATCTTCAACTTCCAAGATCTTTCTCTGCTCTCCACGCGAAATTCCAGGATCTCTTCCTATTCTATGTCCCTAACCTTGTTCACGAATGTAAAAACTCAAGATCTACAACCCTAACTTCAAACAACTCGCTAGATCTATCATTTCTACAATCTCTAAGACAACTTCTTTCCTTTTCTAACTCTTAGATGAGGATAAATCCCCGATCTAAGTTCCCTGTTTCTGGACGCCAAAATGTAACTACCGAAAACCAGTAGTACACCCAAATAGTAAGTAAACGAGATCTAAGACATGAGATACCAATTTGATTAAAGAACTTTTATTGATTTATAGAATGAGAACTCTCGATTACAAGAATACACACAAAGGAAAACCCTAATCTTACTCTCTAAGCTAAGGTTCCTACTCTACCAAAAATTTCATCCTTCATTCGTCTCCCAAGGACCTCTATTTATAGGCATATCACCCTTAGTGCTGGACAACTCATTTTTCTTCGTGGGAGCTTCGTGGTCTTGCTTTATCCTTCGCCCGACCCGTTTTCCATAAAGTTTTTCACCTTCTTTCGCAGATACCCATGTGATCCTGTCGGGACAGCTTTCCTTGCTCAATAAGTATTATCTTCGCCGAATGACTTTTGGGCCAAGCAATCTTCCTTCGCCTGTATACTTGTTTCGCGTGATACCTTGCCGAATACTTCCACAACTTTCTCGCGGTTCGCACTATTATGTCGTGCACATATCTTCGCCGGTTCATTAATTATGACTTTCTTTGACTTGATTTGACAAGTCACTGAAAAAGATTTTCGGGGTATGATATAAGATCTTTGACCATATCCTTTTGAATGACTTCGTATTTATCCTCTCGTACACGTGTCGAGACGCATATTCGGTAACCACACTATCGGATCAGATCCATCTACAATCACTACCACTAGTATTAGAACCAATATAATCACTGTATAAGGAAATTTTTTTACAGATCAAATAATCTTGTTTAGCCATCTTAGTTAAATCCTTAGCAGATCAAAGGGGTCACCAATTTTATTTTATGTTCTGGATTTTAGAAGCTAGTCAATGACAACAACAGTTTTGACAAATTCATCAAGAGGATGTGGTGAATGGAACAGTTACAAAACACAAGTGATGGGGTATTGATGATTGATTTTAATGTTTGTGAGCGTTGAAAGAAGAAGAATATAGCTAGAGTTTCAGCTTGGAGCTCTTGGGAGCACATTCATTTTGATTTTCTCTCAATTACATGTACTAAATGTTGGGCATATATTATTCGCCTGACAGTTAGCACAATATTGGCATCTCGGGCAGAAAGCTGAAAATACATAATGCAGCTTGATCATGACAGCATTTTTAAAGTTCTAGTAACCATGCATTACCTCGATTCAGCTATTATATAATATACCAATATTAGCTTCCATCGCTTTGATTTTATCAGTTGCAATGTACTTTTCAAGTTTTGTGTTTGGAAGGTTGATAGAGATAACACGATACGAATCATTTTTCTAAGTAATACTAACGGAAAATTCTATATATTCGGAAAGCCCTCGACAATAGCTTTCCGACGAGTACCATTGTCGCTATGTTTCAGAGCTTTTAATTTTTGCCTTATTTTTTAGCTATAAAATGAATTATTATACGAGTTCATTCTACAAAATGAACTACTTTAATGAACTATTATACGAGTTCATTCTACAAAATCAACTACTTTAATGAACTATTCATTCCAAAAAGTGAACTCTTTGGATTAAATAACATACGAGTTCATTCTACAAAATGAACTGGTAAAATGAACTATTATTATGAGTTCATTATAAAATATGAACACCTATCACGGGTTCATTCTACAATATATACTACTGTTTACGAGTTCATTTTATAAAATGAACTACCATAATGAACAACTATTACGAGTTCATTCTACAATATGAACTACCATTCTTAATTACTATTACGAGTTCATTTTACAACATGAATTATCAATCCTACAATATGAACAACTATTATGAGTTCATTCGAAATTAAGAACATCTATCACGAGTTCATTCTTCAATATGAACTATGATAATGAACTATCATTGCGACTTCATTCTTCAAATTGAACAATTACTATGAGTTTATTCTACAAAATAAATTGCTAGTGTATACGAGTTCATTCTATGAAATGAACTGCTAGGACTAGAATGAACTACCATGTTATAAAATAGTGTTCATTCTCGAATATGAACTACTATTATGCCGAAAAAAATTAAAAGCTCTGAAACATAGCGACAATGGTACTCGTTGGAAAGCTATCGTCGAGGGCTTTCCGAATATATAAAATTTATTAATTTTTGACTTATATTTTGAGAGATATTTAATTTTTAAACTTTTATCTATTAAGGTTAAAAGGAGAGACAAATTAGTAGAGAAAATAAAGAAGAGAGAAAAAACCAGAAAAATGATTTGAGGAGGAAAAAAAATAAAAGAGAAAAAGGGTACTTTAAATATTTTAATATTTTTAAATAATTATGGACCAAATGGAAAAAATGATTTTTAAAAGGACCAAATAGACATGGAACCACCTAAAAAAGACCAAAACATATTTTTCCCTTTTTCGCAGGGCGGACTTGGCTTCAGTGTTATGAGAAACAGATTGTAATGGGTTCCGGTCACTAGCCAAGTCAAGTGAATTTAACACATTTAAGCTAAACGATGCCCCATAATTATGTTTCGGTATAGCCAAGCCAAAATCCCAACCATAGTGCTTGGCTTAACGAAAGATGAAAAAGAATAATTACAATCACAAACTTATTATTATTCTAACCAGAGCAAAATACACAATTCTCCAATTACTAGAAGATGGAACTAAAAAGAAAGGCATGATATCATTATGCATCCTTCTTAACTTGTGTGGGCTATCTCAATTGCGACTAAATCAACAAATCTCCGTTAAGGAAACCACTATATATGTTTTTTCTCAAAATAAATGCAAAAAAAAAAACCCAACCTCATACCCCAAGGCGACGATACCAAAAAAATAATTATTCTTTCTCTTGCATCGTGTTAAGAGAAGTTCCTATGAACTCAACAAACATGAAGTTTGTTTATTTTGCTCCCACTATGAACTCAACAAACATGAAAAGCAGATGGTAGACCAACAAAATTGTTGGTTTATTGAGTGAGATGGAAGAACAGACGCGCAAATGATGTACAACCAGGTGTTGGAAGAAGAAATGCGGGCGTTAGAAGAAAAAATGCTAGCGTGTAATGTTTGACCGCTCCTTGGTTTTCTCTCTCCAAACCTAGCTTATTATATTTAGGGTTCATTTTTTATTATTTATTCTATTAGTTAAATAATCAGTTGGACCCAACTTTTATTAGTTTATATTAATAAACTTGCTAATGAAATCTAACTCTTATTAGTTTATATTAATAAAATCACAAATGGAGTCCTAAAATATCAGATTTGTTCATTACTTTATTTTGTATTGGTTTTCCATAGTGGAAAAACATGTTTGTTCATCCACATGGCTCAACATTTTTTTTTATTTTGTTGCTTGCTCCCTAAACACCTTGTCTTGCGTTAATCGTAAGGTTGGAATCTTATTACCAATGTGGATAGTTATTCTCTTGTTGGTCTTAGCATAATATAGGTAAGAAAAATGATGCACCATAGTGCTTGACCTAAGGAATTCGAAAAGTGCTTTACAGTCACCTGCAGTCCCTTCAAAACAAGAACGATTTTTTAGGGACCATGGTTCTTTTGAGGGGACCATGGTTTCATTAGGCCACCTTCCTTATAGTTATAAGGGGTGTCCTAAAACATTGAAATGACTAACGTACCCTTAACCTAATTTAATTTAAAACCAACCTAATAACCATCTATATATATATAACCACCACCACCTCCCACCATTGCCGATTACCACCACCACCACCACCGCCTCCGATTATCACCACCACCAACCACCGATTACCACCACCACCACCTCCGATTATCACCACCACCACCACCTCCGATTACCACCACCACCAACCACCACCACCACTATATATATATATAGCTTAATTTAAAACATTAACAAAGATATTCTCACAAACCCATTACTTGTCATTCGTTTTTGGTTGAATAAATGAGAAGTAATCATTAAAATGAGTTGAAAATGGAAGTTGCAGAGAGGTTTAATGGAGGGTTTTTTTTCAGAGAAAAGTTTGGTTATCACGAATTAATTTTTTCTTAACCGAACTCAGAGTTCGGTTGATTCGGAAAAAATATGTTTAACCGAACTCCTTGTATTAGAACAACACTAGTCCATAAGTTCGGTTCCTTCAAAAAATAAGGATATCACAGAACTTTAGTTTACGAAAATAATGAGAAGTCCACAAGTTTGGTTCGTTCGCAAAGCTATTAAGTTTTCTTTGTAACCGAACTCTACCTTTGAAACTTCGTAACCGAACTTTACCTAATTCGCCAAGAAATAAATTTCGTAGTAACCGAACGTTTGCCTAATTGCATAGATGCATATATAAGCCCAGTTCGGTTGATTTGCAAAATATGTTGAAGTTTGCGAACCAACCGAACTTCTAACACTAGCTTACTTTTAACCTGCAGTTTGGTTGAAAACTTGGTTGCGTTGAAGTCTGCGAACTAACTGAACACACAAGATGTACCCAAATAAATTGTTAAGTTCAAAGTTCGGTTACCTACCATTTTATTCTAGGTAACCGAACATTACACTGTACGACCAAAACCTCCATTAACGAGCGAGTTCGGTAACCTGCGTGTTTGGAAAACGTAACCGAACTACACTTTCAGGTGTGTTCGGTTACATGTTCTTGACATATGGTAACTGAACTGGCCCAAATCTACATAAAAAGTTTCATTTTTTTTTGAAAGTTTGGAGCAATTCAACCAACATTATCTAAGTTTGAAGCATACCTGGGTACCCAAATACCCTTCCTCCGGTTGTGGTTGGTAAAATCCATCGTTTTTTCATGTTTTCCTTCTTCATCTTCTCTAACTTTACTCTCTCAATAATTCTACTTCTTTAAAAAAAAACAATCTGATTTTTTAATCTCACTAATTATCTTTAACTTAATCATCTCACTAATCATTACACTAACTATTATTAACACTAATTAATCATCACCCAAAATTAATTAGGAGGGTAATTTAGATATTAATATAAATATCTAGATAAGGGGTGACTTAAATTTACTTCTAATGTCTTTACCTAAAATAAAACCATGGTCCCAAAAAAACCATAGTCCCTAAAAAGTCGTTCCAAAACAAATTCAAGTGCACAAACATTTCGGGCCAGAAATGATTCCAAGCCCGTTATGACATGTCACGAGTTAAGTCTTAGCATCCATGGATGAGCCGTTAGATGAAGGAAAAAGAATTGAAATCAACGATAACAAGTGAACCTTAAATTATAAGGGCACATCTGTAACTCTATATAAGCAGCAGTAGTATTTGTGCCTCCATCCTTCAGAAAGAAAGCAAACCCTAGCGAAAACTAGAAAAGAAAATAACAGAACAACAGCAGCTCCTCAACAATGAAACATCTTGTTGGCATTATGATTTTTCCTCTCAAAAATCTTTAATATGATGTTAGAGTGTATTTTGTCTAATCTCTTTCTCTAATCTTTCCTGAAAGGTTAGCGACCTTTATTTGGATTTATATCATCTGTTACATTGGTGTGTGGATCTGTTGGCTTAGTGTTTGGATCTTTAGATCTAAAAGCAAGTAGAAAAGACAAAAGCTGTTGTTGATTAGTTCTTCTGTAAAAATCTGTATTCTTTTGGTTTAACGAAGAATATTAACTAAAAGTTTGTTTTTGATTTTTTTTGTCTTTAAGATATATATTGTTAGTTGCACAAACATTAGTCCGAACTTTACTAACATCATCAGATCAGATCCATCAACAATTTGGCAAGGTTTTTCAAAATCTAGGTTTTTTATTTATAGAAGAGGTGGAGAAATGTCGCCCGGTCCTTGCAACTGGCAGTGAAACCATGATCTATCCGGAGAAAAAATTTGTTTTACAAGGTCCAGAGATTCCGTTATCTATGTGCCTATAAAGTTGCACCACGATCGGGGCATAGCATTTCAGCAAGGACCTCTTCTTTGGAGCACATTCATGCATATTAGCGCACAAACATAAGTTTCTTCTTATAATACTTACATTGTGCTTCTTAATCTTGTAAATTCCTCCCAAACATTAGATTTGATTAGTTTGGACTTCTTCCCGGCTCCATCAACAACAATGTTTGTACCTTCAGCTTGAGCCTCCATCTGAAACTGAGTCTCAATTTCAATTTCATAATTCAACTATGGAAATTTAAGCATACAACAAATAACACATAATTAAATGAATCGTTACATGTTGTTGTTTGTTGTAGACTAGCAGAACCACAGAGTTATTATTACTCTAAAAACCTAACATTACAAATTTATAATTACAATCATTTTTCTAATCAATTAGTAAACTAAATAAATATACAAAAACCAATTAGAATTTTATAGTCTGTTGTTGATTGTTGGTTTATGGTGTTGCAGGTGTTGTTGAAAACAAAAAGAGAAAGGAAAAAAATGAAGATGAAGAAGGCTGAGTTACAGATTTTGTCGATTGTTTCTCTTTTGTATTTCTGAATCGTGTTAGTGCTGGTGATGCCTGCGATAGATTGCTTCAATGCTAAATAAATTAATCTATGTATTTACGATAGTCCCCTACAATTTATAGCAGAACAATTGAAGAAGTTGAACGAAACTCTTCAAAGACTTTTCGGCACATGGGTGGCAGCCTAGAGCCCATGGTCAAAAATGTTCACGTTCATTGATTACTTCGCAACTTTTATCGATAGCGGGATTAATACTTCCAAGTCCGAACTCTCTTAATATCGGGCCAGAAATAAGTCCAGGACCGTGCCAACAAGCCAGATCAGCACTGATACAATTTATGGATGAGCCGTTAGATGAAGTATAAAGATTTCAAATCAACGATAGCAAGTGAACCCGAGACCCAACGGGCACGTAGGCACCTCTGTCTAAGCAGTATTTGAAGTGTTTGTGCCTCCATCAATCCCTTGAGAGTTGAGAAAGCAAACCCTAACCATTAATTAAAACGGGTCATGGACCTTGTTACAAACCCGCGTGTTTTTTTGTTTTGTTTAAATCTCAGCCGTGCTTAGTCGCCAAATCCATCGGCTGTACGACTTTGCGACAAAGTCTGTCATTCTAACTCTGTGAGCCAATCCTTCCCCTATTTATTATTAACTGCATAAACATAAGCGCAATATTGGCATCTCGGGCAGAAAGCTGAAAATACATAATGCAGCTTGATCATGATGGCATTTTCAAAGTTCTAGTAACCATGCATTACCTCAATTCAACTATTATATAATATACCAATAACAGCTTCCATCGCTTTGATTTTATTAGTTGCATAAAATAAAAGATGAAACATGAATACCAGTAGACAACTTGTTATTCTTCCAACCCGAGCAAATTCCACAACTTGTCACTATGCATCATTCTAAACATAATTTGTAGGCCATCTTTTTTTATTTATTTTTTTTGATTTTTGTATCAAAATAAAAAACTATAAAATAAAATGATTTTGACGTTTCCCTTTCAATAACATTTTGTTGGTCAAGTTTTTTATTCATCTAGCGAATAAAATTTATTCACTGGTCAACATCTACTTACTTGAGTCAGTGTGACCAATATAGAGATGCCCCAATCACTCAACGAGTGAACCCTAAAAAAGACATGGATAGGCCGTTAGATGAAATAAAGAGATATGAAATAAAGAGATATGAAATCAACGATTGCAAATGAACCCTAAACTAGACGGCATGTCTGTAACCATTTATAAGCATCAGCCGTAGTAACCTCTCCATTTATAAGAAAAGCAAATTAAAGAAGCTTCTTCCTTCTTTTTCATCTATGACCTTAATCACAGCGGCTATGCAAATACTACACCCCAGCAGCAAAAATCTTACATCAAACTAATTTTTTATGCTATGTCCCTGTCTTTCTTGCGAATTTATGTGATTCTCTATTTGTATTATCTGTTATTTATTCAATTTATTTCTTTCGAGTCTTTTTTTTTGCCAATTGCTTGCTTTAGGGTAAATGTTGCTGTTTGTGACGTCTACTAACCGGCCAAGGAAAGAGCCACATAACTCTACAATTTAGCTACGATTTCACATAACTCCTCATAACCTGAAATTTGTATGTTGATTTTGGTATTGAGCCTTGGATATTATTGTAACACAAATCAAGAGAGCACAGGTTTCTTAGGTTTCTTGAAAAGAATCTGAGCTCCGTGTCTCTGGGTGGAGCACAGGTTTCCTAGGTTTTTTGAAGAATCGAAAAGGTTGCATTGTTGAACAAAGTTATTGACACCTTTCATTGTCTTGTGATCCATATCAAAGTTTTATACTTAAATTGTATGTTGAAATTAAATCATAAGCTGAATCTTTGTGGGGACTGGAAGCACACTATTGCGGTAATTTACAAAGACAAAGAAAAGAGAAACTAACAAGCAGAGGCTAGAGTTAGTGACTCCTTGTCCGTCCTATAATTTTTGCTCGTATATAGTGAATCTAACAGTGATGGTTTTGTCCTATAAAAATTCGAAAATGAACTTAATACTTTGGAATCTGGATGTCTCAACTTCAGTAGAGCAAAATCTGCTTTATCCTTAGAAAATACTCCTATCTGATTAACTATGTCATGTGTGTGCAATATAAGGACGCTGTTTCAGAATGTGGGAGGAATTGTGCTGGTCCCTGGGTGGAAACCAACGAAAGGAAACGGTTGCACCTCGTCTAACCATGGAGGCATATACGGTGCACTACCCAAGCAAGGTACAAAGCAAGTAATGAGGAAAACCAAAAATGATCTTAAGAAAAAGAGGGCATGCAGGTTTGCAAATATTTCTTAAATTGTACTCATGCCACATTCGTTCAAGTTTAAACTCCGTAGTTGGTACTATTGATTCCAAAAAAAAGATTCATGCATAAATTCTTGGTTCTAGATATATTGTGGGATTGGTGCAGCAAAGCAATACACACAGGTGGTTTATGATGGAGGTTTGCTTGGGTTCCAATACGTTAGCTGCTTTAGGTATACAGTAACTACTAAGTTGCAGCATCTTCGTGCAAACATTACATATGTGCATTGGGCAGCTCAAATAAAAGTTCTCGGTGGTTTCATGAAACTTGATTTTCGGAACCTTAGAACGGCAATATGTAAAGGTGATGTTGTTCAGGGAAATTTTCTGGTTTAAAGGTGTAAAGGTTGAAGTGGTTATAGTTATTTCAGGTATGTTAAAGTGTTCAGCAATGTCTAGGATTTGGGAAGTAGTAATGTGGTATTTTGGTTCGGGTTTGATATTTTGGTATTTTGAAACTTTGATCCTTTGAGAGTTTGATGAAGAAATTGGGATGTAATGCTGAGTGCGGAACTGGAAACTCTTTGTGTAGAAATTTATGAACTGTTTACTGTTTGTTTCAAAGATGTTTGAGTAATGCTTGTATTTGTTTATGTAGGAATCAATTTTATTTTGCAATGATTTTCTATTTGTGAAAGTAGTAAGAAGTAACAAAGATCTGTAGATGATATAACTGCTAACGAGAATCACAATGAAAGAAATGATTGATGAATATTACTAAGATTGATTCTCAGATGGAGTGTTTCTGAAAACATGAACAAAGAAATTGATGCACACGTCAAGATGACGTTGCAGAGCTCAGAGAGATATTTTCAGTGTCCGTAGACAATAGTCTCATGAGCTATTAATAATAACTGCGTGGACTATAATTTAGAAAAGCCTCTTTTTATGGTGCCTTTGCCACGCCAAAATTTCAACTAGAGACAAGTTAATTAACATAGGAATGCAAATCCCACCACCTTTTTTTTTGTTTTGGTGTAACGAAGAGATTACAGCCCTCCGTTTTATTCATTCCAGTACGACAAATGGACTTTATCAAGGAGCTGAACTTCTTCTTTGTTTTTCCGAGTACAATAGACTCTTCATGCTTTCTTGGCAGCAGAAAGATGGTAGTAGGCGTGATAACAATTGTTGGAACCTTATACCTCCGGCAATTTTATGGTGCTTATAGAAGGAGCACAATGCGATGGTGTTTGGCAATTAAACTCAATCTTTGGCGCAGCTTATAGGTTTTGTTAATTATTCATTCTTGGGCATTGGTGTTTGAGGAGTTCTGGGATATCTGGAAAGAATTTTATTTCAAGCCTCGGCATTTCTATTGTTTTGTGCTTAGCTTAGCTCTTGTAGTTTCGCTTTGCTTCTTTCGTACAATTGTTTTTATTCTTTTCAATGTATATTCCACTTTGGATAGCATTTCTCTAATAACCCTATTTTTTTGATCTAATATATTCATCTTTATCGATCAAAAATAAATAAATAAATAAAATGTTAGCTGCTTCAGGTATACATTAGCTACAAAATTGCAGCATCATGGTGCAAAAGTTACTTATATGCATTGGGCAACTCAAATTAAGTCCTCGATTGATTCAAGAAAATTTTAGGAAACTTAAGAAAACGGCATTGTTCAGAATATGTTCCAATGTTACTTGTGCAGAATGGAAGATTACTGTACTTGGCTGTAAATTTTGTGCTCTTAAAATAGATTTTAGCTTTAATGTATTCTTTACAGGTGATAGATGGCAAAAGAGGAAAAAAAAGAGACAAATTTTCCAGAGGGTGATAGATGCAAGAATTTGTATCTTTCAAGGGAAAAATTGTATCATGTGGGAGATGGTACTACTGTTGTCAAGCTAGCAAAACGGTGGATCATCTATTGTTCCCTTCAACTTTTCTTCACGAATCTGGAAGCATTTCAAGGACGCAGTAAGGCTTATTGATCCATTTTCATATTGTGTTGACATCATCATCAAGGGGTATGGAGATCTCGCTTGCTTCATCAAGTAGGAAAATTGCTTTGGCTGCTCATTCCTGCCTTCATTTTCTGGTCGATTTGGAACAATAGGAACAATATAATTTTTGAAGATGGTAAGGCGGGCACTAAAGGGGTTTTCCGAGTTCCGACAAGTTAAGATCCAAGGGGATTAGTCTAGACGTCATTTGGAGACTTGGGACAACTTCTTTGTAATTTAGCCTCTGCGGCTATCTGTTGTGGGTTTTATGCCTAGAATTTTGTCCGACAGTCGGGTTAGCTCTCTGAACACTTCTTGCTTGCCTCTGGTAAGCCCTCTCTTTTAATACTTCATATATTTGCTGATCAAAAAAGACAAAAAATAGATGCAAGAATTTATTATGCTCTTCGGAATTCGAGTTCACTCAGATTTTTTTCTTCTTCTAATTTTCCCAAATTTAGTACTAATAAGAGTTAGGACTTGGGTACTGTTTTTTCACTCTGCGTATGCTGAGTTAAAATGGGTTTCTTCCCATGCGCCGGAGGGATTTGGCGGTAACACAGTTATTATTTTTGCTTCAAAGAGAGATTCATTTTATTTCATTTCACTACCTAAAACCTCTAAAATTTAGCTACAATTTCAGCTAGGAGCTCTTGGGAGCACATTCATTTTGATATTACCGCTCAATTACATGTACAAAATGTTGGGCATAAATATTAGTATTAACTGCACAAATATATGTTCGACCAACAGTTAGGGCAATACTGGCTTTTCGGACACAGGCATGATCATGACAACATTTTCAAAGTACCAACTATGTCTATACCAATAGCTGCCATAGCTTTGGTATGTACTTTTCAAGTTCCGTGTACCGTAGGTTACGTACCAATAAGATAATGGGGAATGTAAAGCTCAACCAAAGGTCAAGCGTTCAAGTTTCGAGTTCTTGCAAAAGCAAATTCTTTTGAGTTCTATTATAACGGCAGTAACAACTTAGTAGAATCTGGCTTGAACTTGAAAGAAGCAGAAAAAAATTAAAAGTTAATTAAAGTTTGACAATTCATGATGTTTTCATATTTTTCTAATTCCTTGGACATTTAAAAAATTTACGGTAGAGTTAAAAAATATATGACATTGAGTTTGTGGTGTAGTTGGAAGAGTTTGGTTTAAATTTAAAAGTAACTAAAAGAAAGAAAAAATAGAAAACGTCTAGAAATGTTGCAAAGTCCTTTTGTGACTATGTGAAACGTACCTTTCTTCTGGTTCCTTCAGATTTAAGCGCAAATCTCTTGAAATAGGAGCCAAATAATAAATTTGTAATAACGACGCACCCAAATCAAATGAGCTAGTCAATTGAGATTAGTGGAGACATTGAGAAACTTTTTATTCAAAAGATTTTGGGTGACTCTCTCAATAATTTTCTAGAAATTATAGTGCAGCAAAGCAATACACGTACAGGTTTATGATGGTGGTTTGCTTGGGTTCCAATGTGTTACCTGCTTTCGGTATACAATAGCTACTAAGTTGCAGTATCATCGTGCAAAGATAACATATGTGCATTGGGCAATTCAAATTAATTAAGTCCTCGGTTGTTTATTGAAACTTAATTTTCGGAACCTTAGAAAACGGCAATATGTTCCAGTGGTAGTAATGGAGAATGGAAGATTGCTTTGCTGCAGATCCTGTGAATTCTAGTTCACTTGAATATTGGGATGTAAGTTTCTGTGCTCAGAAAATAGATTTGGTTAAAACCAAATTTATGGGCCAGAAACAAGTCCAGGGAGACATACCAGGAAGTTATATGACCGTGCCGATATGGCACGAGGAGTTAAGCCCTGGTATTCTACATTACATGGTTGAGCCGTTAGATGATGTACAAAGATTTGAAATCAACGATAACAATTAAGAAGGGAGCCCTAAATTTATAAGGCAGATGTGTAACGATCCTTTATAAGCAGTAGTAGTATTTGTGCCTCAAACCCTAGCCAGATCCAGAAAGGCAAATCACAGCAGCTCCTTCTTCATTCATGGCAAATCCAATACATCGCAGCAGCAACCACAACATCATGGAAGATGGTTGTTTAATAGCATCAATCAACAACGAAACATCTTCTTCTTGGCATAATGATATTTTTAGATTTTAGTTATTGAATTCATCCTGGGTCGTGTTACTTGAGAATTACAGAGACGTTTATTCTCATTTGCATCATCTGCTTGAGAAGTGTGAATCTGATGCAGTTTGTTGGATTAGTAAAAATATATTTATTAATTTTTACCAAAAAAAAGATGTGAATCAGATCAACAGTTGGGAAGGAGGACCTGAAGATGTAATTAAGCTTAAATTTTAAATCTAAAAGCAAAGTAGAAAAGAGAGAATCTGGCGTTGCTTAGTTCTGTAATCTGTTTTGTTTTGGTTTAAATTAAAATGAAGAAACTTAAGTAAAAGTGTTTTTGATTCTTTATATCAGATCGATTGTAGAATTACTAACTTTGATTTAAGTATTCCTCAATCCCATTTAGGATAATATTATTTATCAATTGCACAAACATTAGTCCGAACTTTACTTAAAAAGCATTTCCTGGTACCGGTGCCGGTGGGATGTATTCCGAGATGTTCTTTGTACATTTGTGGTGCTTATTGGTTAGAAGGTCCACTGACTCAACATATATGGGCCTCCAACGTTATTATTGTAGAATTTGCATATAACATAATATATGGAGAAGAGAGAAATATATATCTATATTGTTTACCAACTCTGATACACTTTCATTAATCAAAAACAACCTTAAATAGGCATTACATAAACGATTGGACTCTTAACCACTAACCATTACTCCTATTTTGTAGGCACAATTATCCCACGTCTAAACCCACAAATACATATTAAAACTCCCTAACTTTTAGCCATTATTTCACTAACATAAATTCCTAATTACTAGGACTTAATCCCTCATTTCTAACAAACACATAATATTTGGTCATATCACACGTTTTGTACACAACAAATCAATTAACGAATAACTCAAACACTTCTCAACATTAAACTGTGTTTGGATTACTAATTCTAACAATTATTTGATCAAGCTAGCTAGCGCTGGCATGTTTCGTGGAGATGTCAACCAGTCGCAGCGGCAACAACAACAAATTCATGGCAGATAGTTCCTGAATAGCAGTTTATGTTCATAACCGTATACACAACGTAATCCGTTTGGAATCGAAAAATCTGATGCTACAGCTTGAAACTCCATACATGCATTGTTGGAAAAAATTGGGTTTCACAAAGGATGAATGAATCAGAGAAGAAAGTGTTGCACTCCAAAACTTTCAAGGCTTGTATAAATTTCTTTTAGACAAATATTTCTACCCTCCCAATAACAATTGGCGATTACAACAGGTATGCGAAATATTGCCTTAAGGATACAATGAAAGCCCTGCAACGAAAACTGAATTCAAGGTTTGTACCCCTTGATTCAATCAAGAACACACAAAGAGATTTCTGATTTCTGATGATGCTTTTTGAAACAGAGAAAACAGATTGATTTTTCTTATATGTTTAAACGAAACTGGGAGAAGCTATTTATAAAGGGTTTTGCACCTGTTGGGAATAGGTTTTTATTCGCCAACAGGTTTCTATTCACGAAACGTCGGGTTCCTTCATCAACAGACATCAATGGTGTCTTTTGGATTCGAAATTTTCGAACAGGCTTTTATCGGCCAAATAAAACCGTCAGTTCAAAAAATTCTTCCGGGGGCGTTGCCCCCTTGAAACCCCCACCAGGGGCGGTCTTCCCTGGACCCCCACGACCTGACCTGTCAGGTCGACCACAGCCTGGGGGCGATGCCCCCCAGGACCCCCCTTTGGTAAGCGGTGTTGAAAATATTCCAACATGCATGTAATAATGATTATGCCCATTAATCAAATTACGTGATTTCTATCGTTTCATGTTGAATTCGCACCCTTTCGGAATTCAAACTTGAACTCTTGAAATTTGTGTAGCCATCACGTTTTGGATACAAACATATCGTATCAGATATTGATCAAGGGACAAATCTCGTTCGTTTTCCCTATTCACCAAATTTTCTTGATAAGAGAGTGATGCATGGTTCGAACCCTAACATCTTCAAATTTTGTATCATGGAGTACACACTTGACTTAGGACATCTCCTATTTAATGATTTCAAACTTCGGTGATCAATGGTAACCGGTTTGAACATCACATTCACAAAGAAGTGGTTATACGAAACCTACATCACCAATCAAGTTATACTGAGTATGGAATCTAATTACCCCCACATTTGGATGGTATTAATCCGCATTGACTGTCAAGACCTACACGGCCCGCATTTCGTGATTGTCTCTTATTGGCATCCATTGTTCAATCCAGTACACCTCACACTTTGCTTTTCCCTAGCCTTCAAGACACTACACCACAGCTCCTGTACATGTAGGTCGAATCTGTGATTGTACTGGAAAATTAAAACGGTTTCGAGAGACCCCCACAGTTCTGTGGTAGACCAGAATTTCTTATCAAGACAAATTGTCTTTCAACCAAACAAGATGCATTAGGATTTCTCGTGCAGTAATTAAAGGTTCTCGTATCTCTCGCATCATAACGCTGATAGGGATTTTCGAAATGGTAATCAAGACAAAATCCTGATCTACGACTTTCATTTTTACCAGAAAATCAGAAGAGCAACAAAAAGGTTGGAAAATCATTCTGGGCTAGAACTGATTTCCGCTCTTCAGAAATTTCACATAAACAAGACTCAACTTTCTGAAACTTCTAAAATTGCTTCCACTACTCCAAGAATTCTGAAATTTGGTGTGGAGCATCATCAGAACGTCTTGTATACACAGTTAAAAGGATTTACCCAAAATCGTTTCCAGTTGGCAGATACATCCACATTTCTACACCACAGTCAGAACTGAACCTTCAGATTTGTAGCAACGAAACTCAATTTCGTAAAATCTCAAAATTATTTATATGAATCCAATAATTCTGAAATTTTGTGTGCAATATCGTCAGCGTGTCCCGTACACTCAGTTCAAAGGATTAATCAGTATTCCTTTATATCCAGGAGATACACCCTAATATCTCTCGCTGATCAACGCTCTGCCATTCGATTCCGGTATGATTCAAAGATAAAATGATTTTACTCAATCTCAATCTTGAATCATTATAACACTTAGCAGATTTAAGATCTCACATTATCTACACATTAGCCAATCTAATGTAAGTTTTTTCATAAGAGACCATATCAGTATCCGGAATCCCGATGACTATGGGTTTGTGAAGAGTCGTGACTTTTCAAATTTTATCTTTTACTTGAAAATCAAAGCCTCATTCAACTGCCACATGCGGATGAATTGAACAGTCAGTTTAAACCACGTACATCTAACCGTCATGCATCCTTAAAGGATTCTGAACTTCTAATACATTTATTAGATCTGTGTCCAGACCACAAATCCTTTGACGAAAAGACGTATCTTTTCATGGAGAGATATATACGTTAGACATTAAATAAGTGTCTTTCCCACTAAGAAGACAGTGTATGACAGTGTTTATACATGCACACGTTCCACTTACTGCTGCTGATGAGACAATCTTGCACTAGAACGAACTCTTTCATTCTCAAGGCTAATTCTTTAGCAGCAGTCCAGCCAGAGTTTCATTTGTTCAACAGATTTTGAGTAAGACTCGGAACTCATCCAACATCTATACCACAGTTTAGGGCTATGCCTTAACTTAATAGAATAACTGGCCATGAAGAGTGTGGGACTATGCAATTCTCAAGAATTAATGGTATTACCAATTAATTCAACGTCTCTTAAAAAGTGTTCAGGCCTTACTTATCAAAGGCATGGTACATGCCTTGTTGGAGTTTAAGCCAAACCCAACGGATACTTTTACAGTTTATCGTTTCTATTCTACTTTGAATAATTCATATTACTTAGTCATTAGCTGTTCCAACAGACTAGGAGCATTGGTAGCAGTCAGTTTAGCTTCTACTGGCTAGATTAGTTAGCTTTGTTAACACCTATATAAGGTGTTGTAATCAGTTCTCAAATAATATAGAACTGAGTACTGAGTTTCAATAAAAAATCTTTTGATTCTCACATATCTTCTTCTTATTATTATTATTCTGTGAGTGTATATTGTGTTTGCAGATGGACTAACACTAGTTAGATTCTACATCTGGAATCAAGAGCTAGTGCTCGATCCTTAAGTTTCCGCTGCTAATAGTCTTGCAGATTAGGTGTTTGATAAAAAGCTACAATGAAAGAATCACTACAGCCTCAAGTTCCACAATTCAGTGGGAAGAATTACGATCGATGGAGCATCCAGATGAAAGTATTGTTTGGTTTTCAGGAGCATACAGAGGTTGTTGAGTCTGGTTTCTTCGATGTAGATGATCCGGCAGTTGGTGCAGCTCTTCCTCAACCCCAAAGGGATGATTTGAGAGAGAACAAAAAGAAGGACAAGAAAGCGTTGTACTTCATACACCAAGCCCTGGACGATGCAGTTTTTGAAAAGATTTCAGCTGCAAAAACATCAAAGCAAGCATGGGACATCTTGCAGAAAGCTTACAAAGGCGATGACAAGGTGAAAAGTGTAAGGTTGCAAACCTTACGAGGTGAATTCGAATCTTTATCCATGAATGAATCTGAATCCATTTCTGAATATTTTTCTCGAATTCAAGTTGTTGTGAATCAATTAAGGGTAAATGGTGAACAGTTAGCTAACTTTCGTGTTGTTGAAAAGATTGTGAGATCACTAACAGAAAACTTCGATTATGTTGTTGCTGCAATCGAAGAAGGAAAAGAAATGTCTACTCTAACCATTGAAGGATTAGAGGGTTCATTGTGTGCTTATGAGTACAGGATGAAGCAGAAAAAGACAAATTCTTTGGAACATGCTTTGAAAAGCAAGGCTGTTATCACAGAGAAGGGAAGCTCCAGCAAAGGAACATCATCAAGTCCAGGCAAGAAAGATAAGTCCAAAGTTGAATGCTACCACTGTGGAAAATTTGGACATTACAACAATAATTGTTGGTTTATTCCGAATAAGAAGACGAAACAGGCAAACTTTGTAGAGATTGAGGAATCAGAAAAGTTGTTCTTTGCTTGCAGTATTTCGCAAGAAGACGGTGACATCAAGAATACCTGGTTTCTGGACTCCGGTTGCAGTAATCATATGTGCGGCAACAAGGACCTATTTTCCCACCTTGATGAATCTGTTCGTAGAATGGTGAACTTCGGAAACAAAGCCAAGGTTCCAATTTTGGGTAGAGGTAAAGTTCTCAATTTTTTAGCTGATAACTCTCACCATTGTATCCGCGATGTTCTTTATGTACCAAGTCTCCATTGGAACCTGTTTAGTACGGGTCAATTATCTGTGAATGGGCTTCGTTTTGTCATTGATGATGGTGTTTGCAATATTGAGAATCGTAAGAAGGAGCTGATTGCTAAGGTCAAAATGACTAAGAGTCGTTTATTTCCTTTGCCTATAAAGTCAGAAATTGTTTGTGCTTTCAGTGGTATTTTTCTTGATGATAATTGGTTATGGCACTTTCGTTTCGGTCATCTTAACTTTAATGGGTTACGTTCATTGGCAAAGAAAGAAATGGTTACAGGTTTACCTTTATTGGAAGACTTTAACCGAGTATGTGAAGGTTGTATTGTGGGGAAGCAACACAGACTTCCGTTTCAGTTGGAAAGTCCCGAAGAGCAACCCAACAGTTGGAGATAGTGCATTCTGATCTTTGCGGCCCTATGAAGACTGTATCACATGGAGGTAATCATTACTTTATTACTTTCATTGATGACTACAGTAGAAAGACTTGGCTATTTTTCTTGAAGAATAAATCTGATGCTTTTGAAACATTTAAGACATTTAAAGCTTTTGTCGAAAAACAAAGTGGAAAGAGTTTGAAAGTACTTCGCACTGACAGAGGTGGAGAGTACAACTCAAATTCTTTTGGAGATTATTGTATAATGCATGGCATTAGGCATCAACTTACTCCACAACAAAATGGAGTTGCTGAAAGAAAAAATCGGACCATTGTTGAAATGGCTCGTAGTATGCTGAATTATAAGAATTTACCCAAAATTTCCTGGGCCGAAGTCGTTGCTTGTATTGCTTACATTCTTAACAGGAGTCCTACTAGTAGTGTTCCCAATATGACTCCGGAAGAATCATGGAGCGGTTTTAAACCTAATGTTGCAGCTCTTCGTGTGTTTGGGAGTATTGCTTATGTTCATGTACCAGCTGGAAAACGACAAAAGCTTGATGCAAAAGGAGAGAAGTGCATATTCCTTGGCTACAGTGAGATACAACCAAGGGGTACAGGATGTTTAATCCTCTTACCGGTGCTGTTATTATCAGTAGAGATGTTGAGTTCTGTGAAGATAAATCATGGACGTGGACAAGAACTGAAAAGTTACAGTTGGGAGTTGAATTAGATGCCACCGACAATGAAGAAACACAAGCCGGGGCAGAAGTTCAAGAACCAGTTACACCTCCAGTTCCAGACAGTCCTTCAACACCAAATAATACTTCATAACCTAATTCTTCACCTCAGCAAGTTCCAGCAATTTGTGTTTCAACACGAACTCGTAGTATGCCTGCACGTTTACAGGATTATGTTGTAACTAATGACAATGAGGAAACTGATGAAGAAATTGTTAGTTTTGCATTGTTTGCAGATTCTGATCCTATTACTTATGTAGAGGCAGTACAGGATGATGGTTGGGTTCGTGCAATGGAGGATGAAATTCATTCTATTGAGAAGAATGACACATAGGAGCTGACTACACTTCCTCCAGAAAAGAAATCCATTGGAGTTAAATGGGTTTACAAGAAAAAATACAAGCCTAATGGAATTATGGACAGACTTAAGGCGCGACTTGTTGTGAAAGGTTATAAGCAAAAGGTTGGCATCGACTACTATGAAGTGTTCGCACTGGTAGCTAGAATCGAGACCATCCGTCTTGTTATTTCTTTGGTTGCTCAAAAGAAATGGAAGATTCATCAAATGGATGTTAAATCTGCGTTTCTGAATGGAGTACTTGAATAGGAAGTGTATGTAGATCAACCAATTGGGTATGCAAAGAAAGGCGAAGAAGATAAAGTTTTCAGGTTGAATAAAGCTCTCTATGGGCTTAAACAAGCACCGCGATCCTGGAACACTCGTATCGATTCTTATTTTCTTGAACATGGTTTTCAGAAATGCCCATATGAGCCCACTTTATATGTGAAGACTACTACAGATGGAGATATGCTTATCGTTTGTTTATATGTGGATGACTTGATATTTACTGGAACTAATCAAAACATGATTACTGAATTCAGGGAGGCAATGGTTAGTCATTTTGAGATGACTGACATGGGTCTTATGTCATACTTTCTTGGACTTGAGATTGAACAAGGAGATGATGGAATTTTTGTATCTCAGAAGAAGTATGCTTCTGACATTTTGAAGAGGTTTAAGATGGACTCTTGCACACCCATAAAGACACCAGTGGAAGCTCCAGTGCAATGGGATCAGTATAGTAAAGGTGAGTTTGTGAATCAAACCCATTATCGCCAACTAGTTGGGAGTCTACGTTACTTAACCGTTACTAGACCTGACATTGTATATGGAGTTGGTCTGATTAGTCGTTTCATGGAAACACCAAGTCAAGTGTATCTTCAAACTGCAAAACGAATCTTGCGATACATAAAAGGTACCCAAGATCAAGGTATTTTCTATTCATCCTCTAATAACTCTGAACTTGTTGGTTACAACGATAGTGATTGGGCTGGTGATATAGATCGTAAAAGTACTTCTGGCTTTGTATTCTATATGGGTTCTGGTTTAGTATCACGGTCTTCAAAGAAACAACAGGTGGTTGCTCTTTCGACTGCTGAAGCGGAGTACATGGAAGCTACTGCGACTGCTTGTCAAGATGTTTGGTTGAGGGGTTTACTTGAAACACTGAATATGCATCAAGCGTCTCCAACACTGATATATTGTGACAACCAATCATCCATAGCCTTAACCAAGAATCCTGTTTTTCATGGAAGAGCTAAACACATCGACATTAAGTTTCATAAAATTCGTTATCTTGTGAAGAGTGGTGAAATTGGATTGGAGTTTTGCAAGTCACAGGAGCAGATTGCAGATATATTTACCAAGCCATTGAAGGCAGATATCTTTTTCAGGCTCAAGCATTTGCTGGGAATGTGTAGCTATGAGAAGCGTTGTGTTTGAGTTTAAGGGAGGCTGTTGGAGTTTAAGCCAAACCCAACGGATACTTTTACAGTTTATTGTTTATGTTCTACTTTGAATAATTCATATTACTTAGTCATTAGCTGTTCCAACAGACTAGGAGCATTGGTAGCAGTCAGTTTAGCTTCTACTGGCTAGATTAGTTAGCTTTGTTAACACCTATATAAGGTGCTGTAATCAGTTCTCAAATAATATAGAACTGAGTACTGAGTTTCAATAAAAAATCTTTTGATTCTAACATATTTTCTTCTTATTATTATTTTGTGAGTGTATATTGTGTTTGCAGGTGGACTAACACTAGTTAGATTCTACAATGTGTATGGCTTTCGATGTGCTTTTAATAAAGCACTAAAACCGGTAACAAAAATAAGTGCAATCAAATGTCTTAAGATTGTTGGATATTTACATTTGTTACCGATTCTCCAATAATACAACTCGTGTATTATCCACCGATCTGTTACAACTCTTTGTAAAACGATTTTCATTTATGTATTACATCTCGTAATACCAACAACAAAACAAGAAAAGAATGATAGAAAAATATGATCAATCACAAACTTAAGCAAACTTACTTGGGTGTATTGAGGCGAGTAATCTCTTTGATTAAGACATTTGATGCCCTGTATAAAATGTTGTTACATATTTAGCGGCATATGTCTCCAACATTCAACAATACCTCGATGTTTTTCGCAGCACTTCGATAACACCGAACAGCGAACGCGGATGGATGTAGCACAAACTCTTCTTTAACTCTTGAAGACACATGCAAACTCTTAAATTTCTACTACTAGTTTTATGACTCTAAAAACATACGCATGAAATGGACAATATGTGGGGTTTATATAGGTTTATACATGACTTTTGGAGAAGTCCTTTCATGAAAAGTCACATCCCTTAGTAGAGAGACATATCCCTTGAAAGAGTTTATATGAATAGACACAACCCTTCACAAATTGGTTGTAACTAACTTAGGGCCTGTTTGGTACAGTTTTGAAAAACAGTTTTCAAAAATAGTTTTCCACTGTTTTAAAAACATACCCTTTTTTCTTTGTTTTCATTTTCTAAAAATTGTTTGGTAAACTGTTTTTGAAAACAAGGAAAACCAACTAAATCGGATCAAATGTAAAGATTCGTCTAAGAGATAGTGATATTAGTCATGACTCACTTGCAGTCATTCCCCCATCTCTTACTTTGTTCTGAAAAGAAGAAAACAATAAAGAAAACA
Organism: Papaver somniferum; assembly: GCF_003573695.1. Classification (NCBI taxonomy): domain Eukaryota; kingdom Viridiplantae; phylum Streptophyta; class Magnoliopsida; order Ranunculales; family Papaveraceae; genus Papaver; species Papaver somniferum. The sequence continues at coordinate 172,098,125 of NC_039362.1, forward strand.
AAAAAAAAGAAAACACAGAAAACAATAATTTGTTGTTTTCATTTTTTTGTTTTTAAAAACAGAAAACAGATAGAAAACATTTTCTAAAAATGTCCCTACCAAACGCGTTTTCTCCTGTTTTCTGTTTTCTCTGTTTTTAAAAACAGAAAACTGTTTTTGAAAACTATACCAAACAGGTTTCTATTCAAATTTCCAACATAAATGACGATGAATGGGTTGGTTCATAGAAACAGTTAGATTGGGCACGACCCGTGACTTGGATCAATTTGTGTGCTTATTTTAGTAAGGAACAAGGCTACGGAGGATACGGAGTTACTTTACGCAATGGGCTCGCGAAGCCATTAGTTGCTTCAGCAAAGTTTTCAAAAGATGGAAAATCTTCTTATTATCAAGTATTCATGGGATTAAAGGCTGGTGTCGAATTCTCTGAGAAACATAAACGTTCTGATTTCCATGTCGGGTGTAATTCAGTTATGGCTCCAGCTCTCTTTAGTGATGCACGTCAATGCTCAAATTATGATGCAGAGATACGCGTGATCGCGTGATCCCTACAAAATTTGCAAGACGTGTGAGATTTATTTTTCTGGATACGAGGGTTGCGATTTGTTGGCGATTCCTCTTATCCTGGAAGTTAGATGCAAAAACCTAGTACAATTATCACGTTCACGGGCTACGAATGCAGCTGCGCATTATCTGGCTAAAAGGGAAAAAATGAATAAGAGACAGGAAGCGGAAAAGAATGATGATGATGAGATGGAACCGGGTGATTTCCACAAGAGCTGAGAAATATTATTTTGAAAGATGCTTTTATGCTACACTTCAGGGGGATTGGACCACCGGAATGAAGAGGACTCTACTGGGCGAATTATTTTGATGTGTTTTATGTTTGAATTACATAGTTTGATTAATGACACTGCCATTAATAACACTGAGCTTCCATGTTTTGTCTTAGATTTGGGCCATACATTGTTACCCATCTGTAGGAGGGTCGTTTATCACTTTTACCACGAGGAAAATTTTCCATTTGGTCCTAGGCCCAAATAAATAGTTATAGTAGGGTCCTTCCAGAAAAACAAGTTATCTATAGGTCCATAGTAATTTAATATTATCCAATTACCCCGTTACCCTTGGTCTTTCGTACGTGTGCTAACAAAAAGACTAAAAATTTAGTTCTCTTTCCAGAAACACAATGTTTCTCTCGGTTTCTTCTTCTTCCTTTTGCTCGTTCTCTTCTCTTCTGTTCGCTGGTAATTGCAGTGAAGATCCAAGATCGAAAATCAGTGGTTTCCCATATTAAATCTTCAAACACTACAGAAATCATCAAAATCCTGATTTTTAGTAAAAAAATTACAAAAATCTATTGAATTGATGACCTAAACTTTTCAATTTCAAGCAATAAATAAGAAAATCTACACAACAATGGTGACAACAAGAAGAAAATCAACAGAAAACTAAAGGAGGAGTGATAGAAGATGATTTTGAAGATTCAACAGCAGAAAAAAAATAATTTAAAGTTTGATCTAGCGGTACATATATGATGTACTGGAAAAAAAATCTTAGTTTGATTTGTTATTATTCATAAATTCGTCAGTTACTTTACTTTGACATGCAGTCGATTTTTACAGTGTGAACTGTTCATATACGTTGTACTAAAAAAATTTGTGACTTTCATATATTCATCACTTATTCGGTACATTTATGATTTATATTGTTTACTGCAAGGAAAATTCGAGAGCAATTGCAAGACACTGCAAAACTTAAATGAAACTTTTTCAGTACATATTTTTTATACTGCTTTGATTTGATTTGACTTAGGAATGTCAAATAAATAAGAAAATGATCATTTAACAAGACCAAGAAGCAAAAAAAAAAACATAAAAAGGAAAAGAAATAACAGAAACTTTTGGACAACTAGATTCGCACTTTCCTCCTCCAAGTTACAAAATTTACCATTGACATTAGTTACTAGAATCCTCTTTTTTCAAGAATCCTCACAGTAATCTGGACATGCCTCCCATAACATAAAACAAACCTTAGTGGAATATGCTTAGTGCCACGAGTTTCCAGCTTTCCCTACCACCCAACGAGCCACTGCTAGCCGAAACACTCCCTACTGCTCCACTTCCGTTGAACCTTTTCCTCCCAAAGAACCAACAGCCTCATCATAAGAAATGTCGAAAATGTCAGATCCAATTCAACCTGTCCTCTTCGAGTCTACACCAACACTGTCAGCAGCGACCTCATCATTCTGAGGCACCACTCAAAATCCAGGGAATTGAATGAGGCACAATTGTTAGTACAACATATATGTACTGTTTAATGACTACTCTGCGAAGTAGCTTGAGAGATTCCAGTGTAGTGCTAGTGGATGCATGGGCTTCATGAGTAGTGTATTCGGAATGTAAAGAATCTGTGTTTAATTGGGGCACATAATATGTATTTATAAAATTGGTGAAACAAATATGTACTCAAAACAAGAGTATATTCTGTCTGTACTAGAAAATGATGACAATATGTTAGAATCTTGCAATCAGCATGCTAGTTAGCTATCAACAGTGGTGCCGCAAATTAAATTACCATGGTCTACAAGGGGAAACACACCCTTGATCCCCTTTTCGATTGTAAGTTGCATAAAATGCTAAAAAAAATTAAGAATACATCAGCACACTTAACTACCCTCAGTAACAACCTATGCATTACACCTTCATGCAAATTTACAGCTAGTTTGGAACTAATCACTGATTGCCACTAGTACAATCCTTCACATAGGCCACGTTTTTTGGTTTACAGCCTAGCCTCGTTTCGGGTTATTTGCGTGGCTATTGGTCATATGTACAACTATACCCATGTTTTGTATTACCATGTAGCCATAATGCACCATTTGGTCATGGTTTTAAACCTAGATCTATCAATTGTAGCCATAAGCACCTTTTGGTCATGGGTTTAAGTCTAGACCCATTACATGTAGCCATTGGTGAGAATACGGTCACATTAAGCAATTCTGTAGTGTCGAATATATAGGTTGGTTTTAGACACGCCTATTGACTCGTGACAGAAATGAATCTGATTAAGCCACTTCAATTTGTTTATGTGTCCGAATAGTTGGTCTCATTAGACATACATCTTGTGACTGAGACAAAAGGCTCTGCATGGCCATCAGCCATGTTTGGCTTTTGTTGAATCTCAACTAAAGTCAGGTGTATTAATGGAACCAGGTCAAGAACTCTAGGACCTGAACAATAACCAATTCTTTTTCTCCATTTCTTTCCACCCTCTAAGCTTTACTGGGTCATGACACTTTTGCTGGAAAGATGGACACTACGGAGACCCCAAATACAAAACTAGTATGGGACGGTTAATAATGACTGGCAGTATAAAATAACCCTACTAGACATAGCAGTTTGCAGCTGCTTTAAATTTGTCTGTACAGTTCATACTGATGGTGTAAGCTATGACTTGAACCAACAACTTACAATACGGTTGTAAACGATCACAACCATTAGAGAAGACCCAACACCACATTGAGAAAATGATATAAAATATTGATAACTAGCACCTGTTTCATAGTATTAAGACGGGTGAATGCCTCTTTAATGATTGGTACACAAAACAGGATATCAACAAGATCTTCGAATAACAATGGAAACTAGGTATACAAATTGTACTTGCATATGATGGGCTCCTGCAATGCTTGGGAACTGGTTTTGGCAACTTGACAGCCACAACAGAAAGTACACCTGACTGGGGAGAACCTCAGTTACCATAGCTTGTTGCAGATGCATATTGATGTGTGCATGACCTCTGCATTCTCCTAAACATGCAATTGACCAGCTTAAATTTCATAAAAAATGGAAGAACAAAACAAGCATCTTACACAACACAATGACTCACTCCAAAATACATCATATTAATTTCATCAAAAATTATATTTACGTACAATTAGTACAATCCCGAGACAGTTGTGATTGTACATGGGTCATTAACAACAAAACAGCCGTACAATTCTATCATTCTATAATCCAAGAACACCCTAGTCCCCTTTTTTGTTTTATCCTATGTCGAATCTCTATCACATGTTAGATTTTTATGTTTCTTATTCTAGCATATAACTGCTGCATTTTGCACACAATGTATCATCACTAAGTTATCTCTCTGCAATCTAAATAAGTGTTGGTAGAGACGTATCCTGCCTATATAGATTATGAAAGTGAACGATTTTGACCTTGTGCAGCTATAAATCTTTGAAACCACTAAAAAATATAAACATGCTTATGACACAAATGGAAACAAGTTTTTGCCATCAGTTCCAAACATGCATTAGAGGCTCTCGAACCTTGTGATCGAAAGCTTGTATATTTTCTAGACAAGCTGAATAATGGCGATGGACTTGTAGAAAATAACGGAACCTGCCAGGAGGGAACGACTGTAACCAAGCTGACTTTTAACCAGCTCTGGATATAATTGCCCTGGGGTTTGCAGTGGGATTTTGGGGTTTGTTCTTTTTTTTTTGCTTGTAAAGGAACAGAAATTGTGGTTTCTGTATTGGAGAACTATAGACTCTAAATCAGTTAAAATAGTTGAAGGATGTATTCATAAAAATTGATAGTTCTAAAAATGAGTTTTCTTTCTACATCAATGAGAAAAATTACTATAGTTGATCTAAATAGGTTTCTATATCATTATCTAAAGCAGTGACAACTGACAATTCAAGTCCGCTATCTTTTCTAACAAATTCAATCATATCATAACCCAAAACAACAAAAAATTTAACAGAGAAGAACACTTATGCTATGGGTTTGCAAATAAAAGATTAGGTTTACCTCTTGAAGCTTCCCTTTATGTATGAAAAAACTGATTGCAGTATCACAGCAGCAACTTTCATAGTGACGCTTTCTTTGGTTTTAGTAAGCTATTTAATTCTTGTCAAGCAATTTATCAAACATTTAGCATTTACCGAACTTGATAAGAATGAATAATTGTTGACTGTAAATCACCCTTTAATAATCTTATAAACAGTATCACAATCTTGAGTTTGTAAAACCCTACCACATCCAGTTAGTACTCAATAATGCCTATAAATGATGCAGAATCAAGAGAATATCCCCATAGCAGAGGAGAGAAGAAGTTCCGCGGATAAGGTCCTCGCTGCAGCAAGCCAAGCAAAAAGGTCAGGCAACAAAATAAAACAAGCCTTTTTCTCTAAACCGGACACCCCACTACACCTTCATTTGACTGTTCATCCACAAAAAAGGGTAGAAGAAGAAGTGAGAGTTAAAAGAAAAATTCTTGTCATATACAACATGTAATTCTAAGTAGTACAAGAAAATATTTTTGTGTTTTCCCAACTTTAGAAGCAACAATTCACTTCCGGGGTGGCTTAGAAATCGCAACAAAAACTCAAATTAAAATCACAGTCCACATATATAGAATCTCAGAATAGAGGGAGAATAGAGCCTAATAGTTTTTGCGATAGAACATGTCAGCCAAGTTATCATTTGTTGAGTACAACATCGTCTGTGTAAGTGGTTTCTTAAAAATTGGTCAAAGGATTCTTATCTCAAATTGTCACTAGTCAATAATGGGAGTATGGGACCTAATGCAATGAATTCTTAACCTTGGTCCTGCAGGCTATGAAAAAGAGCTAAATTTTATTTTTTAAGTCAATTCACATTAGTACTAGTTAATGAAGAAAAGTTCAAATCAATTAAACAAGTTGGCAGGTGTTAGAGTTTAATGCTAAAGTTAAATCTATAAATAGTAGTCTGTAGTTGAGCCATTCTGCATATTCATTCATCAATAGAGTTGTTTAGTTATCCATGAATACATTCAATAAGACAACTAAAGTACCAGCATTTCTAACGTATCTTGTTTAGTTAACCATGAATACATTCAATAAAAACATACCCACTGCTATTTTCTTGGATCTCTATTTTTAAAAGTAATTATAGTAGCAAGTTTTCAAGTACAACAGTAGACACACCCGCCAGAAAGTTGGGACAGTCTGAACATTCTGTAAACTTTGCGCGCTCAAGTATTGCCACAAATCATTGGAGAAGGCATTGCAAGAATAAAATGCCCTACCTGTTTCTAAGATTTCAAATTGAATGGTAACAGTTCGATCCTAAGTTTCTAAGCTGTCGACATAAACTGCGAGTCAACCAAATCTAATTTTTCAGTTGGACACTACTGACACATTGCTAGTTGGACCATCCCCTGGCAATGTACTCACACCATTCCAATAATTAAGATTCCAAAACATGTTATTGAAGTACCCTCTCCAATTCACCCTCTTTATTGAAGTACCCTCTCCAACTCAAAGCCAAAAATCTCTAAATAACAAATACTCCTAACAATCACAACACTTCACACAGTCCAGGTAGTCTTAATTATGAACCATTGAAAGTTTGATGTACCTTCATTCTGGGTTCAATCTGTGTAGGGATTTCGTTAAACCCTGGATAACTCGACTTGGGAGAGCTATCATCCTTATTGTCTGCTTCTTATTTCCCTCTCCTCATGTTTTTAAACTTATCCTGCCAATCCTGCTTTCAGGTCAGTCATAGCACCAATACTCCCTAACTGCACACCATATCCAAAAATGCAATGATTCACTAGTTTCACACAACAATTCTACAGGAGTTCTACCAACTTATAATTTGAACTACAAGAACTTAGAACTTAACACTGCACAAGCCCTGTTAGTTATAATCAAACCATCATGACATCACACTCATGTGTACTCAGCAAGTTTGTGAATAAGAAAAAGTGATTCATCTCTTGAAACATTGAACAGGGAAGAAACTTTTCAACAACTCAACAAATTTTAAATCAAATCATACCCATAATCTGAAAATTTCAATAATCAAATCTATAATCAGCCATGAACAATACGAGAATAATAAATAGACCTAGCTTTTATTGATTTTGAACCGATTCACATGAATTCAATCAAATAATAATTCACATAATTAATAATGAAAAACAGATCTTCATACCTCCAAAATCATTGTACGATTATAGGAAAAAAGATAAATCGATATATCATCTTTTTCTCCATCTTCAAATCTCTGACAAATCAATAACTTATAAGAGAAAATATTAGATTACCAGATTGGTTTTGATTTATGGTTGATTAACCGCTCAGAGAGGTATTGTGTTCTGATTTTGTTGAGAAAAATAGTACTCTGCTTCTTGTTTATTGATATTTTGGTGGTTTAGTGGTGAGGTTAGTTTTCTCGGAGGCTTCGAGGTTCGAAAGAGAAAAAGAGTGTAAACAAAGATGGAGGAATATAATAAGACCTGGTTAGGGTTTTGAGGTTAAAAAAACTATTGAAATTTAGGAGGAAATATTGCGCCAAAATTTCGTTGTTCCCGCCCATGGAGATCGCAGTTTTCCCTCCTTTGTGTAAGATTGATCCATATGAGTTTTTGTGTTTGCATTTATACTCGTTCGATTAAAGATTTTGATTTTCTATTGGTCGAATAAACACCATACAGATTATGTTGTGCATGTATAATTCGCTTTTAATGTTTTTAAAAACATATATCCCAACAGATTATATTTTGTGTGACTTAAATACCACTTGTCAAACCATGATTGGTACCACATACCACATCAAAAATATATTTGTCGAAATATGTAACTAACTTATGTTCAATTTTGTAAAAAAAAAAAATGGGAGATCAAATTGATGATTATGTGATCCAAGTTTGTGGTTTCTTACTGCAAGTCGATGTATGACTAATGAATCTAGTGAGATCAAACGAAGTCCCTCGACGAATTCGAATAAATCATTTAAAAGGGGTTGAGGCTAGACGAAGTTTGTACTTGAATAAAAATATAAATATTTAAACCGACCAGAAAAAAACTAAATATTTAAGCATAAAAAAAATCGGGCTAGCTGAAATAAAATTCAAAGTCCAAAATTGATGACTAAAGGTGTCATTGAGTGAGACCGAAGTTAATAAGATCCAGTGAATTTGAGTAAAATTAGATTCGATTGGATGTAATCTAATTCCAACGGGTTTCTTGGTTGTTTTTTAGTTTTTATACCAAAAGAAATATATTTAAATTAAGCCACACTTGAAAGAAGTGTTCCTCCAGTAATCTGAGGCTAATAATGTTAGGTGGATCAGTAATCGGATCCTTAAATTTGTGGATAATTGGTCAAAATAAGCATTATCCAATGACCGTGGGATAAAAGGTAGTACAATGTGTTTGAACTAGAAGGGATTGGGTGGGTAATCGGTCATATTAGGTATCATCAAGTAATTTTGAGTATGATTTGGTGGAATGAAGAAAAATTCTCAGTAAAGTTGGATTAAATTTGTGAATAACCATTCAAAAGCGTTACCCAGTGATTGTGAAAGAAATTTGAATATAATTGGATTAAATTAAATGGAATTAGGAAGATAATATACCATATTGAGTATGGGTATGAGCATGATCATGTGATTTTAAGTATGATTTAATGAAATTGAGCAACATTGAGTAGAACTGGAATAACTTTGTGGATACTCAAGCATTATCCAGTGATTTCCGAAGAAAGTTGAGTATAATTGGATTAAATAAGATGGATTCAGGTGGATGATCAGTTAAACTGAGTATTATGTAGTGCATTCAAATCCAACAAAAAAAATACAAAATATGAATGCATACCGAAAAAATTATTGTGAAACTGAAACATGAATTGGTACGCCGAGAAAAACTATCAATTTAAACAAAAATATTCGGAAAATTATAAACTCCTATGAATCAATATCTCATGTCGAAGAAAATTAACAAAAGTACACCCATTAAAAAAATAGCCAATAAGAAGATTTAATCAAAGTTTGTGATCCGTAATTGGGTTAGTTTACACTAAGATATCTAGCGTCCAATACGATCACACAGGATCGAACGAAATCCAAAACCATATAAATAATTTTTGGCATTTTTTTTGAAGCATAAAATAACGTTATTAATAAACTAGAAAGAAATTGTACACGAATATGTTGTGCTTAAGGAGTCAGCTAATACAATTTGATCCATAAAAATTGGGACAATATGGTTTCATATTGTAGTCGAGAATGAACCTGGATGGCTTCCGTATACTGCTTGGTTTGATAATCTATACGACATCTGGTTTCCCTCTCGGTGGTTCTGATTTAGCGTTTTATGTGAAAATAATCTTATCCAATATTTATTTTTGATATCATACCTGAGATATATCAAGACACCCTTTGGTATATTGTCTTCTGTTACCGTCCTTGTCTTTGTCCCTATGATCCTGGTCCAGGTTAAACTATAAAATTAAAGAGAACCAACTTAAAAATAAAATGAATTCCCATATATGTTAGCTAAAATGTTAAAATGTATTTGCATTATGCTTTAATACCATTGGACAATTATGTCAACTGACTCAAGTCTGATGAAACAACATTGCTGACGGGGGTGTTATATTGCTTAGGATGTACCCAAAACCAAATAAGACAAAACACCAATTCCCTTTGGTTTGATACACCCCGAGCAATATGCTACCCCCAATTAGAGCCATGGAAAAATACCAAAACATTTTAAAAATGCGTTTTTGAAATCCAGCATTTTCCATGATTGTTAAAGGCTGTTACCACTTCTGCTAAGGGAGGATATCAATCCAAGATCCAACGATTGAGATTACTTTATATGGATTGGTACCCGCCTCTAACAGTAGAGGTATCAGCCTTTAGCAATCGTGGCATTTTCGTCATTTTCCGAATTCATTTTTATTAGGTTTACATAAATTACACGCATTTGCTCCTTGCTTTGTTTTCTCCTCCTCCAGCAACCCTAAGAAGAAAAAAAAACAGTATGCAGCGGCGCAAGATCTGTCTCTAACTTTCCCCAGAAATCCTCTCCTTTCCCTTCAAATCAAATCTAAAAACTCTGTTAACTACTGAGACCGAGAAGAAAGTTCATCCACAAAGCTATTTACGAATCAAAACCGAAAACTCGATGGGCTGATCGAAGTAGAAGAAGATGGTGTTCTTCAGCTACTGCAACTCAAACAAGAAAATGGTATTCAAGGTTAGTTAGTCCATCTCGCTCTACTGTTTTTCACGTTACATACAAGTCTCAATAGATTTATGTTTTATAGTTGTTTTCTCTGTGTAGATTCATAAGAAGAAGAAGCCCTAACATGGGTTCCTTTTGGGTTCTGTATACGGGGTTCGTATTTCTTAAAACCCCCTTTTTTACAAGACCTACACCATGTTTGTTTACTCCTGACCCATCTGAGTCGTCTGGATCTGAATCATCTGGATCTGAGTGAAATCACCTGACTCATCTGGATCTGAGTCGATATGTTTGTTTTGAGTCAGATCTGACTCATCTGACTCGGAAATAAGTGAGTCAGTGGTTTGGTCCCATGAGTCAGGGGTATTTTGTTACCTGACTCAAATGAGTCCGAGTCAGGGGTTATGTCTGAGTCAGAGGTCGAGTCAGATCTAACTCAAAATGGAAAACAAACGGTCTGACTGCTGACTCGGTCCGAGTCAGGGGTTGACTCAGATTCAGACGCCGAGTCAGCTGCAAACAAACAAGTTCCTAGTCTGAATTTAGCATCAATTCTTGCAGAGCCTTATTCTTCTCCGTGTTTGAGAAAGAGAATTTTTTCATTGAATTCCCACTTTATTTTTCTTTTTGGAATTTTACCGAAAAAAATGGAATCATATTTTTCGTACATTTTCTGTTCAATTCTTGTGCTTTAGAGAAATTTTGTTTTTTGGTTTTGCTGATTTGGGATTTGGTGGTGTTAAAGGATGCGGAGCTTGCCCAAGTAATGGAAGGATCAATTGATTATGATCCCATTACTCCTGAACTGTATCAAAGGGTATCTTCAATAATCCATGTGAAAGAGGAAGATGTCATTACCATCTCTTGTTCACCAATGAATTCTGGTTATCGTTGTCGTCTTTTGAGGTTACTGGCAGGGCAGTTCAAAATTTATTTCAAACCTTCAAGGGTAAGATTTTATTTTTCCTTAATCTTTTGCTTTGTAATTAATTTGGCTTGATTTGTTACCATCTAGTATTTGAGAGCAGAACTATAATTTCCTAGTAATGTTTGTCGATTCGAGATGTTTTAATAGCAGAATACCTCACTTTGACAGGTTGCCATTGTTGTGGCTAGTATGTGTTCACAATTTTGCTCTCCAGGTACCATGGTAAATATAATTTCTTTGTCTTGATGTTCACCTCATCTTTTATATAGATTGAAATCTTACTATTGGAATTGGTTGAAGTCTTCTTATTATGCAGGGTACTTCTCGGGTGACAAAAAATCCCAAGCACAACAGCAGGTTACTTCTAGGGTGCCAAAAAATCCCAAGCACAACAGCCTGAAGCTAAAGTCGTATTCGCTTGCATACCAGGAGCTGATCCAAGTTTACTTCGAAGCGACTGATGTTATTATCAACTCTATCATTGTTTCTCAGTGTAGTGCTAAGTGGACTACCACTCCTGTAATAATAGATTGATAATTTTATTCAAGTTTTGCTCGTTTCTATGCTTGTAAGTTTGGCAACAGGTCTTGTAACTTTATGGTCGATATACTTGCAATTTTATGCCAAGTGTCCAAGTCCTGGATGAATGGCCATTGTTATCGCATTTCCTTATGTTAAAGAGGCTTTGGTCAGTGATGTAACTACCCTTTATTATTAAAATAAATAATGTTTTGATGTTTTGAATATTTTCGCTTCTAATTGTACATTTTTTGGGGGGGAAGAAATAGCGGTTCCGTAGATTCATATATATCAGTAGCGTAATTTGGAGGTTTAAGCCATGGCTGTACCAAATTTCACCCGTAACTATACATTGTCAATAAGCCAAATTATACTCTGCCGTCGTTAAAATGAATCCATGTGGCCTTAAGGTATACATTATCCACGTTCAAAGCTTATTGTGTGTCCATAAGAAATTTATGGTCATGCTTTTACTGGTTCCCTGTGTCGTGAAGGTATGCAATAGCCACGTTAAAAAAAATTGTGTCCTTAGAAAATTTATCGCCATGGTGCTACAAGTTTAATGCAGCGGTAAGTCATGAATTGGCAACGATAAAACAAATTTTAGGTGCCTAATTGATAACAAAGGCCAGTGTTAAAATAAAATCTATGTGGCTTTAAGGTAAACTCTAGCCACGGTCAAATCAAATTGTGTGTCTATAAGAATCCTATGGCCATGGTGATAGTGAAAATGCTTAACTATAAAAAAAATAATGAGTACCATATAGACACGGTTTTAGAATTATGGCCATGGTAAATCATATTTTATATCCACTCAAAGTTTATGTAGCCATAAAGATACCACTTTGTCACGGCACCTGATGTCACATTTTTGGAGTGAAAAAAATCCATGACCAAAAGCCTATGGACACGGTGATTAAGTGTGGCCAATGTGAAGATTTGTACTAGTGTGCTAATCATTCCCTGACCATCAGAACCAACAAAAAAATACTTTATTATGAATAGGAGAAGGTGCCAAAGCACTGACATTACCCTTGTGGCAAAGAATGTATCTGGAAAGGAATTTCTTGTTCACCGTCCCAAAATTGTACACTACCAGTACTATCTCGACTAACCACGGTACCGTACCTAGAAGAAAAAAGATAATGATTAACGACTGCAAATCGAAACAAGACAAAATCAGTAGATGATTGAATATTAAACAACTTCTACCAAAGCTTTTTGTTCCTGCAATACAAACGAAATGGCAATATTAAACAGTCTAGATTTGGAACACAAGTTAAATAAGTCTTACTGGTAACCACACAAGTTATTGAAGTAACACTCAATGCAAAGTAAAACTTTGGAATTCATCTAGTGCAAATGAAAGATCCGTAGTGCGATTACAAATCCACAACGCCTAACACCATCTACCCAAATAGCAAAAAACGAAATGCCAAATTCGACAAAATTAGTAATTAAGAGTGCAACCTCAGTCATATTGTCTAAACTATTTTTTTTGGCTCCTCCAATATATTTGAGAAATAACACATAACAACATTTATACAGTGAGTTTTTCTTGAGTGTGGCGATTATACACTGAGAAGTATCACAGTACATCATTTATACACTTATTTTCTCAGGAGTGCAGCGCTTATACACTGTGATTTTCTATTAAATTATGGGCCAAAGGAGGTAATCTCCGTAGCTCACCAAATACGGCAATTGTCAATTATATACTCTATAGTTATACTGTAGAGAGAGACCACAGATGCTTATACCCATGTAATTCACAATTTTTATTTTTATGAAGATGAAAATTGTATTCGGAATTTCTTGTTTGCAAGGTGGCTTGGCAAGTTACTTTCTCAATTATTACATATATATGCACCATCGGCTAATGGACATGTTATCTAGAACTTAAAGAAATGCTTCTAAAAAGAGTATTTAGTTATGTGCAAGTGTAATCAAAATAAGATCAAGTGGCAAATACAAAAGGAACAAATGGAAATTGATTTTTAGGAGTACGTCATTTATGTACTATGAAAAATTCTTATTCCCCGATTCATAGAATGCCAGCAAATCTACAAAATTTCATAGTAACATTATTGGTATGTTCACAGAACATAACCTATGCATAATGCAAAGAAAGGAAATTCTTCCTTTCACAACGGACAATACATATTAGCTACACTCATACTTACATTGGATTTTAAACATCATAACAGGGATTGCATTCTAAAATACAACTAATTCCATCTAAAACCTTTGCATAATGCTAAGATAACAATTTTTCCTTTCACATCCGTGTCAGTACATATTTGCTACACTCATATTTCAGTGGATTTTAAGTATCATAACATGGATAACATTTGAAAAGATAACTAATTCCATCTAACACCTATGCATAATGCGGCACAAACACAAATCAGGCTAATGTAAATTTTATTTTGGCAAATGGTGCACTTGTCTTCACAGCAGAGAGATGAGTCTGTAGGAAATCATGGTGTACTGTAATTTACATAATAAGAGAGAATAGACTTACATATCTTGTAGATGTTTGCTTTAGATCTCTTGTTTGTTCATCAAATGCTTGTAAAGTCTAGTAGCACCACCACCTTTTGAGTACAAAATGAACAACACCATCAACACCATTAATGAAACGGAATAGAAAAAATTTAAGTGAAGTCGTGGCGAAGATCTCAAAGATCTAATTTAACAAAACCAAAAATTACCAAAAATCAAAAAATAAACTCAAGATAATCCTCTGAATATGAAATCAAAAACAACAATATTAGAAGCACTACTGTCAGCTAAATCATTGACAAGGACCACTACTCAGTCATTGGTTTAAACTACTCCTGAAAGTAATGAAATCTGTACCTGTGTATGAAGGCTTTGCCACATATAAAGTTAGGAAGTACGAAGTACATCGTTTATGCAACGATTTTCTCTTGAGTGTAGAGTTTATAACTTGAGAAATAACACAATATAGCAATTATACACTGGAATTTTGTCAGCGGTGTAGCGCATATACACTGGGATTTTGTCAGCGGTGCAGCATATATACACCTTGACTTTTCAGTAGTGCAACATATATATACATTGTGTCTTTTTAGCAGTGCGGTGTATATACACTGTGACTAACGAATGTAAGCTAAACGAGGTTTAGGATTGTGGAAACATTGGCATTAACATATGCACAAGGTTAAACTAGTACTCCATAACATTACTCTTTCACGAAATGACTACCATTCTAATCAAATTTCTAAATATTGTAATTATGGGCGAACCTGTGTATGAAAGCTTGTCCTATACAAGTTTAGTAAACATTGAGCTGTTGCTGCTGCACTTTCATATCCATGTAGAAGGCATTTATGCAGGAGCTACAAAGACTATCTCTCCATGCCTGTAAAAAAAGAAAAAAATGCAACATCAGAAACATCTTAAATCTAAAAATTCAAGTACAGTTCTTATGCATTGTTAAAAAAATCCAGTACAGCTGCTATGTAATGTATGTTCTACTCTAGTCTCAAACATACTGCGTTGGATAGTAGTGTGAAGACGGGTATGCAGTAAGAAGAAAAATTACTTCAATAAAAAATTCAGTATAGTTGTGATGCACTGCTCAAAAATCCAGTACAATTGTTATGTATTGTATATGTTTTATTCTATAATTTTGAACATACTGCATTGGGTAGTAGTGTGGAGATTACCAGTCTCTGATTTTTCAGTAAACCAAATATACTCGCATCAAAAATTAACTCGCATGATGGGTACTATACTCGCATCAAAAATTAACAACAATTTCAGAGCCAAAAGCACAAACATATACAACCAACAAAAACATAGGAATATATCAAAACTGAAACACTTTCAATTCAGTATTTCATATGTACTTCTAGATCATATGAATTAACTGAGTATAACTATGAATACAACAGAATTACAAGCAACTATTTTCAGTATTCCATATATGTACTTCTGATTCGTAAACTAAAAATCAACTGCATGTCAAAAATAACTTATAAACCTATGAATCTAACAGAATAAAAACAACTCCATTCCAGTATTGGATACAGGTACTTCAGCATCAAACAAAAAAAGTAATAAAACAATGAATATAACAAAATTAAACCAGTTTTTTTTCTTCAGTATACCGTTTATGTACTGCTGAATCAAATAATCTGTAACAACAAACAATCATGATTTTAACAAAAAAAGAAACAAAAAACAAAATTATGGCTATATTACTGAATAATCTAAACAATAACAATTTTTGTTCCCAAATCAACACATCAATTCTTCCTATAACGTTTCAGTGGCCAAAGTGAGATCCATTAATCCACTACCATACGTAACAGATCATTACATCGAACCAATTCACGGATCAACAATCAAACATCCAAAATTAGATCTATTTTACCAGACTGTAACTAGTAGATCGAATCCAACAAATCACTCAAATTTCAGTAAAAACCAATTAATTAATGATAAAAAGAACTCGAACAGCAAAAAAGGAGATACTGAAAATATCAAAACCCTAAGAAAATAATACAAAGAAGACTAAATTAAGAATCTCACCATTTTTTAGGGTGTTAGAAATGATCAATCGAAGGAGATACAGAGGAATACATCTATCAATGACCTCGTAAGAATACACCATTTGTTATCAATCAAAATAACAAAATCTTGCGCGGATAAACTGATTAATCGATCAATGACCTCGTAAGAATCTTCATCGCAAGTCGCCAGAGCTCTTCAAATCGAGAGAGACAATAGAGAAAATAAAAAATGATGAATTTTGTATTGGTCTGTAAAGTAGAAAGGTTATTTATGGTATTTTTAAATTACACATAAATGTTCCCGCACGTGTACAGGACCTGGGATTAAAAAGTTAGGTTCATTTTTCTGTTTTCTTTTTATTATGGACCTCTGGTTACTGGGCTTTAGTGGGTGGACCTGCCACCAACCAATACTAGGATATTAGTACCTATGGGTAATTCACATGCTAGATATGGGACAACTTTATAGTCCAAACCTGAAACGACGAATTTAGACCTTTAATCTACAAATGAAAAGATGAAAATTACTGACTCGTTACCTAATCAAGCTCGCTACCAATCTGAATGGTAGAGTTATTCCCCTGTCCGCAGTTGATTGTGTCACATCTTGTCGCCAAAAAATTTGTCCCAACACCAATTTTTCCAGATGTAGTCAGGTGGCATTTGCTATTCTAAGATAGCTGTTTGCTTAAGATTTTGGATACCGGACCAATTTACAAGACATATAGTAAGTCCGAGGCCATGAAAGCTTTCCTCTTCCTTCTCTTTTATTCCATAATCTATCCCTTGAAAATGTTGTATATAAAGAAATATGATATCCAAGAACTTCTTGTCAAAAAAAATTTATGAGTCAGATGTGTTTTTTTTTTTGCAAGGTTGTACAAGGTGTATCTGCATAAAAAAATTGTAATGTATTTGGTATCCACGTCATTTCTAATTAGTATGAAGCGGAGTTTTACTTCCCCGTAATCGTATTCCCCTAGAGGCAATGGGTAGTCTAGGCATTGTGTGTGCAGCGTTAGATTTTACGAGATGTATTAAATTTTTGCTGAAAGTTCTAAAGTTAGTACATTTCCTTAAATTTTCGCTGAAAAATTTCAAAACAAACAATTGTTTAAGTGGGACCAGAAGAATTTATAAAAAATAATAATTTAACAAAAACAACACAAGGCTTTAAGATCAATTAATAATTTATTAAATTCCGGGTGAAGTAAATATATTATTTCCTAGCTAGGCGACATTGTCCCTTCAAGAACCTAATTCGCAATATTCTGTAGCGAATGAGAGTGACTGATCCATAATATATACAAATTTCGTTTGTTAGCTTGTTGCATTGCTCCTAAAATAAAAGCCGGCCTATTTTTATCCTTCCCGATAAATCTAAAACATACGGTTTCATTGGATATCATCACAAAATTAGCTTTGTAATCCGGAATAACATAATCGGCCTGTTGAAAATGAAGTGTTATTGAAGGATAGTTAGTAATATCAAATCTTCCACGTAGACGGAAACAAACATCAAAACCATTCTTGGTACCAATATATTCAATTCCAAGCTCTCTAAAATGTGCCTTCACCAAATCTGCAACTCTATTAAAATGATTTCTATATATCATGGATATCGGAGTACCAGAATCCTGCAATAAGATCAGGTTTGCCACGTAAATGATTCCTACCGATAAAGTTCTCAAAATTATCTTGGCGAAAACCACAACCTATGTGTAAATCAATATTTTCAAGACGACCACTAGTATTGGAACCTAGAGTAAATAATTCTTCGGCTACAATACTAACTGTAACTGATCCACTCGCTTAGTCTGCTTTATAAGTGCATTGGCCATCAACATTGCACTTATCTCCCATGCAAAGAGGATGGGTATTACAAGGAACGGGACGATATGTAGCTGACAAGTTCTAAGGATAAAGTGGCATATCTTGATTGAAAGCTTTAGTGGCACCTTCACATTGAAGCCACGTCTGATCACTACTTGTATCAATCATCAAATAATAATTCTTGAATGGAGTGTGTTGCATTGTCATGGAGTAGTATTCGTGACTCTATGTAACGTGCTCGAACTTTGGATTGTTCTACGAGTCTCTGAAGCCTCTCACCTCTTGTTAAATGGTCACCTAGATATAAAGGCGATTCTTTGGAGTCTCTATGAATCATCTTCATACTAAACCCTTTCTTTGCAAACACTGAGGTGATGGAGTTTAAAAGTAATGATACATGAGTACTTGATATCAGAAAAATGAAAAATTTCCCCTCCATATTTGAGCCAAGATGAATTTCGATGGACACAACCATGTGCAATTCTGAAATCTGAACCTTAATTTAGAGTACTGTAAACTGAAATCTGAATATACTTTTAGATTTTAAAAGTTAATACGTCCAGACATTTTCTTATTAATACACATTAAAAGCTGCCAGCTATTACACCACACAAAATATCTATCAAATCTTTCTTATGAATATCACCCAGATGTGCAGATATCAAGTTAATGTAAAAAAAACTATCATATCTTGGCACAATAAATGATATTGATTTTTATTATTAAGAAACCAATTTCCCTTAATTTCAAACTGGTACATGTATTTCTTACTAAGCATTGACCACTCTGACCATCTCGGTTTCTAGGGCTGTTTCAATTTTTTTTTCCATCCCACCAAAAATTTCTTTTCTAGACATGACTGGACTGGGAAAGCTTGGAGCATTGTTGGGATATTATATCCATTGTTTGTGACTTTTCAAACGTCAAATAAAGCAAGCAATAACAATAGAATATCAGTAATACGAGGAAAGTTGCCAGGTTATAGAGGACCATAGTTAGGTGGTGGACAATTAATAGGAGACAAAAGGATTAATGCATTTGACCAATAAAAATGAGACCAAATTGTACTAGTAAGCAACCGAAGTGAGAAACAAAGAGGAACCGTGGATAGGTGAAAATACACCTCCGGTGAAAAACTTATCAATAGATGAAAGTAAGCTAGTTCCCCTGATTAGCCATATAGTTATGGAATTTCCAAGATAATACAAAGAGGAATCAAAGATATTGAAACACTCGCTAAAACAAGATCTATATTGAAAATCTTTTGGCATATTTTCATCCATAAAAACCTTCCTTACATAGGATCTACATAAAAAAGAAACACTAACCCACTCATTAATCCACTGACAACAAATTCTTAGATTATAGCCATTACTCTCCAATTCAAATGTGTAACTCCAATCCTAAATACTAGGAGCAGACCAGACCACTTTCACACATCCAGTATATCGATATGCCACGTCAAACATTACCTAATTATTAGGATTTATTCCAATATTTTATAAAGACCAAATTAATGAATAGATTTAATACAAAATATTTTGAATTAATATGTCTAGCATTAGCGATATGAGTTACTTGCTCAAAAATAAATAAAGTTCCTACATAAGTGCATGAACACGCATGCACCCTATATACTAGAACAGCGCCGACACGATAGTGATGGCCGGCCGAAAAAATAAAACAAAACACCATTATTGCATAACTTGTTATATATATTCTTCTTTTCTTTGTTGGAGTGTTATTTTTCAAGGTACTTATTGTGTAGATCTCTTTAAGATCTTTCAAGCGAGATAAAATCTGTAAATTCCAAGGAATGAATTTTAGATGTGATATATTCTAGTTTGCTTGCCAATTATATTCCTTAAGTAATATGAGTTATAATAACAGGACTTAAAAGAAGTAACAATTTAGGATCTGTGAGACAGTCAAAGTATTTTTATGAGATTGCACATATTACGTTCCTCTACAATGTAGGAAAAGAAAAGGTCATGAAAGGAAAGTCCACCTTCGAGTCATCCGGTCAGTCGGCCTAATAATGACTCCTCCAAACTACTAATTAATCTCACAATGTCTTAAATATGGATTAGTATGAAGCTAAGTACGCTTTGGGAGATTAGGTATTAGAGAGCATAAAGTTGAGAAAATAAGACAGGTGGGACGTAATTAAATTTAGTCTTACTTAGAGTTGCTATGTTGGTGTGGCACTACCCAATGCTGTGGATCACCGAATTCGAATACATTCACTATTTCATCCCCCAGTGGTTTAGGAAAGGACATACGTAAAAAACAAGGGCGGGTTTACTTCTGATAAGTGAAGAAATCATACGTAAAAACAATGTCCATTTTCTGTTTCCTCTCCTCCCAAAATCGCTAATTAATGTTTCCTATCCAAATAGATTAAAATTAGTGTTTTTTCCCGTCGTTAGTTTTTCCATCCGCTGCTCGGTTAGCTGAGTCAGCACCTGTGCACACATGGCAAAAAAATAAAAAATGCTGGTTAACTACCCAAATTACCCTCACACTTAAAAACAACGTGGACCGCTTACGATCCAGAAAGTCGATATCAACAGTGAGTTTTAGTCTTCTTCTTCATTTCTTATCTGATCCAAATCGTCATAATCTCCCATGTTCGATTGTCAGCAGCAGAACACAATCAACTGAAAAATGACGATCACCTTGGATGACACAATTTGAACCGTGTTTTTCCTACTTTAACACACCAAACTTCACAAAAGTTATTGAGCTACAACGCAGAAAAATTTCCAAAAATTGTTAGAGCTTCAATCTTCGATTTCATCATGACCGAACTGCATAAACACCCAATTACCTAAAATTTCATATAAATCAAGACGAAATCAACAAAAATTAGAACAATTGCAAACCTTTTAACCGCCGCAAACCAAAATATTGGTATCAGGAATCAAAATTCGGATGATGAAAAAGAGTTTGGTGATACCTGGGATCAAGTTCAGGAACATGTTCTAATAGAATGTGATTAACACTTATATGAGCTCTCATCCATGGGAGAACCAGGATTTTATTCTATCTGCTTCTGTTATTATTCAATCTTTTAGAAGATTTTCATTTAGCCCCAACTAGACTGGACTAAGGGGTAGATATTTTCTATCGATAGCAATTCATCTGGAATCATAGGAGACCGTAATCCTTATTCACGATGATGAGGAACCAAAATCAAATACTATGGCACCAACGAATTTGAAACATGGAGCAGCAAAATCAAAATCTAGGGAAAAAGAGAAACCTTTGAATGCTTAAGATTAGAAAACCAAAGATTATTACTATCCTTCACAATTTGGTGTTTGATTGTTGATTGAGAATGAAATTGATGAATGCTTAAGATTCCTAGTCTGTTAGATACCAACGCGAGTTTTGTATGGATTTGATTTTGCAGGGAAGGACATTTGATAAAAAATTAGAAGAATTCCAACAGAGTTGTCTCCATCACCATATGTGAATGCATATCACTTGTTCGAGAGAAGGCCTTAATGACCTGGTACCTTCACTAGTGGAAAATGAGTGTTTACCGACCCACATCAGAGACCCCCACTAACGGTAGTTGGGCCGCTGACCCTAAAAGCGGTCTCTGATATAATAAAAAAACGGAAAAATTCTGGGAGATTAATTAGCGGTCTCTGAATAACAAAATTTATGTACCATTTTACCCTTCCGGGAGCTCCGATTGAGAGACCCCCCGCCGTGAGCTGTAGTTCTGATAGTTTTGTTGGGCGCGAAATTTGGCGCCATTTCCCACGGTCAAGATCTTTCTAACTATGAACGGCTAGATCTCAACTTTGTTTTTATCGATCCTATATAAATCCTCTCTCATTTTTCTCTCTCTTCACTTCTCCTTCCCTAACCTAGCCGCAGCAGAAAAACACAGCTGCAAGTCCAAGATTATCCAAAATCTACTCCACCATTAAGTTTATCTAATTAGCTAATAGAAACTCGATTAACCTTCCACGTCTGTGAATTTAGTGCTTTTATGGTTTGATTTTCTAAACAAAATCAGGTACAGCAATTAGGGTTTGAAATTGAGTTTTGAAATTTTTGATTTTCTTTTAACTTGTTTTGCTATTTGTTTGATTATCTTCATTGGGTTCTAATTATTTATCGTTTTTTTGTTGATATCAGTTTGATCTCTTAGTTAGGGTTGGAGTTTGTTCATCAGGTACATGTAGGTTTCGATTTGAGTTTTAATTTTTTTATCTTCTTTTAATTGGAGTAGATTTTTGGTTGATTATTTTCAGTGGGTTCTAATTATTTATCGTTTTTTTGTTGATTTCAGTTTGATCTTTGAGTTAGGGTTTGAGTTTGTTCATCGGCTACAAGTAGGCTTCAACTTGATTTTGATTTTTTTTTAATTTCTTTTAATTGGAGTAGCTTTTTGATTTTGATCATAATTTTTTCAGTGGGTTTTAATTATTTATCATTTTTCTGTTGATTTCAGTTTGATCTTGAACAGCTTAAGTTGCAGGAAGATCTTCACAGGTATAATGCATTTGGTCTCTCATCTATTATATATTTGCAAGGATAAACTATGAATCACCCCGTCTATCCAAAGCCTGCCTAAAATGGTGTTGTACGGGGAACAACCACCAACCTGTACCTACATATATAAACCCTTCAAACCATTGAGCCTGACTTATATCTTCAATCCAAGTTGACTAAGATTTTGTGTTATGTTGTCCTGTATACAGATATGTTTTCCTGTAATAGCTCATGTTAGTCGGATTTGTTTATTTAATCCAAGTTGACTAAGATTTTGTGTTATGTTTTCCTGTATACAGATATGAGAATTCATGTTGGAGGTACCAGCCGATTCCATTCTGCAAGTACTAGGTATGCTAGTACTAGGTCGCCAAGTACTACTCCTACCTCAAATGAAGTTAACTGGCCGAGGGGTTTGCTCGGTTCACAAGGATCTCCATCAACTGATGGTGCAAACACAGCTGCAAGTCCAAGTGTAGGGAGTCGACGTTTGTCTTTGTCACATGGTGACCATTCTCCAATCCAAGGTAATGGGAATCAACCTGAAGGACATGAATGGCATGAGGCTTTTCATCAGGCAGATGATGATCCTGGCGAAACCGAGGAAAGCATGAACGGTATAATATGCAACTCTGTTTTTTCAGTTTCCTTTATGTGATATATATGTTATGTTATAAATTAACATTTAATTTGTTGTGTTTTCAGTAGATGATCAACTTCCAGAAATCCCATTCAACTCCTTGGGCCAACTAATAGAAGATATTTCTAAGCCATATGCTTCCAGACTTGGGGTGATAGCCAGGAGTGTCGTCTCACCACATTATGAGGATTGGAGGATAGTCCCTCTGGAATATAAGGAAGAAATTTGGAGGAGCCTTAAGAATGAGTACAATGTACCTGAAATCATCAAGGCAAAGGCTTTAAGGATGGCAAATAAGTCATGGAAAAATAGAAAGACTAAACTAAGAAATTGGTGTGATAAGTTTGATACTATTGCTGCGAAAAACACAATCGACCAGTAGGTGTGAGGAGAGAGCATTGGGAAGCCTTTGTTGATATGTATGCTTCTCCCAAGGATAAGAAACTAAGGGAAATAGGGAAGGAATCAAGAAAGCAACTGAAAGTTCTGCATACTACTGGAAGGGATGGCATTGCTCGTCGGCGGCATGTGATGGAGCAACAAAGTCCAACCGGCAGTGTATCAAGATCTGTGTATACTTGGCAACCCATGTTTACCAAGAAATCCCCCAAGAAGACCTTGATTTAATGGACCCAAATTGTTATGAAATAAAATGCAGAGAATATGTTGTAAGTCCTGTGATTTTTCTTTGTTGGTTTTTGATTGACTTAAATATATTTGTCTTTTGGTTTTATTTGAAATTTGTTTTCCACTTACATATCATCTGATTAACTTTCCAGGCAAAGATAAGGGAGTTGAACGAAATTGAGCAGTATAGAGAGGAAACCAATTTGGACAAAGATGCAGTCGCCACGGTGGGTGCATATGATTTTGTATTGCAGTTTGCAAAAAAAAAAAACTTGTCAGTTGCTAGATAAATGATTTTTTTTTTAATTCCTCGTAGGTGCTTGGAATTGATAATAGAGGATTTCGAGGAATGGGAGGTGGGATATCAAAGACTGAACTGATTGCTTCCGCAGTTCCTAGGGAGAAATTACGTCAACAGGAGCTGAAGACTAGATCTGTCGAAGATCGTGTTCGTTCTCTTGAGAGACTAATGGCTGGTTTAAGCTCCAATCCTAGCACCAGCAATGCTAATGCTCAGGTAGAATTCTATAACTAGTTAATGATCAATTGCATAAGTTGCTTTTTGATTGATTGTTGTTTTCAAGAACGTTTGTTCAATACTGTTTTGTTATTTCATGTTTGATTAACCAATTAATAGTGAACTAGAATCTTATACTAGGTTTTCATAATTAGTCTGTGTTTCTCTTATGATTTGTTTCTCTTATAATTAGTCTGTTTTCTCTGTGTTTCATAATTCCTCTGTTTGCACTGTTATGTGCACCTGTAATTGTTATTGCCATAATGGATGTGTTTATGATCTGCAGGGAATGAATGGTGGTGGTGTTATCAAACTAGAAGTCAGGGGGTAATTTTGAGAAATATGAGAAAGAGATGTGTTGCCTTGGGCCATATAGATAGGAGTAGGCCTCTAGTAAATGATGAATTTCATTTGGTCCAAATTGATGAAGTTTGTCTAGAATCTGAGGCTCTCTGTGATGGCGATGGAACTTTTAAGGATGTTATCATAGGCCAAAAGATTTTGTGGCCGCAACACTCTGTTAGTCTAATTGCCACTGATGGTGTTGGGTTTTAATAAAGTTGGAGTTCTGGTTTTTGGAGGTACTGACTTTTTGGGATTTGTTTTTGGGTATATATACATGGCTGGTATACATGTAAGTTTTTCGGATATGTATTTAGGTACTGGGTTAGTTTTTCGGATATATATTTAGGTACTGGTTTTATATATGTAACTATTTTGGGCAAGCTTAACTTTTAGATGTAACTATTTTGGGATTTCTTGCAAGTTTGTATGGTTTTGAGTCTCATCTCTTTTTTTTTGTTGTAAAGAAGAAGATACTCAAAACATGTAAAGAAGTGTCTTGCAACTTCTATATGAATATGTAGCTTCAGCATGTTTTGGAGCCATGCCTTATCTAACGATATATAATTATTAACTTTCATATTTTTTTACATCATTTCAGTTTCAGTATTGTTAATAACTTTTAACTTGTTGTCTATCCTCAAATTTCAATCCAGCAAGACCTATTTTTCTTTTCCAAATGAAAATACTTGTTGATACTGCATACTTAACCAATATAATGAACTAATACCAAAATACTAGATCACTTGAATTATACTGAACTAAAATCTTCAAAAATATATAAACAAAAAATGAGCAAAACAAAGAAAAAACCCAGATCAAAGTTCTTAAAAAGACAGAATCCATGACTGGAAAAGATAAAATCATTCTCACTTCAATTTCTGAGCTTATATCTTAACCCCAAATAAACTGACTCGTTTAGAGGCGATTCAGCCCATTCAGATGAGTCAGTTATCAATCTGACTCTTTCTACACCATAATTTCCTTATCCATCCGAGAATAAAAAAGAAAGAAAGGAAATATATTCTCTCTCTCGTAATCTAATTCAGATGAGTTGACCAGAAACTTATTCAGCAGAACCAACTCTTTCTACACCATGATTTGATTTCAGAACTCAGATCTCCAGCTCACCAATTTATTAGGGTAAGTACTGTTTTCTAAGTTCAAATTTGTTAGGGTTTAGCCTAATTGATTTCAGTTTCAGTTGGATATTGAATTTGTTTTTTTTTTTAAATTAGGTCAAAGTAAGTAGTGTACTTGTAATCAATGAGTGATGTTCTTTCTTTCATACTTTTGTATGTGGATTTTTGTAATTGTATCTGACTTTGGGTACCATTGATTTATGTGAGTAATACTGGTTTCATTTATATTGGTTCTTTTGTTTTTTGTTAATTGCTTGATTTGATGAGTTCTTTCCAGTTATGATTTGGATTTTGAATAAGATTTGAATGTTTACAGAATATGTTTGTTGAATTGCCTCAATGAGTTGGTTCTGATTTATATATGTATATCCTTTGTTTTTCAGATGTCTCAACATCTAACTACTCCAAATAAAGACTGGATGTTTGCACGCAAGGGTTCACCTCCATGGATTCAAGGTGTTCAATATTTCATCCAATTTGCAACAGAGAGTCTTGGTGAAGGTATCAAAGAATTTCGTTGTCCTTGCATGAAGTGTAAGAATTACAACAGTTTACCAAAATCTCTAGATGATGTACATGGGGATATTCTTGATTATGGGTTCGACAGGCAATACCGAACATGGATCCATCACGGAGAGCAACCTCGTGTGAATAATGTTCAAGCTCGTTCTTTACCTGCCAATAATGCTATGAATCATGGAGCGCTGCATCTTTTCCGAGGATATTTGACTTGTTCAATGAGACACTAGGACGTGTAGGTGGTATTGATAATCCTGAAGACCATCCGGGTACTGCTGTTGAAGACGGTACTGCTGTTGAAGATGGTACTGTGTTGAAGCTGGTACTGCTGCTGCAAGATAAGGCTAATGTGAATTGCAGGAAGAGGTTGGAGGATGCAGTCCAACCCTTATTTCCAGGTTGTGATGCTGATCATACAAAACTATCAGCAACAGTTGAGTTGCTTAGTATGCAAGCAAGGTATCAATGTTCTGATGTTTTCATGACTGAATTATTTGGATATTTGAAAATTATTTTACCAGATGGGAACACATTGCCATCTAATTGTCGTAAAGCAAAGGACATGATTAAGCCATTTCAGTTGCCGGTCCATATCATCCATGCTTGCATTAATGATTGTATTCTCTATCGCAAGGACTATGCTAATGAAGAGAAGTGTCCTAAATGTGGTGAAAGTAGATGGAAAACCACCCGAAGGGAGTAATCCATCAACTAAAAAGGTTCCAGTGAAGAGACTGAGGTATTTTCCAGTTACAGAAAGGTTGCAGCGTATGTATGGTACAACATGGATAGCTGAGCTGATGACATGGTATGCTAAGGTTGAAGAAAGTGCTACACATATGAGACATCCGGTGGATTCGTCACAATGGAAGTCAATAGACATGAAGTGGCCTGAGTTTGCTGAAGAGAAACGAAACGTACGTCTGGGACTAGCAACTGATGGTTTTAACCCTTTTGGAATGATGACCTCGCATAGTACTTGGCCTGTTATGCTTACTTGTTATAACCTTCCGCCATCTGAATGCACGTCAAAGGATTTTACGATGTTAACACTGCTGATTCCTGGTCCACTTGGTCCTAACCACAACATAGATGTTTATTTGCAGCCCTTGATCGACGAGTTAATTGATTTATGGACAGTCGGTAAAGTAAACGATGCGCATACAAAGACTTCCTTTACAATGAAAGCAATGTTATTGTGGTGCATACACGACTTTCCCGCATATGCTCATGTTTCTGGTTTGCGAACTTCTGGAAGATTTGGTTGTCCTGTGTGTGGAGAAAATACAGAGGCGTTCAGGCTAAAATGGGGTTCTAAGTATGCTTATATGGGTCATAGAAGGTTTCTAAGAGATAGGTTTCACCCTTATAGACTGAAAACATCTGAGTTCAACGGATTTGAGGAGACAAGGGGTGCACCAAGACGTTTGAGTGGTGCCGAATTATTCGACAAGACAGCAACCGCAGATAAAGAGTTTGGGAAGCTGGTCAAGCGGCCGGTCGTACGTGAGTCTCCGTGGTCGAAGAGATCGATCTTTTTTTGTCTACCATATTGGAAGGTAACCTCCTTTCTAACTTTATGTCATCTCATCTCATCAGTTACTTGTTATATATATATATATATATATTTTGATCTCCATAGCTTTACTTGTTATATTTGTTTTGCTCGGCATAATTTTACTTGTTAGAAGCTTTATATCTACCAGCATGCATCCATGAATCCATTTCTCAGAAACAGGCCTCATCATAGTTATAGTTATGTTTGTTCTGTTTGTGCTGTGACAACAGTTACTTAAATTCAATTCAATATGTGTTTTTGAAATTCCTTTCTAACTAATATCATCTCATTAGTTTATGCAAATCCGGCACAATGTGGATGTCATGCATGTAGAAAAGAATTTTACGGAGAATTTGTTTGGAACTTTTATGAGCCATAAGGATAAGACAAGGATGGGAAACTGGCGCGTAAAGATTTAAAACTGCTAAACTTAAAGCCTTGCTTGTGGTTGACGGAAGAGAATGGAAAAGTAGAGATGCCTCATGCACCTTATTTTTGTCTAAGGAAGAAGGGAAGTCATCTGTAAAACTCTTAGCACACTTAAAGTTCCAATTGGTTACAGTGCGAATTGGAAACGGAAAATGCTTGAAAGACTTCCAATTGAAGGGTTTGAAGTCTCACGATTATCATATTGATGCAGGGGTTAATGCCTATTTTTATGATGCATTGTTTCAAAGAACATAAGCCTTTGCGTGAGGCAGTTCGACACTTATCGTTGTTTTTCAAAGTACTAACTTCCAAGGTTATTGATCGTGCTGAGCTTCGTATAATGCACGAACGTGTGGTGGAGTCACTATGTGTGTTTGAAATGTATTTCCCGCCTGCTTTTTTGTTAGTATGACTCATGTTGTCGTACACTTGGCAGAAGAGGCACATCAATTGGGGCCTGTTCAGTTTAGGTGGATGTACCCTTACGAGAGGTATAAACAATTCTTTAGTTACTTATGATCCCTTTAGTTTATTCTTTTTTGAACTTAGCGAAACTTACATATCTTTGTTTACTAACTACATGTGCAGGATGATGAGGTACTACAAAGTACTTGGTCGCAACAAAAATTATGTAGAAGGCTCTATTACAAAACAGTATGAGATTAATGAAGGAGCGCGCCATTGCGTCGAGATACTTCCTGAAAAGAGGCGAAAGTCTCTTAAGTGTCGTGGAAAGATATCAATGCCCAGTGATGTTTATGAAGGTCCATACCCACCTAATTCACAAGGAAAGCCACATTCATTGACCAACGTAGAGCATGAACAAGTTCGTTTGTGGATATTGAGACATTCAGATGAAAATACTGAATGGGAAGAGTAAGTAAAGCCTACGTTGATTTCTTTTTAGATCATTTCATCACACTATGCATTGGATTTTAAGTTCAAAGACATGAATGTACGATCAGTGATAGATCTTAGTTTATTACTTTATCACATCTAATGAACTTATACCAGCAGTTAACTACCCACATGCTACAACTGAAAGTGTCTTAAACTAGCAGTTCCATTTTGTTTATAGCTGTAAAATCAGTTTATACTCTAATGAGGTTCACTCGTCAAGCTTTAGCATACTGTTTTATTTTTAACTGTGCAGTTGAAACATTTTAGTTATCATGACATGAGTTTAAGCTGAAATCTAAGTTGATTTTTGTTACAATATGACATCTTCTAAAATCTGTGTGTGCTCACTCGAAACGAGGTTAAGGGAGTAGTACTACTTGATTATGTTTCCTGATTTGTAAGTTCATGCTTATATCACTTGTCACTTTCTGTGTTGTTTGACAGGAAGTACGAGATATATGTTCGTAATTTGAACCAAACTCGTACGAGAAGGATAAAACCTACAGACTACATTGAATGGCTACAGAAACAACTTGAAGGCACTCCTATGACATATTTTCGTAGGCTGGCAATTGGTCCTACCTTCGCTACAATTTCGTATAACTCATATTTTGTTAATGGCTATCTTTTTTACACAGACGATGCCGAAAAAAATTTAACTACACAAAATAGTGGAGTCACCATGGATGCTTGCACCAGCTTCAGAGCAAGTTCCAGAGATACTAACTTGGTCGATGACGATACTACGTACTACGGCATTCTACAACACATACTTGAACTGGATTATGGAGTTTTCTCAGAAATTTTTTTTTACTGTGATTGGGTGCGAGTCGAAGACAAAGTACATGGATCCTATGTGGATCCGGATACAAAGTTGAGGTTTGTCAACTTCAGAAAGTTTATGAGAAGCTCGAAAGAAGTCGACGAGCCATTCATCCATGCTTCTCAAGCTAGACAAGTTTTTTACTGCAGAGATGTGACAAGGGAGCACTGGAATTTGGTTTTGGAAGATCCATTTGTCTTCACTGCAAATGCAAATGAAGCTCCATCAATTTTTACAATTGTTGGAGATGATGAGTATTGGAATGAAGAAGCTCAGGTAAGGTTTCATATGTCTTCCTAGTAGATTCCATATTTGTTATGTTAGCTCTTTCATTTTCTTTTTAATTTCATTTTGTATAATTGGTTATCTTTCCAAGGGGGTGAGAAACAGGGATACACGTGAATGAACTTGCACGACACCTTATAATTACATTGGTGGAAATCATGTAGATCCCCCTACGCACATGTGAGTTGACAACATACCCTGAACCTCCTTTGTGATTTGATTTTGGTACTTATTTGGGTCAGATAGCATGCCGAATCTTGGGTTATATTCTTCACCTATTATATTCCACTATATATATATATATATATATATATATAACCTGTTGGCTTTTGATACGAGCTTGAACATTATTCCACTGTGAATTAGTATTTGCATACCAAAAGCATTCCACAAAAGTAATTCCCTTATAGTCCTTTTCTTTTCCTGAATTCCCTGCTTTCTTCATTTATGTTTTCACTCTTGTTGCATGATTGTATACCTGCTACTGATGAGCCAAATGTTGTTTACATGACCTAGATCTAGGTTTAATCTCTCAAATTACCTCACACGTGCTTCCAACATTAAAAGAAAGAATACATAGATTGTTGATTTAAGGAGCTTCGTCATTGCAAGGTTTTTTGTTGAATTTGGACTAGGTTAGGATTTTTGTTTTTGTTAAACCTGTACCAGGTTAAGATTCTTTTTAATTGGTTGGTGTCAATTGAGATGCTAGACGCGTTTAAAATTCAAGTCATAGGTACTACCATGTAACGTTTTACTACTTAGAGATGTGTCCCCCATTACCGTGCGATTCTTTAACTTGGTGTGTTACTTGAATGTAGATGCCTCTTAATACAGTTGGAAAAGTTTCTAGCACTGATGATACCCATTACTCGAGTTTAAAACTCATTGGTACTTCAGTGAATATTGAATCGTCAAAAATCAAATGAACTAAAAACTGGTCTTGTTAAATTTAGGTCGCATGAGTATCTTATGCACTGATAAAGCTTGTAGATGAGTTTGCAGCATCCCTTTGAGCACTTTTCTTTCATCAATGCTGGTTGTCTTGCCTTAAGCTTGCTGTCTAGGCTTATTCATCTATGTACCACTATGTGACCGTGTATTTTGAACTGAACGAAGTCATGGTGCTGTTGTTGATTTTCTTTGCAGGAACGACGTTCTTTGTCGTATGTGAACCAGGGACACATCACATGGATGCTCTACTTGATATCATTTACGAAGTATTGGATAAGTTTATCGTCATCGGAGGAGCTTATCGTTTTGTTGTTTAAAATGTTTCTTTTAGCTTATTGTCTATTAGTTTGAACTTACTTACTAGCTGGCTAGCTTGGACATGTATTGTCTTGAACCAGAATTTCATCTTTTTTGTGTAATTTTAAACCCAATGGATAATATGAATGAATGTGGAATTCTCAAGTTTTTGAGTTTAAATTTGAATTTTAGTTTGGGTTTAATTTGAGTTCCATTTGACTTGACTTTTCCTTGAGTTACATTTGACTTGACTTGAGTTGACTTTGATGCAGTCAGATTATTTCAGATTCAGCCATTCAGATTATTTCAGATTCAGCCATTCAGATTCAGCAAATCTGAATCTATATATTTTTTTTATTATAATTTAAATCTGAGACTCACGGATGTGGGTCTGCACCTTGTTATCCTTAAAATCAGTCGTTATTGTGACCCACGGTTAGGCGTTGTACTAAACAGAGACGCTTTATCAGAGACCCCAACAGAGACTGTTGAAAATGGTCGTATAACTCGTATATATATGACTTTTCCTGACGGTCGCGGAACTTCTGTTTTCCACTAGTGCCTAGTTATATTCTAAAACTGAAATAAGATTTGACGTACATATTTCGCACAAAAGTACGAGGGTATTTTGGGTAGATTTTAATTAATAATATTAAATTTTCCACGTGTGCATATGTGCTGATTCAGCTAACAGAGCAGCGGATGGAAAAACTAACGACGAGAGGAAACACTAATTTTAATCTATTTGGGAAGGAAATGCTAATTAGCGATCTTGGGAGGGAAGGAAACGCAAAATAACCCTAAAAACAATAGCATTTCACGGAATCACGGTTATGAATATACTAGAAATAGATGTTGTTGTTGATATAGGTTTTCAATGTTATGGATCAATTTGTTTCCATTTTATTTCATTTTCCTCTTTTGATTGGTTTTGTTTCTTTTTTCATATCAAGAACCGGAATTTCTCATAGTTTAGACAAATAAGTGCAACGAGCATTTTTTTTTTCCTTACATACATTTATAAGAAGTAATCAAAATTTATACTAGTATCATGGTTAATACAATGCAACAGAATACCTTATGTATATAGTAGAAATAAAAACTGTTGTTGGCAAGACCAGAAGCAGATTTTGGAATGCTCGAGGCTCCGAGACCATAATCAATGGTGTTTTGAGCAGCTTAATGATACAGAGCTGCCCCTAGTCGACTGATGATGTTTGTTTTTGTTCCGCACAGTATGCTGAATCCTCCTCGTTGTAGTACTTTTGTAGTAAATATCGATTTTGGGGAAATAATTAAGAAATAAAATAAGAGATAAGGAAATTAAGTTTGTTTTGCACCACCATTGCAGAAAGTCCGAAAGGGACGGTATTGAAACCAATGGAAGTATGTCGTTTATATCTTGTTTGCATTTAAACACCCCTATTACTTCGCCTGGGGGGTGTGAAAACAAAGCAGTAAGTGTATTTTTCAAGACTCATAATATTTTGAAGAGATAAAAAATTTACCAGACTACTTACGCAGATTATCATAATAATAATTAGGGTTATTTAGTTTTTGGTACTCAGTTTTTGACTAAAATCCGGGTTTGGTCTAATATTTGTCCAGCCTTTGCGTTTGGTCTAAAGACCAACAATGACCCGCGTTGATTCCGTTGGGTAGGGACGTGTATAAGTATTTGACTTAATTTATTTTGTTGTACCCTCCAAAATAATACTCCACTCGTCCCACTATCAGTTGACCTATTTATTTTTAGATTTTGTCCTATTAACAGTTGGTTTTATATCATTTGATACGTGACGTAGGTGTTTTAAAATGCTTTTCAATGATATAAAATTTACGAATATCCATTGTATAGTTTAAGAGATAAATTATTTTTAAATTTTACTATTAGGTCAACTAATAGCGGGACAGAGGAGGAATATATTTTTATTACACCCCCACTCTAATCTTCATCTTCTTTTCATCGCAGCTTCTGCTGCTACATCCATATTAGGGATGGTCATGGGGCGGGTATGGGGCGGGGATCTTGTATCCCAGTAACTGCCCCGTTCAAAAAAAAAAACCCACACCCTCCCCATTACCCGCTTGATCTGGGACGGGGCGGGTATGGGAAATACCCGTACGGGGGGGTTTTTTTACGGGTTACCCATAACATTAAGCTCAAATATGATGAGTTAATTTAATAATCAATACCTAAGTTCAACCAATAATAATAATAATAATTTAAAATTTCAAACTCATAAATTCATCGTAAAACAAGCAAAGAAAAACAAATTGGTCTATAAACGAGCATCACTCATTTTAGTTCATAATTATTTCTTATCAAGTATCTTCCTCCATGTTGATAACCTCATCGTCTGCTTCAGTTTCTTCCCAAAATGTTTCACCATCGAATTTTGATCCACCTAGCCAAAATAAGAAAGTGTATCATATAACCATAATGATGTATTAAATGTAAAAAAAAAACATTTCAATAAAAAGAGAATTTCATTACCATTCAGCATATCCCATAGCCAGTCTTGAGCGCACATCAAAGCTTCCAACGTTTTTGGATAAAGTCTATTACGTTGGACACTCACAATTCTACCTCCGGTACTAAAAGCTGATTCGGAAGCTACCGTTGAAACTGGAATCGCTAAAATATCTCTAGCCATACACTGCAAGACTGGATATTTAATCCCATTTGTCTTCCACCATGCTAGTATGTCAAAATTACCAATCCTAGGTAAAAGATCTTCTTCTAAGTAATTGGTTAATTCTGACTTAACAGTACTAGTAGGAGCAGTATTAGAGACAAACATATCAAACTTTTCCAAAGGATCTACGTCATCGTTAAAACCATGCATCTCTGAAGTGAAAGACAAATCATTTTGGCTAACAGATGTGTTCAGCAAATTTTGCTTTCAGTTCATACTCCGTCGCCAAATCAACGCATAAATCGCGTACTCGATCAATTTCGATTTTTGAAAAAGCTTGACCATAAATTTGTGGAAAATAAAACTCAATCAATTTCATCTTAAACCTTGGATCTAACATAATTGCTACTACCATTACTCCATTGATCACAAACCAATACTCTTCAAACTTCTCTATCATTTCATATGCCATTTCCTTAATCACACCAACTTTAGATTTTTTCCACTCATTTAATGACAATCTAATATCACAAAAACTTGGAAAGAAAAGGTTGGTGGTAGGATATTTTACTCGGGAAAACTTCTCTGTGAAGGTATAAAATATCTTAAGTTTGTCGCACATTTCCTTTGCCAACAACCAATCTTCATCATCTGGCAAACAATCATACTGTGGCTCACGTTGCTTTAGTCGAGCAAAAACCTTCTGATACTTAATAGCAGTATTAAGCATCAGGTATGTTGAGTTCCATCTTGTCTCACAATCAAGAACTAACTTATTTATACTCGAAATATTTAGTTGACGGGCGACCTCTTCAAATTTCTCAACTCGTTTTGGTGTTGCTTTCCAGTAAGCAACACTATTACGAATCAATTAGATTGCTCCTTTGATCCCCTCTAATCCTTTCTTGACTATAAGAGCTAATATGTGTGCACAACAACGCATATGAAAAATATCTCCACCCGACAGTAAGTTACTTGATAATTTTTCTAGGAGAAGTTGGATCATAAGATCATTAGTGGAACAATTATCTACAGTAAGAGTGGATACTTTACCATCGATATTCCAGTCTAGCAGACACTCCATCAATGCGGCTGACAGGACTTCAGCCGTGTGCGGACATGGCACATACATAAACCTAATACAAAATAAAATTTAGATGGTTGATTAGACCGTACTACGTAGCAACTAATCATTAACAAAATTAATGGTAGTGATTTTTCATTTATGACGTGCATATCCAATGCCTGAAATCATTAAATGAATACGCGTACCTCATAATTCGGCTTTGCAAGATCCACGATTCATCGATGAAATGAGCCGTAATAACCATGTATCCTTTCTTTGGCTTACTAGTCCACATATCAGTAGTCAACGCAATTTTACCTTGATGTTTTTGTAGCACCTCCATTGTTTTAGTTTTTTCTTCATCATAGATTTTATAGATATCCCTTTTAATTGTGCTCCGAGATACCACCTTAAACAACGGTTGAAGCGCATTTGAATATCGTCTAAATCAGGCATGTTCAACGATGGAAAGCGGATACTCGTGTATGATTATCATATAAGCAAGTTCCTTCCTAGCGAACGATTGATCAAAACTGTACGTGTTAAGCTGACTTCTTCCGTCACTTTTTTTACTCGGAGTGATTATTGATTGTCTTATGTCTTGCTGTTTACGTCGAGGACATCTTTTCATGTGTGCGTGTAGATGCTTAGTCCCATTTGTGCTTTTTCCTCCTAATGGTTTATGACAATATTTGCAAACTGCTTTGTCTTCCCCTTTTATCTTTTTCTTTTCAAAGTGGTTCCACACTATGGATCTTTTCTTCCCTGAAACTATAGCAATTTCACCTTCGGCATTATCACAATCACCTGTAATGTTTGCCTCGGCAGTTTCACCATGGTCATCATCCATTGGAGAACTTGGAATTGTCTCGACATGGTGTTCAGACTGTTCGGATTCACCTCGTGTGGATATAGTTGTCATTTTGGGATCACTGTGTAATATACACATAAAATAATATAATATATATAATAAAGAAAGCTTAAATAATATAATATAATCAATATAATAATTAAATAATATAATATAATATAATATAATTTCTTAGTTTAAATATAATATAAATAATTAATGATATCTTATACTTTTACGTTTTCTTTTATAATATAATATAATATAATTTCTTAGTTTAATATAATATAAATAATTAATGATATCTTATACTTTTACCTTTTCTTTTATAATATAATATAATATAATTTTTTAGTTTAAATATAATATAAATAATTAATGATATCTTATAATATAATATAATATCTTAGTTTAAATATAATATAAATAATTAATAAAAATATAAAATCCTAAAATGGGAACTTACGGGACGGGTATGGGCGGGACCTAGAATCCCATCCCTGCCCCATCCCCACTTCACTAATTTCGGGTATTACCCATATCCAACCCCAAACCCGTTTGTACGGGTAAAAACCTACCCAATAGAGGCGGGTACCCACAGGGATGGATTTGGATGGGGCAAATGGCCATCCCTAATCCATATTTTCTTGAGCAGCAAATCCATTTGTCGTCATTCTTCAAACTAAATTAGCGACACTAATCAGCATAATCATAGTAAAATCAGTAACAACAATTTGAGAATCTGGTGACAAAGACTCTTGTGCTAATAATCTAAATACCTCCTTCTTCAACAACAATCAGGTGACGAAGACCCTTGTTCCAATCATAGTTCATTGGCAGCTTCAACGCGATGAGATAAAGACACCATTAATAATATGATTTCGGGTGAATTTTTTTTTGCTGTGGTTAAAAGCTATCTTCTTAGAATATCTGGCCCCATCGGAATATATTTCCACCAATAGGAACCTTCCGTTGTTTCACACCACCAATAATTCGTCCGGTACTATTCTCGGACCAATAGTATTCTCGGACTTGAACTTCTCTTTTCAATCATAAAAATACTTTGCAACCCTAATTTTTATTTCGCTTTTATTTTTTTGCCGCACACTTTTCTCTCTTTTTTTTTTGCTAGAAACCCTAATTCTAATACATGCTTATTGCTATTGATTTTTTTTTTTTTTTGGCTTCTAATACATTTGTTGTTGATGTGGTGATAGAAGTGCAGATATGCGAGACAGAATCAGAGCGGCGATTCTTTCCTCTCATGTTTCTTTTTCTTTCTAAACCCTAATTTTCAATTCTAATGTTGTGATCGCTGTTGATATTTTGCTATTTGTTATTGATATTACAGGTGATAGCACATGAAAGTGCAGATATGCGAGAGAGAATCAAAGAGACGGTTTAAAGGTTTCAAGATCAATGTAGATGTAAGTTATTTATGTAAGTTATCTTCCTTTTGGTGGTATCGATAATTTTTTTAATAAACTTAGTGATCGTTATTTTCTCATACCAAATGTAATTAACATGCTTTACTATATCTGTGGATGATTCCCTGTGAGTTATTGATTAGGGTGCATAATTTTATATAGTTCGAATTGATATGTTTCGGTGTGCTAATCTTGCAGGTATTGCGTTGATGCTTTATTGTATATGTGGATGATTCCCTGTGAGTTGTTGATTAGGGTGCATAATTTTAGATAGTTTGGCATATACCACCTGCAAAATGTTACTGTAGTGATAGTACTAATTTCCATTTGCATAAATCAACTTTAAACTAAGTTAGTTAAAGCATTAAGGCATGTAATTTCGTTTGGTGTCCAACCGGGCATTATTATACATTTTTGTCTCAAATGGGAGGATTTTTCTTTTCTGATGCAGAGCCAGTATCTAGACTGCCTGAAATCACAATTTAATACCTGTATGAACACTCATAATTTGTATGTCATGACAAATATTTTCTTTCATTACGTCATGTCTTCTCCAAATGACATTAAGCAATTTCTACGCCACATACATATCATGAAGATAACTTATGATATTTATCTATTTCAATTTTGGGTTTTGATTAATTTTTTCCTACAGATTTCATGGGAAGCTGATCTATTTGTTGTTAATATGCATGCCAAGTACTATTATTTTGGAAGTCCGGTTTCATGTAGATGTCACAGTTACGGTGAGTTCAGTTCTACTTATTTTCTAGGGTCCATGCATTTTCTTGACATTATCTCCATGATTAATGCAACTGACGATTTGTTAACATCTTTCATAAATTAAGCTCCAAATATTCGGAGTTGTTGTTTTCTAAGGCGCTGGTGGATTCTTTGAGGACTGGGATAGATTGAACGTGATAAAGCTACGTTTCTTTGTTTTTGGTTGTATTGCAACTTCTGGCGGTATTATCCAGGATAAGTTGATTGAGCACACATGTTGGGCTCACGACAAGCAAGTGAGATGTATAGCAGGTATATAACAAGAGTTACAAGACCATATATGGGATAAAACTATTTTACTTGAGGATTGAGTTTCTCATTATGGTGTTTAGTTTTTGTTTATCATCACTAGAATTTTATTACGAGGTTTTGTATTAATTTAATTTTATTATTTGTTAATTCCCGTCGACATTGGTTGCATTTTCAGCTATGTTACGTTGAATTCCACGGGCATTTCTTCCTCCAAATGAAGCTTCCATTATCAGGGCTGCAGCTGAATAGGCACATTGTTTTCTTTCGAATTGCTAAGCTCCTTTTGGGACATCAGTGGAAGGGTTTCTTAGTTTTAATATTGGAAACATGTAATAGCTTAGCTAATTGTGTGCTGATTTTAGTTCAAAGTTCTTATGAGTTGCTAAGTTCCTCTTGGGACATCAGTGGAAGGGGCTACTTACTTAGTTCAAGTTCTTATGAGTTTTAATATTATCATCTTTAGTAATTGAATATCTTTATCGCCTATTCTTCTTTGTTTCATTCTTTAAATTTTGAAGCCCTGAAAATTCACCAACACCAAAACATATTTTATGGTGCAAAATGTCTTGGCCCGTGCAACGCACGGGTGTAAGACCTAGTATGTAAAATAACAGTAAAAGACTTGAGAAACATCAGCTTACATGGGATAACAATCCATCGTATACAGTTTACAAAATCAAAAACCCCAAATCCCAACCCTTGGTTAAACGATTCAAGTAGTATCCAGAGTTCTTTCAATCAGAAAACCCCAAACGTAACAATCGAACAGATAACAAATCCCCAAATTGTTAACCCATATTTCAATCAGAAAACCCTAATTCTATCGCCAATGGTTGATGAATGAGTGTAATTTTAGGAGATTTTGATGGCGGAGCTGCTGTAAAGTTCTTCATCTCTCCCATTCAACTCAGCCTTAGGTCATTTTCTTTATTCCCTATAGACACCAGCTTTCTCCTAAATTCGTCTTCCAACAGCCATCAAAGAGCTCAATCAAACCTCAATTTCTCATAACTAACACGAATTCATTCATCATCTTCAATTACATCTAACCCTAATTCCACATGTTACATCTCTTCTCGGCTTCAACGGACCAAATTCCTCACCATATTTGAACCCTTCGATTCATGGCAGCAGCTTCTCACCATTTATCATCAAATCCCTTCATTCTTCTTTAATTTTAACAACATCTCCGTTGTTCTTCCCTGATTTGATTTGAATCCATCTCAGATTCATGTAGAACACGAATTGAAAACACCCATCTTTTCATCCAACCAATTAACGGAACCCGCAACATCAACTCTTTCCTCTCGATCTTCATTTGCAAAGCTCAAATCTTCATCACCGTCTCTCAGTTAGAAGCAGCAACCTTCACCATCAGAAGCTAATGAGAAAATCCGAAGAAAATGAAGGTGAGAGGGATGAAATAACAAAAACGAATTATAATTACACGTCACCACTCAACGGAGTCGACGAGGATCAACGTTTTTCTTTAGACGAAACGCAAAGCCGGAAAAATGTGACCCAAACACATGATAAAAAAAAAAAGTACCAAAAGCTAAATAACCATAATAATTATCTTAGCAGGGACGGAGTTGTGTGGAAGTAAGGGGTGGCGCCCGCCTCCCCTAAAACTTTTGAAATCTATTAAAAGTCTCTTATAAATCCTATTATTGTAAAAAAAATCTATTATTCCGCCCCCCTTAAATTTTTATTTTTTGGATTAGCACTCCCCGTATAGAGTTTCTTTACGGCTGTCAATGGATAAAAATCCGTCGGATATTGGCAATACCGATAAGGTTAAGGGTTATTGGATATCCGGTATCCGATAATATCTGTCGGAATTCAAAAATTCAATATCGATAAGCTTAAGAATAAGCTATCGGATATCAGATATTATTCCGTTAATTTCCGTTATCTACTCATGATACAAAAAACTTCCAATAATTTCCGATAATTTCCGTTAATATTCAATAATTTCTGATAATTGCCGTTAATATTCGATAATTTCCGATATTTACTTAGGAGAGACATAATCAAATGGCTAAAGAGTAAACCTAAAGGGTATTAGGTATCGAAAATTTCCAAAAAATTTATGATATAGTTATACACTAACGGTATCGGATATTAACCTAACGGAAACTCCCTTAACCGGTACCGTTATGTTAATAAACGGATATCCGTTACGTTAAGGTTATCGGATATTGGATAGCCGTTATGTCGGATATCAACCTAACGGAATCCGAATGTTCGGAAACGGATACCGAATATCGAATATCCATTGACAGCCCTAAGTTTCTAGCTCCGTCCCAGTATCTTAGCGAGAATATAAATGCATCTCTAGTACGGTGAATATTGGAAAAACTATTAGGGTCTAGGATTAAGAAGGTCTTTGTTGACCAAAGTAAAAGTAGTAAAATGTCAGCTCATGAATGAATATAGTAATTGAGAAACAGGAGCCCAAGGGTATAGAAACCGATGAAAATCAATGTGGTTTTCTACGTTGTTTGTATTAGACCGGAGTCTAGGACAAAACTATTCACCAGAGTACGTGAAAAAGAATACATATTACTTGGGACTTAGGATCCCTAAATTTTATTTTATCTCCTTATAGTTTGTCATAACAAACTGCTACGACCTCCGTTGTAAAGTAATATATTCACTTTTTTAATTTAGCCCAATTTTTAGGTCAAATTAAAAAAGTGAAAATAACATTTTTCCAGAAATGTGTGGAGTATTATAATTACCTGCTCCAAAATTGCAGATACACTTTTTGTAAAATACAGGCATTGATGTTCAGTTGTAAAGCCAGGATCTGAAAAAACACCATGGGAAAAAAAAAACAAAAACCGGACTTGGACTTGGACTTTGTATGGGAAAGCATCCCTTAGTTTTCAGATTGGGTTTGAAATTTTGAAAGAAGCAAAAGGAGTGTGTTCATTCAAGGGTGGGCGGTTTATATTCCATGTCACGAAGAAAAAACATATGCTCTTAATAAAGAAAAACCAATAACTTAATAAATAAAAATTGTACGCCTTTAAAATCAAATAAATAGTTTATTAAATTTTAGATGAAATAAAATGTATTGTTGTCCAATTCCCAGCTAGGCGATATTGTCTCTTCATGAATCTAATTCGCAATACTCTGTGGCGAATGAGAGTGACCGATCCATAACATTATATAAAATCCGTTTATTAGCTTGTTGCATTGCTCCTAAAATAAAAGCCGGCCTATTTTGGTCCCTCCGAGAATAGCCTAAGCATATAATTTCAAGGGATATCATCACAAAATTAGCTTTATAATCTGTAATAACGTAATCGGCATGTGGAAAATGAAGTGTTATGGAAGGATAATTAGTAATATCAAATCTTCCACGTAGACGGAAACAAACATCAAAACTTTTCCGCGTACCAATATATTCGTTTCCTAGCCCTTCAAAATGTGTCTTCACCAAATCTGCAACTTTATCAAAATGATCTTTATACATCATGGATATTTGAACACCAGTATCTATGATAGTACCGCCTTCTTTTTTGGACTTAAGCTTAAAAGTACCTCTAGGAAAACCTATTTTTTTGTTGCTTACACTAATATCTTCTAGAGTTAAGTAATATTGATATGTCCGAAAAGGAGGCACAATGATGGGAGTTGTACGTACTACTTGAGATGCATCTCCAATTGTGGCATCTGCACCAAACCTTAAATATGTATCAGATCCCTCAATTTTATTGTTAAACGTCTCCAAACAGTAGGAAAATTTTCCTTCGCCAACATCACCTAATTGGTTTAGAAAAGACCATTGTCTTGGTCCTAAGCCAAGTATTCCTGCAATAAGATCAGGTTTGCCACGTAAATGATTCCTACCGATAAAGTTCTCAAAATTCTCTTGGTGAAAACCACAACCCATGTGTAAACCAATACTTTCAAGGCCACCAGCATCGGAGCCAAGAGTAAATCTTTCTTCAGCTATAATACCAGATGTGATTGATCCACTCGCATAGCGTGTTTTATAAGTGCATTGCCCATCGGCATTGCACTTATTTCCCTTGCAAATAGGATGAGTATTACAAGGAACATGACGATATGTAGTTGACGAGCTCCAAGGATAAAGTGGCATATCTTGGTTGAAAGCTTCAGTGGCACCTTCACATTGAAGCCACGTCTCATCACTACCTGAATCAATCATCAAATAGTAATTCTTAGCTTGTTGTTGGTTACCATGAAATGTACCTAAACCAACCATAGCAACATAATACGCACTTGGTCCGTAAATTACTGGCAAACGTACAACATGGGGATCTACGGAATGTGTTGCATCGTCATGGAGTAATATTTGTGATTCGATGTAACGTGCTTGAGCTTTCGACTGTTCTACGAGTCTCTGAAGCCTTTCGTCTCTTGTTAAATGGTCACCAGGATATAAAGGCGATTTTTTGGAGTCTCTATGAATCATCTTCACAGTAAACCCTTTCTTTGGATACACGGCGATGACTGAATTTAACATCAGTGAAACATGAGTTATTGATAGGAAAAAAATAAATAAAGTCTCCCCCATTTTTTACCTAAGAAAAATTCTTGTGGACATAACTATGTGCAATTCTGAACTTCAATTTATAGTACTAGAGTGAAAATTTATTAATGATTTTATATTTTAGAAATTAAAACAAGACCTTTTGTTATAAATACGCATTAAAGGCTGCCAGTTATTACAACACATAAAATTTCTATTGAATCTTTCTTTGGATATCAAGTTAATGCAAAATTAATTCTTATATCTTAGCAGAATAAATATTGATTTTTATTATTAAGGATGGAAAACTGATGATTTAGGCATCAACAACATTACCGATAAGATCACTGCTAATATCATCGGTTCTTCGTTTTCCTTCCCACGTTACCGTATTTTTATTTAGGCTTAGTAGATTTTAGTGATGGTACCTTGTTTTGCAATGCTTCAAATTTATTGCACTCTAAAGCGCTTTGCTTGCAAATAGTAATGGTACCTTGTTTCGCTTATTCTTCTATTCACTCCACGCATTCTACGAGAATTAAGTACACAACAGTTTAAAAAGTGCGTATCGGACCATAAAATGACAACAACTCATGACTAAAACATTACTAGATTAACAAATGTGGAGAATTTTCAATTTTTTGGTTGATTACATGATAATACTGTTATAGTTTAATATAGGATCATTCATAGATGATTTTATCACGAACCAGATCTCTTTTCTTTCTAAAATGATGATAGAGAAACCAAGTAATTGAGAGACAGGAGCCAGGGACGAGTTTGATCTTATACCACATCAGAAGACCAATTTTTTGGTTGATTATATGTAAGGGTGTAAAGAATACGCGAAAATACTCGGTCTGCTTGTACCCGCCTAAGCCTGCCTGTACCCGAAGTAGCCCAAAGCCTGTTATGGCCTGTTGTGTGTCATCTGGCCTGTCCTGGATTAATTTATTGGGCGGGCTCGGGCTTTACAATTAATTATGATGTCCAGTCTGAAAGTCTTTTTTATGCCATCAATCATTTAGTATCCTCTTAAAAAGACTTAAAAGTTACCATTTTATAATTGTCAATTGGGTATCTAGAAAAATAAAATATATAATTATATTTACTCATAATTAACCTTTTCAAAATATTAATGGTAATATATTTTCTTATTTAGAAAGTTTATTGTCCTCTAATTAATTATTAATATAGG
Source organism: Papaver somniferum (assembly GCF_003573695.1). Taxonomy (NCBI): domain Eukaryota; kingdom Viridiplantae; phylum Streptophyta; class Magnoliopsida; order Ranunculales; family Papaveraceae; genus Papaver; species Papaver somniferum. Next base: position 172,142,249 of record NC_039362.1, read on the forward strand.
CTAAAATAAAAAATTTGTCTTTGTAATTTAACTATAAAATAATACTATCACTTATGATATGCAATGTTAGAAACAAAAGAATATTGTGTTAAAAATAAATAAATTTAATACCATCCATTTGAAAATTTAAACTTTTTTAACAAAAAAATATTTTAAAAATAGTGGCATGTCCGACCCGATCTGACCTGCCCGTATAAAAAAGCGGGCTTTGGGTAGCAAATTATCTACTTTTACCCGTCTGCCCGGCCTGAAATTTTTTACGGACTCGCCGATATTAAGCCTGGCCCGCCCGGTCTGTCTTAGTTTTTGGGCCGGGCGGCCTGGCCTGCCCGAATTTACACCCCTAATTATATGATAATACTGTTATAGTTTATTATAGGATCATTCATAGATAATTTTATCACGAACCAGATCTCTTTTCTTTCTAAAATGATGATAGAGAAACCAAGTAATTGAGAGACAGGAGCCAGGGATGAGTTTGATCTTATACCACATCAGAAGACCAATTTGCAGGACATAAATGTGAAGCCATGAAAGCTTTCTTCTTTTTTTGCTGCAAATGACTTGAGAGTGAACTGTTTCATTATGAGTAACGATCGGTGTTTCACAATTTCTTATCTATACTACTAGTATACCCACCAGATCCTCCGAATCTACTAGCATTATAAAGTGATGATATACATGTATGAGATCTTTTTTCTTTGCGAGTCTGGATTCAAGCTAGTAACCGGATAATAGATGAACAACATTAGCATATCAGTCCAAAAGTATGAACTTACACGAAAATATTATTATTTTATCAGAACGCATCTTATTGGAGATCCCCCTGCACCAACCAACCTCAGAGGTAGGCAATGCACCGAAGAATACACCACATCGTCAATACCATCCAGTTTCAGGCCTTCCACAATAATGATGTCCTGGCAGCATTTACAAAATCACACGATATCACTAGGGAGCAAAATATAAGGTGACCATATGTACTGGCCAAGAACAACAGGTAATGGTATTTCAGATGAGAAATAAATCAGATTAAAGAAGAATGTTTACAAGTCTGATCATATTTTTGTCGCTAAATCTGGCAGAAGATATTAAACTGGATAGCATCATTGTAGGTACTCTAAGATAGGAATCCACATCTCATAGGGATGGTAAGTATCTACCGTAGTTTAGAAGTTCTGGATTAGTTTCCGGAATTAAATCTAACATGACGGTAAACAAAGTAATAATTCTATTCATAGACTTTGAAACTTTAACACGACAAAAAAGATCACCCAATCTTAATTTGGATCACCCCTTAGCAAATTTTTTCTAAATGCCTGAACTACCCATAAATAATCGTTAATAATTTTAATTAATTGGTGATAATCTTACTCAATTAGAGTTTAACATTTTTTTTCAACTTTTTTGTTTGCAATTTTTTTTTGCCCAGATTTGTATGAAAAATCGTCATGGTATTGAAGTGTTTCAGTGACAACTCTGAACGGTCGTTAATGTTTCGACTGTTTTAATGACGACTCTAAACAGTCGTTCTTTCCTATAAAAGAGTCAAAACAGTCGTTACTGTTTCAGTGACGACTCTAAACAGTCATTAATGTTTCGACTGTTTCAGTGACGACTCTGAACAATCGTTTTTTCTTATAAATGACGAAGAGTCCTCAATGGCAAATGTAGGACTGTTTGGAGTCGATATACATAATCAATTCCCTGACAACCCTTTGAAAGAGTCGTCATTGTTTTTATTATGTATATGACGACTCCAAACAGTCGTTACTATTTTTTAAGTGTCGTTACTGACAGTCGTTATTCTCTAAAAAGACTCTTTATCTTCGAAGAGTCGGTAATGGTAGCAATTCATTAAAGGGTCGTAATAGAATTGAATACGACCATCACGATCCTTAAAGTCGTTATTGTCTTTGAAGGGTCATTAATCTGGAGTCGTTATTTGAAAAAAATAAAAAAAAAGTCAAGGGTAAAAACAGTATTTTCACAATCGGATGAATATGCCCCCGATAATTTTGGGGTGCAAATAAAATGTCAAGACCCCCAATTAAACGAGGTTATTTATTTCCATTTATTTTTGTTATTTTTTTAAATTAATATTTTGGCATAATAAAGAATATGAAAATAAAAAGATTATTTCATAGATTTTCCGCAAAAGATTTTTTTTATTATTATGGATGTTAATAAGATTTTTCGCATATATTTATCTATTTTCATATTTACGGTTTCAAAAAATCCAGATTTTATTTTTATTAAATTTACGGTCCGGATTTGATTTAAATTTTGACAAATTAAGATCAAGGGTTTCGTCCACACCCAACACAAAAAGCATCAGATCGAATAAATCAAATTAGAAATTAACTACCATGAAATGTAAGGGGACTAGCTTTTTTTTTTTAGCCATCAGGAGCGACGGCTTGTTCACCGGCCAACAAGAGGGGAGGTTAGCGCAACTCTCGATATGGTATGAGAGATGTGGTTGGGTGTTTAGGTTGTTGATAATAATAATAATATACAAAATACAACAAATACAGAACTTTAAAATCAAATTTATATTTTATTTAATTCCAGAAGAAATAAATTTACTACTAGCTAGCTAGACGGCATGGTCCCTTCATGAACCTAACTCGTAATACTCGGTAGCGAACGAGAGTGACTGACCCATAACATTATAAAAAATCAGTATATTAGCCTATTGCATTGCTCCTCAAATAAAAGACGACCTTTTTTTATCCAATCGGAAAAAGCCTAAGCAGACGGTTTTTGCGGATATAATCACAAAATTAGATTTATAATCTGAAATAACATAATCGGCTTGTTGAAAATGAATTATTATTGAAGGATAGTTAGTGATATCAAATCTTTCAGTAGGAGGAAACAAGCATCAAAACTGTTATGGGTGCCAATATATTCTACTCCGAGCTCTCTAAAATGTGCCTGAACCAAATCTGCAACTCTATCAAAATGATCTTTATACATCGCGGAAAAAGGAGCACCAGAGTCTATGATAGTACCGTCTTCTTTTCGAGATTTCAGTTAAAATGTACCTTTAGGAAACGAAATTTCCAACTCTAAGAAAATGATCTTTACACATCGCGGAAAAAGGAGCACCGGAGTCTATGATAGTACCGCCTTCTTTTCGGGATTTCAGTTAAAAAGTACCTCTAGGAAAGCGTACTCTTTTGTTACCAACACTAATATCTTCTAGATTTAAGTAATACAAAAGCGTCGTCTGAAACGGAGGCACAACAATAGGGGTTGTATGAAATACGCCTCCAATTGTTGTATCAACACCAAATCTTAAATATGTATCAGATCTCCCAATCCTATCTTTAAACACCTCCAAAAAATAGGAAAATTTTCCTTCTCCAACAACACCTAATTGATTTAGAAATGACCATTGTCCTGGCCCTAAACCGTCTTCAAGTCCTCTTCTGTCCCAGTTGCTCAACACAGTGTAGTCTAGCAGCAGCAGCCATTTGAATTCCATATGATGCAGCAGCCAGGGACGGAGCTGCTAGTAGGGTGGGTGAGGCCTTGGCACCACCTAAATTTCCTTAAAAACACAATTAATACCGAGAGGTTTAGTTGTTTGTAACCTGTGAGACATTTTCTTTTCGTCATCCAATAAAAGCAATCATGAGAATCACTCGCAAACCAACTAAATTTTTGTTCCTACTTTTACTCTACTAGGCTACTTCCTCCCTTGGTACGTGGTTTTTATCCAACTTTTTTTTTTGTTTACGTTTTATAATAATTTGATTTGATGAACAATGCTCCTTTCAAAATTACTAGTGGTTGCTACTTGTTTAATATCTTTTAATTTTAAAGTGACTTTTATGTTATTACCCATATAAGATTCGATTATAAAAAAAAAGTTAGGAGAAATGATGAAACTCCCGCACTAGATTATACAATCGGTTATGACTACATAGGAGCAAGATTAATCAAGGTGCAAGCTTTTTCCATAAGGCCCTACCCAACCAAAAATTCTGACTCCGTCACTGGCAGCAGCCAAACAACTTTATTACATAGCATAGCAGTACAACCAACAATGTGAATTTCTACAATGCGCTGCATGGTATATGGGCATGTAGCCCCCTTATGCCTGCTGCCCAAGAGTGGGGGCCGATCAGGGTCGGCCCTGCTTGAGCTATAGTACAAAAGTGTCTAGATAGCGAGCCTATGATCAAAAAGTAAACCCTAATATACGTTTCTATTGACAGAGAGAAACCCAGTTACAGCTACATGATGAAGCTAGCTCATACAAAGCTAACGATGATGAAGAACCGGCCGACATGTAGTGTTATTTCTATTGATGATGATATCAATACCCTCGACTTAATCCTATGTGTGTCCTTATTTACAATCCGGCAACTAGGGAAAGAACATCTTGGATGGCACCAACTCAACCATTTACACTTGGAAAAACATCCAAACTAGTCACAGGTACAGCCAAACTAGTCATAGGTAAAAACGAAATATATAATTGGTTGTCGTATTTTGGGTTCGGATATAGTCCAGCTACTAAAGAACACAAAGTCCTTTACGTGTTGAGTATGGGTGTAAAAGAATAATCTTTCTCTTCAATAGAATCTGAAAAATATTGCGAGGTCCTGACAGTAGGAGATAATATATGGAGACGAATTGATGAAGTCCCACCAAAGAAATACTATACCCTCGGAGGAGGATATGAACATGTGAATGGTTATATTTATGCGTTGGTACGTGATCATGAAATCGACGTCTATAACCTGCCCGAGATCATAATGGGGTTTGATCTTGAGAATGAGAAATTCAATAGATTCATCAACATCCCAAATTCTATGATTGATTTTTGGCGTTCTAAAGATAATAGTCATCGACAACGTGTTGATGATTTAGTAGCAGTCGATGGACATATAGCTATAGTAGATAACAAAGAAAATCAATGGATCAATATGTGGATTTATGAAGATGATCACCATGACGCCGCCAAGAACGCCAGTACTATTAGTGCTGGTAATGTTAATAACGACAGTGGGAAATGGATTAAAGAGGTAATCACATTGCCACATCAGTTGCCTGGAGACTGTTTATCTTTTGAAGCTATAGCCGGCACCAAACTCGTAATCACAAAGTCCTTTACTAGGCCCGTTGAGCTTGAATGTCTTTATTATTACGACCGGGTTAAAAAGGAGTATTACGAAAAGCAAGTTGAAATTATCTCTACCGAAGATCATAGTACTCCTTGCCCTGACTATGGCTACGATATTAAAACTTTCTGCGAGACTCTCTTACCCGTAGAGAAAGGTATGTTCTATGTTGCATAAACAAATCTCATTTGTAGATCAAAATTTTTGTTTATATTTTTCGCCGGACTTTTATCTTTTGTTGTATTTTCCATACATGCCTGGGTCCTTGTCAAAAACTAGTTTTTATTGACTACTAACTGGATAATATAACCTTTTATGGATGTTTCTGTTATTCAGGAAAGGCCGATGAATGCCAGCCTAAGTACAACAAGAGCAGGCACTGATTGATATAAACATCGTCGATGGTTGGGAAGGACCATGCATCTGAGTCCGCCCAAATACCACGTGCAGATTCAAACCAAGCCACCTACGTTTGTCATGTCTTCCAGCAGCACCAATAGCAACCCACATCCCGCCTACGCTGGTCCTTTCTTTCAGCAACACCGACGACAACAATATCCCTAGCCTAATCTAGGGACGTAGTAGTAGTGGTGATTTCTTGAAGAGGTGTATATTTTCATTCCTTTTAGGAGTTTCGTCGACTAAGTTATCATTTCGATCCTTGAGTAAGTTTTTTGTGTGAGATTTGAGAACACTAGCTAGTACTAGTAGAAGTTGGTTTATCGTGTTTTATGAATATTACCTATTCATGGTACGTTCTATCTGCATGTTTTAAGTTTAGACATCGTTCGAGATTAGTTTAGTGTTTCAACCGCAGGACATTATAAGAATGTCAGATGGAATGATTTTATGACCGAGCCTCAGACGAGTCGAACCCGCCAAGTCGTCTCCGACGAAACAAGTTTACATGCTCTTGTTTTCTCAAGGTGATATCCGTTTGCTGGACAACTCTAGCAAACCTTGTTACAAATGAGCAGCACTCTGGCGGACTAACTTACCAACCTTGGCACGCTAAAAGGCCCAGGTAAAATGGTGTCGGCCCGCAGTAGGAGGATTAGATTTCATTGCCCATCTCAATAGACAAGTGTACTCAGTTTTTCAACCAGAATTAGCATCATTTATTAAGGGGATACCAATGTATGACGAGATTGAAAACAGATTCTGACTGTCGGATTGTTCAAACGGTATCCCCTGTCAATTTTAGTATATCCGTATATATCATGAGAATTCGGATTACCGTACCTTGTCCAAATGATTTGTTTCTTTCGATAACATTTTTACTCAAATATATCTATTGTTCTTACAAAACTTTGGATTTTACACGGAACTGAAATTAGGTAGACATTAAATTTCGCTTTATTTTGTAAAAGTTATAATCTTAGAGATAAGACTATTTGCAAGGATATGATAAAAGTATAAACCTTTTTATCACGAATGCTATTCAACTTCCTAGGAACGACACGGATTTAATACCCTACCGGAGCTCTTAGGGTTGGGGCATAGCACTTTGGAGTGGCTTCACGATGTGAGTAATTCCGACCTCATGCCTTTTTCTTTTTTTTTTTCTTTTTTTTTTAAATGTATAAAGTATTTCTTGGTCAAATTTTCTAAGACCTCGTCCCCGTGAAACCGAAGATTTTGAAACGGAAGATTTCAAATTTTTAAATGTAGAAACCGAAGATTTTGAAATTGTAGATTACCCATTCAAATGTTTAGGGTTTTCAATTCGCTTAGTTGGGTCTTCTTGTAATGGTCTTGTTTGTCTTATGTTTTATGAGGATGATGGTGTTGATGATTATATCAAATTCTTCTGTATTTGGAACCCAGCAACCAGAGAGTTCAAGAAGATACCTGTACCACTAGATATTCTTAATGGTAGTTCAATCAACATATATGCTTTTGGTTATGACTATAAGTTGTTAATTCTTTCGGAAACTCATTCAAGTGTCTATGCATTAGGCTTAAATCTGTGGAAAAGCATTCCTGTTGTACCTTATTATTGGTTGACATTTTGTGCTTGGAATGGGGTACTTGTTAACGGAAAACTTCATTGGTTAGCCATTAATTAGTCCTTTTTTAACGTGATTTGGTGTTTAGCGTTTCCTGTTTTTCTTGTTGTTTTAGAACTTACAAATACTTGATGTTGTCTGTATCTTGTCTTAAGCAATACATCCCTCCTTTTTCTGCGAAATCTGGTCAACTTTTTGGTCATTTGTTATCTAATTGATCATTGTGAAGTTCTGAAATTCTGAAGACTTAGTGATTGCAGTATTCATCTTTGAGTGTTCATGGTCATTGTGCTTTTGGAGTTTATCGTCCTGCATGGTGCTTCAATGGAAACCGATGGATGATTCCTTTACTTCTCCCATTTATGTTTTCTAGTTTATCGTAGTCAAAGCCTATGTAACTAAGTGGGAAAATGAAATAAGCAGAGTTGCCAAACCCTGGAATCCAGTTTCGTTGAATAAAATAGTAGAGGGTTTGTACTATCTGTATATACAAATTGAAATGGTTGCAAGTTCGGTCAGCTCGATTTGTTGTGGACCAGTCTATTGATGAAAAGATCCTCTTTAGCTCCCTCACTATGTCTACCAGCTAACACAACTCACAGTTTCTAAGATCTTCTATAACTGACGGACAATTTCTGCTGTTTTACTCTGTAGGAGCTTACTTTTTAAGATAACACTTAGATTAATTTTTTATGATATCTTACTTACTTGGATGTTTCTGTTGGTTTAACTTTGCTCTAATATCCCTCTTTTTATGCCCTAATTTCAATTAGTCGTATTTCTCTTTCTTTACTGTTCCTTTTTCCTTTCTCAATTCTGTTTGTCTCTCTATAATGGAAGCTTATTACTAATCTTCTGTTGCCAGGCATCAGTGTATCAGCAATGTCGCATTACATCAATTGGAAACATTTCAAGTTGGCTTATCATCAGTCGGCGTCAATCTATTCACTAGGATTATTATTACTTTGTTGTCTCGTATTGGACCTGCAAGTTGTCGAACCTGGTATGTAAAACTGGTTATTGTTCACTTCACACTTGCAATCTCTACATTCAATACCTTCCCTCTTTGCAACACATTTCCAGTCTATGTTTATTCTCTGCAAACCTACAATACCTGCTATGTGACACCTCTTTGTGTTTTCGCCTATAAATTTATACACTTTCCTACTAAAAAATCTGCCCTTCTCTGTTTCGGTATTTATCCTATCTACTTCTTCATGGATAGAAATCACCTTATTCATAATCATATAACTGAACAAATGGAGGAAACGTCTTTAGATGAAGGGTTGTCACGCATTCTGTTTCTGCAATCATTACTGGAATTCGTTATTGGCAGTTTAGTTTGGCTAGAAAGTTGTATGCACAGGGTTTCATGATTTTTCAAGTTGTGGATGGAGCTGCCAGATGTATTTGGCCTCATCTTGGCAGGAAAAACCAAACCAATGGTATGTGTAAGTCAGGAACCTAATATTTTTAGTATCAAATTTGCAAATTCTGATGATGATAAAGATTGAATTTTGTATGGAGGAGCCTGGAATTTTGATGGAGTCCCTTTGACGATTGGAATTTAACCGTGAATTATTATCATACTCTTGATTTCACCTTATCTCTTTTTTGTTAAAGTGGATCACTGCTAACATCCTTCAACTAGAAGGTTCAAGGTTCAAACCTTAGTAAAACATGCCCCCACACTCTATGGATAGAGTGAAGTTTGGTGGCAGTGGACTTGGCGCGCAGTGGGTGCAAGCGATGGCCATAATCCAACAATCGCCAGTCACCACTGTATCTATTAAATTGATAACCTCTTACGAAATTCTGTAGTAGTCTTGGATTAAATGCTATGTAACCTCTGGAGAGATAAATAGGTGGTGGAATCACTCTAACTAGCCGACTGACTTACCACGGTTGTGAAAAAAACTACTGGAATTTGTATTCAGCCATCTAATGGATGATTAAAATTTTAAACTCCCGCTTATATAGATTGGACAGAGGAAACATAATTTCATTTGTTGTTATAAAAAACTATCTTTTAATTTGGCCTCCAACTCCAGATATACAAAATATGTCTACTTGCAAAGTTTACCGCGTTGACAATCTTCTTGGTGACTCAAAATTTGAGCTTCATTATTCCTGATATCTGGTCAACGTCTCCTTCTCTTCTGTAAATTTCTTTCTTTCAGAAGAGAAATAGATAGAAGAATGTCAAGTATACCCGTAGATCTTTACCTTGAGATCCTGATGAGATTGCCAGTCATATCCATATTCCAATGTGAGTGTGTTTGTAAATCTTGGTTTTCCCTCATTTCTAACCCTTATTTTGTCAAGAAACACTTCGATTGTACTGTTGAAAGCAACTACCCTAGACGCAGAGCGTAGAATTATGAGGATGATATCAAATTCTACTGTATTTGGAACCCAGCAACCAGAGAGTTCAAGAAGATACCTATACCACCACCGGAAAGTGAGAATCCTCTTATATGTATACATGCTTTTGGTTATGATTGACAAAATGACGACTATAAGTTGTTATTTCTTACAGCATCTCATTCAAATGTCTTTACATTAGGCTTAAATAGGTGGGAAAGCATTCCAGTCGCACCTTATGATTGGTGGACAGAATGTGCTTGGAACTGGTTAATTATGACAGACTACAGCAGGAACATGGTCGCTTTGGATATTAGTAATGAGAAATTTGAGGTGATGAAACTACCAATACCAATGGAAAATACAAAGAGTTATTATTGGGATCAGAAAATGATTCCTGGAGTTTTGGATGGGTGCCTTTGTTTACCTGTTGAAATCTTTGAGGATGGTGCTTTTGATTTATGGAAAGATTATGGAGTTCCAGAGTCTTGGACTAAACATTTCGTACTTTTGATCTCGATATCTTGGGGAATTTTAAGAATGGTCGGATTCTATTCATGGCTCCTTGTAAGCTTATGTGGTATGATCTCAATCACAGAGGTGTTATCACAAGAAACATAAGATCAGCAGGCATTACATCAGCAGATACGTATTCAGAGAGCTTAATTTCGCTTGCTACTGGCACTTATATGGGGAGATGACAAATAGAAGAATCAACTAAAACATGATAAAGAAGAAGCATACAAAAGTGTGTCATTAGTACTGTTCTTCTTCTTGATTTAGAACCTGCAATTAGTTGACATATATGAGGTGTGTGTATCCTGTCTTGAGAAATACATCCTCCTTTTTTTGTGAGAAATCTGGTCAACCTTATGGTCATTTGTTTTCTAATTGATTATTGTGAAATTCTTCTGAAATTCTGAAGACTCGTTGGTGGTTGCAGTTTTCGTCTTTGAGTGTTCACAGTCATTGTGCCTTTACTAATCTTCTGCTGCCAGGTATTAGTGCATCAGCAATGTCGCATTACATCAACTGAAATCTTTCAAGTTGGCTTATCATCAGTTGGCATCTATCAGGCAGGCATCAATCTATTGCAGTGGTGCATATGTTTCTAATTGTCAATCTATTGGACCTGCAACATGGTATGTAAAACTGGTTATTGTTCACTTTACACTTGCTATGTCTTTGCAACACATTTCCGGTATATGTGCTATGTGACACCTCTTAGTGTTTCTGCGTATATTAAATTTATACAATTTCTACTCAAAAATTTGCAATTTTTATCCAATGTACTTGTCAATAGATCTGAAAGTAACGTGCTGAAATAATCTTGCCGTAACAGGTAAAGCATTATGAATTCCATAGTATCAGTTGGAGTTTTAAAAAACGAATCTGTGACTAGCACTTACCATTGGTTTTACCCAAGTACATCTCCCAGCTCCACCCACAACCTGACAAATCATGAAACTTTCCGGCCAAACTAACACGAATTCGAGTAATGATTGTAGAATCAGAATGCAGGACAACCCTTGTACGAATTGGTTCTTCATCTAAAGAAGTTTCCTCCATTGGTTCAGTTCTAAGACTAAGGTGATTTCTAGCCATGAAGACTGCAAACCATCTGGTATCACATTCTATCCAGTATTGCTTCTCCTAATCCCAATACAGTAATAAATCCTAACTTTTTGTTATCCAGCGGACTGACACTGACTGCATATACCACTTGCAATAATCTCAAAAACTAGCGGCCTTGTATTAGTTACAATCTCAAACCATGGCATTTCAGCTAGCAGTTAAACTGCACAAACATAAGCCTACTCTTTCCGGAGACGGACAATTGAGCACACTATATGAGAGGAAATGAATCTAAAGAGAACATAATTTCACTGTACAAGCAGTACTAGAAATGAGAACCATTTTACCATTAGCTTCATAAATTAGACCCTAGAACAAACTCATAAATATCCTACTACGCAGGCTGATATCATACAATAATCTATCAAAAACAAAAACAAAAGCGACAAGCTCGTGTGTACCACTATTTATATCCATCTTCAAGTCCTCTTCTGCCACAATTGCTCACACAGTGTAGTAGCAGCAGCAATTTGAATTCCATATGATGCAGCAACCAAAATGTCCCCTGCGCAGCAATGTGAATTCATATACGATGCAGATCCCCTGCGCAGAAATCAAACACCCACCTGCGCAAACTTTTTCTTCAGAGTTGCCTATCAATAGCAAAAAATCTTCCATTCAACAGCATGAGTAAGACCAGGAAACTCAGGTATCCTACCAAGAACACACTTGTAAAACGCGTAAACAAATGCTGCAACAGTCAGCATAAACGTAACATCATGACTAATTTTCAACAATGCAAACTTAAACCCAATCTCTTCCATTGTATCCGCACTCACTAGCAGTTTCCTAATCAATTCAGGAACAACAAACATGAAATCCATAAGCATCACTTGCAACGAATTAAACCTCAGAAATCTACTAAAATTCGTATATCTGATAATCCCAAGATAAAGTGTTAAGTAGACAAATAAACCAACATTTGGTAATGATTTGTAGAAGTTCAGCAATGGTATAACAGGATCAAACATTAATTCTAGCCAATGGTATTTGTGGAACAAATAACTTCCATATTTCAATCCATTCAAGAACATAATCAGGTACATTAGTACTGAGACCAATCTGTCTGTAGCTGGGATTGGTTGAGCTTGTTAATATGATGAAGATGATGAAGCGTTACATACTGTTAGGGTTTTCTTCTTCAATGGGGGTGTGATGAAATTGAGATTTTGAAGGAATTGTGATGACGGGTTTTATAATTTGTGAGTGATTATGGGTTTTGATGTGGCTTTAAGCTTAAGTGACGGTGTTTTTGATGATGATGATGACCTGTGAGTGCTGAAGGGGAGAAAGGTTGGTGATGAATGAAAAGAAAAGGGTTTTTTACTGAAGGTTTGTTTTTGATTATACCAGGGGTTGATCGAGGGGAGACGAAGGAGATTAACAGTAGAGGAAGCCACTGATGATGACTCTGTTTGTGTTTTGACCTAATTTTGATTTTCTCCTACAGAGGAGGTGGTGGTGGAGGCCTGGACCTGGAGGGGTTCGTTTGGAATCACACTAGCCGACTTTAAATACCCCAGTTGGCCCGCTTGATGGCCCAGGTAGAACAGTATCGGCACGTACTGCCAGATTACCAGTGGTCCAGCGGCAGTAGTAATGTTGGAGGGATTATGTGCCCATCGGCATCCGGATTACCAGATTACCATTCTGTTTTTTCTTGATCTGCTTGTGTAAATTGTGTCACACTGATACAATAAATAGTAAATGCTATAGGACTTTTTGGTGCATCGGCAATCTATGAATATCATTCAAATATACTCCCAGTTATAAGCTGTCGGGACAATTGCTTTATACAATGTTTGAGTTAACTAAGATCGTGTGATTTATAATTTCTAGGAAACTCCCCTCATTTGTTAGTAATTCGTTTTGAGTTGGATACCCCTATTTTAATAGTAACTGTAATATTTGCGATAAATAATATGATTATGGTCGAGTAATTTCTCAAAAAATAACAAAATTGTGATCAAGAAAAATATCCAGAAAGAATAGAGTAGTGCTACGTTGATCGTGACAGATCCCGGCAGAAAATCCGAAGAGAGAACTCGAGGGCCCCACCAGGGAGTTAGGGGGGCTCAAGTTTCTCTTTCCCGGGATTTGCCACGGTCAACGTAGCATTATTGAGGAAGAACATGGTATTTCTTTATCGATATCCTGTTAGAGTTTGGGTCTTAAAGCGGAAAAATAAGCAAAATTAAAACATTTGATAGGTAACCCTACCATATTTTCGTAATTTTTCTCTATTCTCGTAATTTTCTACATTTTTCACGCGATAGCACTTGCATTTCTCTATATTTTGGAGAGGTAGGAAAAATTCTGGTTACCATAATGGTTTTCTTTAATAAATAAATTTCTCCTGAATATTGTCAAGGCATTACTAAATTGGGGCGCGATCGGTTGACAGCCCCTTAAATGACATGGTTGACAGAGTCGTTGTTCACCGTCGATTGCCAAATCATTGACGATCCAGATGACCCGACCCCTTAAATGACATGGTTGACAGAGTCGTTGTTCACCGTCGATTGCCAAATCATTGACGATCCAGATGACCCGTGTTAAACTGAGTAAACCTGGTCATATCCATAACCACAATCAAAGATATTTTTGCTGAGTGTTCTCGTGTGTCTTCTCCCTCCCATGTTTCGATGAAGAGATTTATGAAGTTTAAATTTATATTAGACATTTCTATGAGCTTCACTCAAGTACCATATCAAAAGGAAAGGAAATCCATCAATTTTTTTTTGTAGATCTATATAATTATATGGTGATGTGTGATTAAGGTTTATAGTTTTTGATTCAGGATTAAGACAGTAGATGGTTGGAAGAGTTAATTCAAGATTAAGGTTTATTGGTTTTGATTCAAGATTAGGATAGTGGTTGATTAATTTTAGAAGCGATTTTGAAGAACTCAAGAACCTGAGAATGTAAAAGTTTATTTACAACAATGCTTCACCTAAATATATGTAGGAATCGATCATTCGATTTTGAAGAACTCAAGAACCAGTGGATATAACATAACAAATGATCTGATTCTTCCCCTTTCTGTATCAACCAAATCAAAATATAAAAACCCCACTAACCTCGTGATAATCTAATGCAGAAAACATACATGAGGAATATCGTATTCTGTTTGTTTCTTTTTTTTGTTTTTTTATGAATCTCAGATTCCCCGTACCTAATTTGTGATTTGTTTCTGGATACTAGGAAAGAAAAGAGAAAGGAAAGTGATAGGAGAAGTGTCTTCTGAATCCTAATATCTTTGAGTGCGGTAATGGGTATGACCCGGTTTACTCCTTTAACCTGGATGATCTCGATCGTCTATGATTTAGCAATCAACGGCGCACAATAACTCTGTTAAACCATGTAATTTAAGGGGCTGTCAACCGATCGCTCCCTAAAATTTAGTTTGTTATAATTTTTAATATGGGATGAGATACACCGTATTATCCAAGTTTTTTAGTGATCGTAGTTTGGTTTTTTCAACTTATTCATGTGAAAATCTCCAGCCTCATAGACCAAATGTTTTTTCATGGGGACGACAAGCAATTTGGGTTGAATTATCCGCACTATTATTGTCTCTTATTTTACGGCACTATAATTGTAAAATATTATTCACGAGAAAAGAACATACCTGATAATAAAATATCTCACACTGGCACATATACCGAAGTTCATAATTTTACTAGGATTAGAGGGCGTTTTAATTCATCTTGAGAAGCTATTTTTTGAGTTCTTCAAAAAAAAATCAGAAGTTATTGTCTATGCCATGAGTTATGAAGCAAATTGCTTATGCTTTTAACTTTTAAGATTGGTTTTTGTTTCAGGAATCTGGAATATTTCGAGGATGTTTGGATACTAAAAATAGAAGTTAATCCCATGTGTTAGAAGCAAAAAGAAACTATTTCACAAAAACTTTTTAAAATTGTTTACAGGGGGTTAGTTCACGAGGGAGTTGGAGGAGTTTAATGTATTTTGAATCTTGGGGATTTTGAGGGAGTGCAAGAGAGTATAGGGAGTTTGAGAGAGTTTGGTATTTTGAGTGTAGGGAGTTTGAGAGACTCTCCCAAAATCTCTACTTTTTTGAGAGATTTGGAGTGAGGAAAAAATACACGAGAAACTCCCTAGAACTCCCCTGAACTCCCAAAAATAAACCAACTCCCTAGTATTCTAATTTTTACCACTAACATAGAGTTTAAGAGTTTGTTTCAAACTCCCCCACGACTAACGGGTTTTTCTAGGGAGTTTGGGAGGTTCTTCTAAACTCTCCCACGACTAACGGGAATTTTGAGAGACTCCTTCGAACTCCCCCACGACTAATGGGAGAAAACCCATCTACACCCAACTCCCTTGAGGACTAACACCCTGTTAGTTTTAGAGGTCAATTTAATTATTAAGATATAAAGAAATAAAATATAATGATCTGCCATAACACATGACTAAAACCCTATCTTATATTTAAAAGATTTGAAAATGGTTTTTTTAGAAACAAAAAAATTAACTTTTTGTGAAGCAAGTGAATTATGCTCCTAACTTCTGCTTGTGGAAAAGCAAAAATAGCTTTTGGTATCCGAACGCGCTATAGCAAACTATTGTACAAACATAAAACCCTGAACCCACATTAGGTCATTTAACTGACCCACACCTGCAAGATGATATCCAGCCCTAACTTCTACTTGTGGAGAAGAAGGAATTACAATGGCAGAACTAGATTTTGGTTATGGGGAGGGCTGGTTTAAGGGTAGAATTTACAAACATATTATGGCCTAACTCAAAAAGGGCTATGAAAAAAAAAAGTAGCTTTTGATATCCAAACGCGCTATAACAAGCTATTGTACAGACATAAAACAACCCCGAACCCGCATTAAGTCACTTAACTGACCCACACCTGCAAGATGATATCCGGCCCTAACACGTAAACTTAAAAATAAGCGCATTATAGTCCATTCTAAACACCAGCTGCGCCGGATTAGACCTATTTGTTGGGCAAAGAGATTGGAAGTTTTCTGCAAAACTTATTCTGATCGATAAGAATTTAAAGGTGGAAGGATAGGAGAAGTTATGTCAGACATTCCCGAAGATATTTACCTTGAAATCCTTTTACGGGTTACCGTGAGACTAAAAAAGTTACCTTTCGAAATCCTATATTGAGTTTGTGTGAATCCTTAATTTCCACCAGGGAAAATTCTATATCAACATTTGATAAGCAACCCTACCATATTTTTGTAATTTTTTTTCTATTCTCATAATTTTTTACGTTTTTCGCGCGATAACACTTGCATTTCCCAATATTTTGGAGGGATAGGAAAAATTCTGCTTACCATAATGGTTTGCTTTAATAAATAAATTTCTCCTGAACTGTCAAGGCATTACTAAAATTTGGTTTGTTATAATTTTCAACATGGGCTGAGATACACCATATTGTCCAAGTTTTTTAGTGATCGAAAATGTGCCACTATTTTAGTTTTTTCAACTCATTCCTATGAAAATCTCCATCCTCATAGGCCAAAAGTCTTTCCATGGGGACGACAAGCAATTTGGGTCGAATTATCCGCACTATTATTGTCTCTCTTTTTTTACGGCACTACTATTGTCTAACATGATTCACGAACATATCCGGCTATAAAATATCTCACACTGGCACATATACGGAAGTTCATAGTTTTACTAGGAGTAGAGGGCGTTTGTATTCATTTTGAGAAGCTATTTTTTGAGTTTTTGAAAAAAAATGAGCAGTTATTGTCTATGCCAAGAGTTATGAAGAAAATTGCTTATGATTTTAACTTTTAAGATTGGTTTTTGTTTCTGGAACCAGGAATATTTCGAGGATGTTAGGATACTAAAAATAGAAGTTAGTCCCATGAGTCAGCAGCAAAAAGAAACTGCTTCACAAAAACTTTTAAACTCATTTAGTTTTAAAAGTCATTATAATTATTAAGATATAAAGAAAGAAATTATAATGATCTGCCATATAACACATGACTAAAACCCTACAACCGATCTTATATACTCTTTGGAAGTTTAGGAGTAAAAACTTTATATTTAAAATATTTCAAAATGACTTATAGAAACAAAAAAATTAGCTTTTTGTGAAGCAAGTGACTTATGCTCCTAGCTTCTGTTTGTGGAGACGCAGAAGTAGCTTTTGGTATCCAAATGCGCTATAACAAACCACTCTACAAACATAAAACCCTGAACCCGCATTAGGTCATTTAACTGACCCACACCTGCAAAATGATATCCGGCATTAACACGTAAACTTAAAAACGGGCGCATTATAGCCCATTTTAAACACCGGCTGCGCCGCATTAGACCTATTTGTAGGGCAAAGTGATTGGAAGTTTTCTGAAAAAACTTATTCTGATCAATAAGAATTTAAAGGTGCAAGGATAGGAGAAGTAATGTCACACATTCCCGAAGATATTTACCTTGAAATCCTTTTATGGGTTCCCGTGAGATCAACGTATATATGTAAGTGTGTTTGCAAGTTTTGGTTTCAAATAATATCCAAACCTAGTTTTGTTAAGATGCACCTGGATATTAATACATAGAGAAAAAACTATAATCTCATCATGGACCGTGTAGTTGTCATAAATCTAACAATTACATTCCACTATTACTCCATGACAATTTAGGTAATCATTTTCTTATTATTATATGAAATGTAGATAGAATTACAAGGATTAAGCTAACTATTACAATGATCTCTTTGCCCTAGATTTACTTTCTCGCTCTCTATTTCTTGAACAAGACTCACTCTAGAACTCTCCTACAAGTAATGACCTCTCTCCTTTATATAGGATTTTACATAGTGGATGACAGCTAAGAAACCCATTATTTTCGGGATCACTATGCGACACATTCGCTCATATACAATCGCTCATCTTCGCATAGTGTACCTCTTCGCGCAGTTCTTCACATTTTACCCGTGACTTTGCTGACATCATCTGGGGCGTCATCTCAACTTTGATGTGTGTGATGCTCTTCGCTTAGGTTGTATTCTTTACTTCGCTTGATTACTAAGGTGTGCCATATTTTACACCTACATTTTTCCCCTTCTCATTTCGCTTATTCTTCAGAGTGAGCGATATGAGAAATTTCCCTCTTGTAAATCGCACATGCTTGTCTTTTTTCATTTTACTTTGCCGACAATTTTCCTGATTTCAAGCTCTCTCCATGTAAGCGTATCCTTTTAACCACTCATCTTCCGGCACGTCTTTTTAACCGTATATTTCTATCCGTTCAGTTCTTCGTATTAATGAGAACAAATCTCGAATAATGGGTCGCACTTTCCTATATATTCTCTTCTACCTTTTTTCTTCTTTTATTTTTTTTATTCCTCTTCACCTTCTCTGCAAGTTTATATTCTTCATTCCCATTCTTCAATGGCTCCCGCTGGTAAAAAGATGGAGATTGAATTTAACAGATTAAAAACTGAATTCAATCAGAGGGGTTATGAACTTTCTCTTCCTCCTTTATTTGATTTCGCATCAAAACTTAACCTTGATCTAATCAAATCTGATCAATGGAATAATCGAAAAATCATCGTTGAGTTAGGTCAACTTCAATTTTTACCAATTCCTCTATATAATCCTGATATTCCTCTCTTCTATAGAATTCTTACTGATAATAGATTTGCACGAGGAATATTTCAGTTGAGTGGTGATGCTATTAGGATACCATTAGAGTATGCTCGTCGCGCAGCTGGTCTTGGAAATTCTTACCCTGATGAAGTGGGAAAAGAGGATCATCGTGATAAAATTATAGATCCCGCTGATTATACCCTCGATAATTTCTTTAGTAACTATTACGTCGTTGTTATGAAAAGTAACGTAACTAAATAGGTTGTTCGCATAAGGAGAGTAGATGGTATCGCTGAAGATAAGAAAATTATGCGAGATGTTGACTGTAATTCAAATTCTAACCGTGCTACTCGCAGATCCAATGATTCTAGTTGTCTTAGTTGCCCTGTCATCTTAGAATGTTCTTTTGTATCTGGTAAAGCTGAGGATGGTTCTGACAATCCTCTGCCCGAAGATTTCCCTTTTACCAACCTTGGGAGTTTAAATTACTCAAAAATGAGGAAAAGAAAGTAGCGGTATGTGATCCTCTTGATCCAATTTGTAAACTCTCATAACTTTCCTTCTTCTCTTATTTCTTTTCCTTCTCAGGCTGCTAAAAAGGTCAGTATTTCGCGCAAGGTATCAACTTCGCAGAATATGGAAGTAAGAAACGCACTTTCTATTTTTAACAATATTGTTGCCTTTGTTTCTTATCTTGATTATTTCGTAGGTGAATCTTTTGAATGACAAAATTTTAGGCAAAGACAAGAGCACTCCTAAGAAACCCATATCAAAATTGGTATCCAAGATAACTTCGTTAAAAGATGATGTCTCTAGGAAGCGTGCGAGATATGATTCTTTTTCAAGTTCAAAATCTTCAGATGGAGATACTTTTGTTTCTGAAGAAGAGGTATCAATCGATTTGTATCAGAAGAAGTTGTCTGATCTTTTTTCTAGAGAAGCTTTTGCTACTCTTGAGGATGATGAAATGGATCGTGCCTTTAAGATGGTCTCAAGGATCTATACTTCTTTTGATTAGGGAGATCGATCTCTTCGTGGAGATGCCTCTACAATAGACCCATATTTTCAATTTGCGATGAATGACTTGGTAATATTCTGCAACATTTGTCTTTTATCTTTTCCCTAATATTTCTTCTTTTACATATAATGCTTCTTTTAAATTTTCACAGAATGCCCGCATTTCTTATGTGATTTCTTTGGATAACGAAAGAAAGCTTCACAAGTTGCAAGATGAGAATTCCAAGCTGCGACATGAGAAGTTTAATCTTTCGGATGCGAACGCAAATCTTACAAGCGAGAATACAAAACATAGAAATGAGAATTTAACTAATTCTCAATTGGTTCTCCAAATTCGAGAAAAAAACAAGGAACTCATTGGTATGTAATTTATATTTGCTCTCTCTTTTCCTATTATGTGGTCGCTCGTACTTCTTACTTAGTTATCTTTGCAGACCGGTATGACCTTCCAGATGAAGCAGCTAATCTTCCCGATGCTGAAATTCTTTTAGAGCACCTCAATTCCTCTTTAAATAATTATCCTACTCGAGGATTTGAAAACCTTAGCCTGGAAGAGTTAAGATCAAAATATACTACCCTTAGAGAACACCATAGAAGTGCATTATCCTCCGCCAATAATTTTAAACGACGTTTTTATGAGAAGAGGGAAGCAATTCAAGTATTGGAGGCGAAGAAAAACAAACTTATTATTGAAAAAGATGAAATCGCACTTAGGGGTGCGAAGGCACTAGAACATTTTCAAGAATCTATTAATGAAGTTAAAATAGAACGTGATTCGGCTTTTCATAAGAGGGACATGCTCATTGAGGAAAGAAAATTAATTCGATCTCAACTCCTCATAGAAAGTGAAGCTGAGTTTAATTGGGCTGCTAGAGTTCTGAACGATGATAGAAATAATTTAGGTGTAAATGTTGGCCTTCAAACTGAGCATTCCACACTGGTCGCAGAAATTATTTCCAATTATGAAGGTAATTTGTTGTTCTTTGATCTTTACTCATACTCTTAAGAATAATTGTCTGTTATTTTGACTCATTTGTTGATACTTTGCAGAGAAAGAGAAGGAATATCAAAAGATAATTACAGAGTTAGAAACTCGCTTAGCTGCTAAAGAAGAAGAATCATACGCTCGTAACTCTAAGTATCAGCAATTGAAGAATAATTGGTTCAACTTAATCCAAAACAATAGTAACGATGCTAATCGCTCTCATGAGGATGCTGTTAAAAGAGTTTGTTTGGAGAATGGTATTCCTTTGTCAAAGTACAGTTTTCCAGTGATTCCTGAAAATATACCCATTCCTGATATCCAAGTTACTGATGGAGCAGAAGATTCTGAAGAAAAAACTAATGATTCTGAAACTGAGCGAAATGAGGAAAATGAAAATTGATCGCTTCTTCTTGTTGTAATATTTTGTTGTAAATTCTTGTAAATTCGGCTTTCATCTTTTTAATATAAATCTTCTTTTCTTCGCTTCGTATTTTTTACCTCTTCGTACGCATATAAGACTATCAAAATAGGACAAATAACACTTCCTCTTCATTCCCATTCTTGCATCTTGTTATTTGGCATATCTTGATAGACCAAGTATGATTTTTATCCTCTATCATAAACTTCTCTTGGTGCGAGCACATGTGGAACTTCATGAATAATTTCTTTTCTTGTATTATCTATGAGGTCTTATTTTTGCCTTCTTATGTAAAGGTATTATGCTGCCTCTGTTTATGTGCGACGAAATTGCAGGCAGTCTTTACGCCGTAGTGTATTGACCCATTGATCTCGTTTTGTATTATTCCTCTTCAGGTTAATTTTCATAAATATCAAAAGTCTTAATACTCGTATGAGTTAAAAGTCTTGTGACATTTACGACTTTTGACACAATTCAGCTCCCTAATGGAGGGTGCCGTCCTTATCTTCCCCGTGGTTGCCCCTTCAAGGAAGCTTACCTCTATCGGGTTAAGATTATGGCTCTTCCCATCTAGTTTTTTCAACAACCAGTTAATTTCGCAGTCTTGTAACCTTTCAGCTACAAGACTGCATCCTAAGTGGGGTATCTTCGGACTGAGTGCATCATAGGCAGGATTTGTCAAGAGTGGCAAGGTACGCTCAAGACGCCCCGGGCACTCTTGACTCAACCGTGTACCTCGGCGCCCTGATCGAGTTTCTGCACTCCTTGGGAGAGCCTTTCTCAACTTAGGCTCTCAATCTAAGATTACTATCTTAGACTGAAAATTTAAGGTATCTCTCCCGGATGGGCATTATCGTTTAATTCTCACCCCAAATCTCCACAACTCAAGTTCCGGGGTCGGTGTAGCCTTCCCTTGAGTTATGCCTTCTAGGTCTTTCCAATTATGACGTGCGATAGGTCTTACTATATTGCCTCTTGCATATAAGCGAACTAGGGTGCACGCCACATTCAAATTCCTAGCCAATCTGATAATAAATATCATTTTTTGTAGCCTTTTATAAAGGTCTTATTATAAAGATCTCTCTTTTTGTTTTCTGATTATGGATTTACAATATGAAACTAAAGTTTCTCATTCCAATCTTTTAATTCGTACAACTCTAGTATATAAATGCTTTTATCGAATCATCTTGCTCAAAGAAAATCAGATACATTTATTCATCCAACTCATTTGTCTTCTGCACTTTTATCGAATCTTCTTAAGTTCGCGTATGTTTTCCAGAATATTCATTCGCATAACCATTCAGTTGGCCTTGTGCGAAAGTCATTGTACCCTCCACTTTTTGATATTTTGCCTCTACGCTTTTTCTTTCCATAGAAACTGTATTGTTAATCTTGATTAAAAAAATTTATTCGCATAAGAATCTATTCCATCACTTCGCATACTTGTTTCCCCTACTTCGTACACCACATCAACCATCAGTCTCTGCTCTTTGACTATCTGCCGCATATTTTTTCTAATTCCTTCTCTTGAATTCTCTTGTTTCGCATTTGTCAACATCAATTTCTTGGAAATATTTACTTTCAACTGTATCTCCTCTTATAATGCCAATACCCTAAGGTAAAGGAAACTTGATGCATTGATAAAATGTTGATGCAACAACTAATATACCATGCAGCCATGGTCTTCCAATGAGATCATTATAAGGCGACTCAATATCCACTACACAAAATATGATATCTGTTAGTAAATTTTTTAGAAGAATTCACATAGTCACTTCTCCCTTAGGTTTATTCGCAGAACCATTAAAGCCATATATTTTGTATGTTGAAGGGATTAACTCATCATCTCTTCCACTCATGGTTTTATACGTGTGATAAAATAGAATATCTACAGAACTTCCGGTATCTATAAGTATCCTATTTATCGCCCAGGTGTTTTTCTCATTTTCTTCCTCATCTTCTTCCAATGACTTCGGATTAATTCCCAGTCGCACCACCAGTGGACACTCATGTGGTTCTCCTCCTGGTATTTCATCTGCGTTAAATGAGATCTTCTGCTTTTTCCATTCCTTCAAGGGTGATATTTTTGTCAGGTTAAGAATTTCCCTTCCTTCAGCATCTCTTGCATATACTCGACTTAAGACATTATCATGAAAATTTTCTATGTTTTTGAACGAGTGTATAATCGAGTTACAATATAAATCCTTCGCCTTCGCGCCCACTTCAATAAAAAATGTATTCATGTCCTTCTCCTTTGCATATGTATTTCCTTGAGGTGGTGGTGGTGGTAAATTCCTTGGTTGTTTTAGTAAGAAATAGTCCAACTTTCCTTGCTCAATCATTCTCAATATAATCTTCCTTACATTTCTACAGTTGCTTGTTGTGTGACCGTGGAATCCATGATAGACACAAAATTCTTTACTCCTCCTCCCTGGCGGTGGTTCTTCGCCTACGTTATGTGGTTCTGGAATATCATCCATTAAGAGAGCGGCTTCCCATACTTTATCCACTGTAGTATTCAACTTTGTAAAATTTATTTGTTCCCACACTATTCTTCCAGTTTTCTTGTTATAATGTGTTTGTTGTCCTGCAGAACTTCCTGGTTGAACTGTATCAGTACCTCCACTATTTTGAAATTGTTTGTCTATGTACTCTTTATCAAACTCTGCTTGACCTGCACTGCCCATAGCCACTAACTTTTGTTCCATCTCTGCATTATTCCTTTCCTGATTTCCCTGTGATGTACTCGCAACAACATTTGTCATCCTCGGAAGTCAACTTGTGTTTCCACCCTTCGAATCAGATATTGCAACTGGGTACGACTCCATATCTCTTTGCTTTTCCTCAAGTGCTATGTACTCTTCTTGAAATTCGCGCAGTTCCGACATTGTTATTGCATCCTTTATTCTGAAGATTTGGGTATATAATAAATCTGTTGCAAAGAGAGCATTAATGAATGCAAGAATAAAATGTCTCTCATCCACCCGTCTTCCCATTTCACTACACATTGTTCTCCAACGTGTCGTTAGATGACGCAAACTCACATTTGTTCTTCTGCGAAGTCCAAATGTTGTCTCAATCCCTAGTCTAGATAGATTATTACTTATGTATTTCCCAAAAAGACATTTTGTAAGTGATGAAATGAACCAATGGATTCTACAGGTAGTCCTTCAAACCACTTCAAAGCTTCACCTGCTAAACTTGCAACAATATATTTGTACATTACGACATCATTATTTTCCCATTGCAATAAAGATCTTGTATACGGTTTCACATGTTGCATCGCACATGCACTTCCATCAAATATACTTGTAAATGCCGGTAAACTGAACTTAGATGGTATCGGTGCTCTCTGAATTTCCTTGTAAATGGAATTTTTCCAGCTTCCTCCACTGCTTCCTCTAATTGTCTTCTTCCATCATTTATTTTTTTAGTCATAATTTCTCTTAATTCTGCCATCTCCTTAAGAATTTCTTTGCTTAATGATTGATCCAAATCCTCTCGCATGGGTCTTTTTAATCTTGCTTGTCTCAATATATTCTCATGATTGTTTTTGCGTATTGCTTCTTGTATCTCCTGTTCAGCTTCTTCTCTTCTTCGCCTACGCCTTTCAATATTTGCTTCAATTTGTACTTTATCATGTCTTTCTTCGTTGCCTGTGCGATCATATCGATGTCTTGATATGTCTCTTTCTTGTGGGGTAACTCGACCTTGTTCTGTATCATCTATGTGATGACGCTCGCATTTCCTAACTCGATTATCATAATCAATTTGACACAATCCGCTTTGTAATTCTATTTCTTCTAATTCTTCCCTTCTTCTCTCTCTATCTCTCGCACGTGCAGTCTCTCGTTCGCGCTCATATTCGTCTCTTAATATTTCTCTGCCATGTAATATCATCTGTCCTTTCCTTGGATCTTCTTCTTCCCTTTCAAAATTAATATGTGCGCGACGAAGAAGTTCACGTGGGTGTTAATACCGATTATTTGCTAAGTCAACTATACGTCTCCTTTCCCTTTGATCTTCCAAATTTTCATTTTCTTGGGAGTTTTCTTCAATGACCTCCATGTGTTGCCTTCGCCTATCATTTCCTCGATTAGATTGACTCTGTCGGGAAGAACTTCTACTTGATCTTGACCTTGAGTGTGTTGCACTCCTTGACCTTTGTTCTTGTAGTCTAAGATTCTCTTCTCGTAAATCATCATTTTGACGGATTAGATTCGCACGTTCTTCTTCTTTTCTCTTTATTTCAATTAGTAATCTTTGCGTAAGCTCTGCAATCGTCACATTTCCTTCACTCGCTGTAATTGGTCATTCGTTCTCAATTCTCTGTCCTTCATCTGTAGAATCTGTCATTGCAGTATGGACACTCACCCTATCATAATCTATATCATTATTTTGTCCTTGTTCTCGCTGAGATCCAATTGGAATTTTTGTTCTTTGATATTCGTCCACTCTATCTTCTTCTTGCTCAAGATTTGTAATTCATCTTCGTTCAACAATTATGTTACTTCTTCTAGTTGTCATTCCTTGTTCAACAACAGATTCAATCCTTACCATGTTTCGTTCTCAGTTTTTTCCTTAAAAATCTATCAGGAATTATCATCCAGAGCTGTTTCTGGCGCCAAAAATGTAGTTGTCATAAATCTGGCAATTACATTCGACTATCACTCCATGAGAATTTAGGTAATCATCTTCTTATTATTATATGAAATGTAGATAGAATTACAAGGATTAAGCTAACTATTACAATGATCTCTTTTCCCTAGATTGACTTTCTCTCCCTCTATTTCTTGAACAAGAATCGCTCTAGAACTCTCCTACAAGTAATGACCTCTCTCCTTTATATAGGATTTTACATAGTGGATGACAGCGAAGAAACCCATTATTTTCGGGATCACTGTGGGACACATTCGCTCACATACAATCGCTCATCTTCGCATAGCGTACCTCTTCGCGTAGTTCTTCACATTTTACCCGTGACTTTGCTGACATCATCTGGTGCGTCATCTCAACTTTGCTGTGTGCGATGCTCTTCGCTTAGGTTGTATTCTTTACTTCGCTTGATTACTAACGTGTGCGATATTTTACTCCTACAGTCCGCTATGACGAGACAATCCCAGATTTCACAATCAACTCTATTAGTTATGATTCATTATTGTCTTTGAGAGAGAGTGAAATTATTGAATTTGGGGATTACCCATTGAATGAATGTGCAATTTTCCAATTGGTAGGTTCATGTAATGGTCTGGTTTGCATATGGTATAGTAGTATGGTTGTCATTTTTCTTAACCCAGCAACATAGGAGTACAAGAGAATATCCAAATTATCACGACATGGGTTTTCCAATATTAAGGCTTTTGGTTATGATTCCATGGCTGATGATTACAAGTTAATAGTTTCAGCTCAATATCATAGTTACGAGCTACTTGACGTGTATATGTTTGGAACGAATGAATGGAAAAGTAGACGTCAAACCGTGCCTTATAATTTTGTTGTTAAGCGACAAGCTGGTATTCAATGGAGCCTTTCACTGGTTTGGCGAAGCGCGTGAGGAAAACTCATCGAAGTTAATAGTTTCACTGGATATCAGCAACGAGAAATTTGACGGATTGCAACTTCCAAAAGAACTCGTAGAGAAAATGTATTCTTCAATGATCATTAAAGTTTTGGAATGGTGCCTTTGTGTAGTCGTAAAGGAAACTCAGGATTGTTTTCAAGTTTGGGTGATGCAAGATTATGGAGTTCAAGAATCCTGGGTAAAACGTTATATCATTAGCCATAAAAGTATAATGAGAAACAGCATAGACTTGAGGCACATGTGGTCTTTAAAGAATGGTCAGATTCTACTAAGGAATCACAGTCAATTAGTTATATATGACCCAAAGCATTCAAGTTTCAGAAAACTCAAATTTTCAGGAAATCTACGGCTATTTGATGCAACAAGTTATGTGGAAAGCCTAGTTTCACTAAACTCGGGCACTTATGCCCTTTGAAAATAAAGTTTGCATGGCCGATGTCTGCATCTGCTTAAGTGAACAATGAGATGTCATATATATCGCAGGAATGACTTAAAAGCGAGCTACTACTTTGTCCAAAGAAAATAAAGTTTGCAATTCTATCTTGCAAGTCGCTATTTATCACTACCATTTCCCATATGGAATATCAGTTTTAAGTTTGTTGTCATTGAATTTGATTATCTTCATTATTGCATTCATCTTGTACACTCTTTTACAGTCATGACTTACTATTAGTTTCCTCATGCTATATATACATATACAAGTTCAGTAAACCAGCGCATTTGCGCGAGCTAGTTTATTAATATTCACCCAGTTATTGCCTTCTCTTCAGTTCTCTAGCTTACACTGAATAAGTAGCTTGCCCGTCAATAATTTTTCCTATTCGAAAATATATTTTGTGAATTATATGTGATAATCTAGCTATCGGCATATATAGTCTGAAGTACTTCACCCTTGTCAGCGTTGTGTAACATTATCGAGCAAGAGAGAGGAGAGCACACGCGGAAGCTAATAAAAACGATTACATTAATAATAAGTTTGGTGTACATTAACTCATGGCTTAACAACCTACTTATAGTCTCACAAACTTGATGATCACTCAAAGTACTTACCTAATAAAATCAAACTCTAAATAAAGCACACTTCTAGAAACACAAAGAAACTCTAAACATAGTAAAACTCTAAAACAAGCAACCGACACAACTTGCTCTTCTAGTTAACCCGAACTTCCAAATATCGCACAGTGTGTCAACAACGTGTGTTGATCCAACTTGACTGCGTCAACTGCAGCAGTTGATCCACTGGGACTGGATCCAGGAACCAAATCACCATATCTTGGTTTAACTTCCAACATCCTCCCTTAAACCAAGATATCTTTCAACGAGAATTCCGTAATCATCTTCTTCCATTGATAAACGTTTGCACGTCCTTGTGCTTTATCATTTACCATTCCTCTTCTTTCATTGATAAACGTTAGCACGTTCTTGTCTTTTCTCATTCCAGAATTCCGTCATCATTATCAAACTCAATTCACAAACCAATCTTCTTCACAGTAATCATAAAACACTCACTTCACATTCTTCTTCATCGCAGTGGAACACAAACCTTTTAGCAAGCTAGAAACACCTCATTATGCTCTATACAACTTGCTTATCAAACACAAAAAAAAACTCATCATCGAGCATTGCTCATCCACTCAACTCTTGTTTACCTACTTTACAGGAAGGATTTCCACACTCTTCAAATTCCACACTGGAATTTCTTCACTTATCTAAGACAAATCCCCACTGGGATTACTTCACACAACTCTTAGCCAAATTCACACTCGGATTGCTTCACTCAACTTGTAGAATTTACTCGCCTACAATCTTGTTTCAAGCTCACAACCTTGTGACGTCTCAAACTCAACACTCTCTCATCACCACCTGGTGATTAACTTCTCTTTCTTCACAACATTGTTGTTGTTTCTTCTTTTCTTCTTTGTTCCAGTCACGCTTGTTAGAGTTGAAACTTTTACACATCTTTGTTTTTACAAGATTCTCTCACAATCTTTCTCTTTTTACGCTTCTGCCACAAGCAATAACTAACACAAAGTCTGCCACACTTTGTAAGACTTCCAATTTTCTGCCACAAACTCTTCAATCACCATTAAGCTTAACATGTTAGAGCTTAAACTCCTATCATCCGCCCTTAAGCTCAAACATCACCACCCAACAATACCTTGTCATTCTAAGTTTCTGAATTCGATCAACTTCATCAAACTGTGCCAGTCCTTCCTGACTGCAATACCAACTTTGATCTTCTCTTGCGTCTATTTCGAATCCATGACTTAACCCGTCTAATCAACCACTCACCCAAAGCTCTTCCAAACTTCAAAAAATCAAATCTGCTCTCTGCAACGCCTCTGCAAGATACTGTCACACTTATTTTCTGTTAAAGTCTTTCCTCACGCCCCTGTCACAACTGTCAATTTGCTTCTGTTACGCATCTGTAGCAATTCATCAGTAACACTTAACTGTGACATTCTTTTGTCACACTTGTGTTCACCTGTAACAGTTCTCCTGTAACTTGTTAACCTCTGTAACAATCTTCCAATAACACTTTCCTTTTTGTTTTTTTTGTTTTTGTTTTTGTTTTTTACGCCGGTTCTTACCTGATCTTAGGGTTGTGAAACCCTAAATCTCTAGCAAACGTCGCCCCATAACCGAGCAACCACCACCTTCCGTACACCTTTGATCAACACCAACTCCATTACTGGCAACAACGGCAGCATCACCACCACGTTCTTATACTCTTCTCTTCATCACAGAATCCTTCTATCAATCACGACATTATCAGTGTCCCATCATCACAATCATGCTCGAGTTCTTAACTTATGATCATCATCGACAAATCTTCCATTCAATGGAAACAGCTTCGTTAATGGCAGCAACAACCTTTTCTTTAATCTAACACGGGCTCGAGCTTTCCCTGTCAACAATAGGAGCAACCATTCTCTTTGCAACTCATCAATCGCTGGAAACAACTCAAACTCCATCACCAAGCTCGTTAATTAAGCTCAAACTGACCAAACTAGTCAGTTAAACTTAGGTTGCAACCAACATATCCCTGTAAACCAGCGGAACCAGTTCTCACCCGATTTTTAGGTCGTCTTGAAAAAGAAAATCGCCAGCAACGTCGCACCATTAACTGGAAGCAAATCTTCCTCGCAGTCTACTTACTTTCTTGCTGTCGTACACAACCTCAAATATATATTGCTGCAGCAATCTCCGTCAGCAACAATTTTCGTCTGTCTTTTTTTCTTCTTAGAACCTTCTCTGCAACATTATGCAGCAGACTCCACGGCTTTCTTCATCTTCATCTTCACGTGATAACCCTAACCCTAACGACTTATTTAACTCATCTCGGTTCTCTTCCTCATATTAACAGCAATCACCACCTTCCATCAAAGGAATTCAATGGCATCAAGCTAGTTTCAGTCCTTGTTTCACCATCTGAGATACATCTCTTCAGCTCAACTACGTACAACAACACGACTTTGACAAGTCTTCTTTCGCAGTCTTCTCGTTCAAGTTAATTAATCACAACGTCAATCTTCTTTTGCAGCCTTCTTGTTCCGGAAAAAACTCAACTACGTACAGAAACATCAACGTCTCTCTTCTCCACGTAAAACTCCTTATTGCAGCACCAAACAACGATTTTCTCTTAAACCCTAAAACGAAAAAAAATAAAATTTCTATAATTTTCCCCAACTCTTTCTCCTTCTCCTCTCCCTTCCTCTCACCTTGCTTTGATATCATATGTAGGATCGAGCAAGAGAGAGGAGAGCACACGCGGAAGCTAATAAAAACGATTACATTAATAATCAATTTGGTGTACACTAACTCATGGCTTAACAACCTACTTATAGTCTCACAAACTTGATGATCACTCAAAGTACTTATCTAATAAAATCAAACTCTAAATAAAGCACACTTCTAGAAATACAAAGAAACTCTAAACATAGTAAAACTCTAAACAAGCAACCGACACAACTTGCTCTTCTAGTTAATCCGAACTTTCAAATATCATATGTTGATCCACAAACCAATCACCATATCTTAGTTTAACTTCCAACACCCCTGCAAACCATTTTCACTTTAAAAACTATAACACTAACTGCATACTGTCATAAATTAAATAGTTCAAACGAAGATATGTATTTGAAGTCTGAATGAAAAATTAATGGAGACTTATCTGTGTAAATCAACCAAAAAGATTACGCGTTACATAATAAGTTGTTGCTGGTTCTCAAAATTAATCTCAAAATCAAAGTAGATAGCGAATCAAAAGGTAGAATCCGATCTTGTAAAGTAGAATGAGAATCAAAAGGTTGCATCACGCTCTTCCCTGTTCCATGTATCTTTTTCTTCTAAACCCGTTTCTAATAATTAGAAGGTTATGTTGAATCTGTTGGCTGCGTTACGTATAAAATGTAAGTCGCTGGAGGCAACGTTTCAAGCCAAACTCTTGGGAACTGAGAGAAACGGCTCTTCAGAATGTGTCTTACCCAGCCACTCATAACGACACCAAGCGGCGTGCCTTTTCAATATTTTCTGATTGTGATGACACGTCAGATAGGAAAGCCTAAATTTAATCTGAGTCCGCCACATCATCAAAGTCATTCTCCTTTATATTAAGAAGAATGGATGTTGAGATTGATGGACGCTATGCATAATCATATGAATTCGGTATCCCTAGTCGAGAATTTCATAAGAATGATGCCCACAGGCACGCATAGAAATTACACAATCGCTCTTATTAAGACTGGATTTGGTAATGTTTTTATTTTTTGCAAAACCACTTTCAAAATTTATATATGTCAATAATTTCTGAAATTAGTGTTTGGTAAAAAAAACTAAAGTGTTTTTTATCAAAAGCACTTGCCAAATTCCTCAACTTTTAAAACCGGTGGAGGAGGAGCTTTTAAAAGTTAGAAAAGCATAAGCTGCGGTCCCACCCAAATTTAATGCTTGATTTGTCATTCTTATCCCTAGTTTATTTTATAAATGATAAAACTTGCCTTTAAATTTATATACAATCAATTTTTTATTTCTTGTATTTTATTCCTTAAAAATTATCATTTTTATTTTCAAATTATTTTATATACCAATTCCTTTAATTTGTCCTTATTAAAAAGATAAAAATTAATTAATTAATTAATTTAACTTTGATTTTTTGTTTGAAAATTATATATATATATATTAAAAAGTGGTTAAGTAAACTATTTTTTTTAACAATCATAATAATAGTGACCAGTAGTAAATTTAATATTTTTATATTTATAATTTAATAATAAAAAAATGAATTATTTTTAAGCTAATAAAATTAAGTAAAAAAATTTTCAGAGATAAGCCTGTTTTTGTCATTCGCTACAACAACACCGATTGAATTTAATATTTTACCAAACAGTTTGGTAGCTTTTTTAATCAATTTTAATTTTAATTAATTTTTTACCAAACATCTAACTGCTTTTTACTCCCAACACAGCACAACAACGCACAGCAGAACAACGCACTGCAGAAAAGTGCTTTTCCAAAAACCGTAACAATACCGAACTAAGCCTACTGCCACCGGTAGTTTGGAACCTCCGGCCGGCAATATTCTACTTGGGCCTTCAAGCGGGCCTATTATTGGATACAATTACCAATTAGGATTCCACTTTCTTGTTCTCTATAAATAAATCAATAACCATCGTTTTGGTGTTTGAGTCCTATCATCATCACCCTTCAATGGCCTCTTCTACCGTTAATCTCCTTCTTCGTTCCCCGTCAATCCATCGTTGCTATAATCATAAACAAACCTTCGGTAGAAAACCCTTTTCTTTTCATTCGTCATCAACCTTTCTCCCCTTCAGCACTCACAGATCATCATCATCATCAAGAACACCATCACTTAAACTTAAAGCCACAGCTAAACCCATAATCACGCACAAATTACAAAACCCATCACCGTTCCTTCTTCATAACCCTAACTTTTTCTCATCACCCCCATTGAAGAAGAAGACAACGCCAACAGTATGCATGGCTTCATCATCATCATCGTATCAACATGCTCAACCAATCCCAGCTACAGATAGACTAGTTTCAGTACTAGTAAATTTGATTCCGTTCTTGAACGGGTTAAAATATGGAACTTATTTATTCCACAAATACCCTATATTAGAACTACCATTTAATCCACTTATACCATTGCTGGAATTCTACAAAGCAATACCTGGTATATTTATACTCTTAACTCTTTACCTTGGGATTATTAGAGACAGGAATTTTAGTAGGTTTGTGAGGTTTAATTCACAACAAGCTTTGGTAATGGAGATCATGGTTCTGGTTCCTGA
This sequence comes from Papaver somniferum, assembly GCF_003573695.1. Taxonomy (NCBI): domain Eukaryota; kingdom Viridiplantae; phylum Streptophyta; class Magnoliopsida; order Ranunculales; family Papaveraceae; genus Papaver; species Papaver somniferum. The sequence continues at coordinate 172,175,290 of NC_039362.1, forward strand.
ATTGGCTAAGAAAGTACTAGTGGGTGCCGATACAATGGAACAGATTGGGTTTAAGTTTGAATTGTTGAAACTTAGTCATGATGTTACGTTTATTCTGACCGTGGCCGCGTTTGTTTATGCGGTTTACAAGTGTGTTCTTGGGAGGATACCTAAGTTTCCTGGTATTAGTCATGCTGTTGAGTGGCAGATTTTCGCTATTGATAGGCAACTCTGAAGAATTTCACTGGCCGGCTATGGCTTAATGTCTTATGTCTCCATGCATTAAAACATTTATTACCTGTTTAAGCCGCAACAGCAGCTGCAATATTGGAATTCTTGTTGGATTGCTCATAGCATGCATTACCTGCTGCTTCCATTTTCTTGTTTGACATCTACATCTTGAATATATATTTGTTTCCCGTGCAAAGAGATTTGGAATATATGTATACTCCGAAGAATTCCGTTAGTACGATTATGTGGTCCAGACTTAATGCGTTCTTACATGCGTTCTTACATGATTAAACCAATAGGGTGTTTGGTGTTGAAATATACACCATATTTTTGGTATCTTTAGATATTATTCTCATATATTTTGTGTATTAATTAGCTTGTATTTTCGGTTATTCTGTTTTCTTTTTTTATTATGATGTAATCTTGTATAAAGGGTCTGTTGTAATCTGTTGATATTGAATATATTGAAACTGAGAAAACCATTCCAGAATCATCTGTGTCATGACAAGTTTTGTCATGGTATCAGAGCCAAAATCGATCTGAAACACATTTCCGCTGCAAATCAAAACCAGAGTTGTAAGGTATTCTCTTCTTTTTTAGACCGATTTTATTCCTTTTTATTTATATATCCTAGTCCAGAAATCATGTTTTTCTATCATGTCTCGTGAAGATATCTAACCCATTACTGTCAAGTTTGATGGTACCAACCATAATCACTGGTCCTTTTTGATGAGAAGTTATCTCAAAGGCAAGAATATCTGGAAGTATATTGACGGCAAAGAAAAGTGCCCTAAATCAAGCAGCAGCACTCAGAAGGATCCACAATCAAAAGATCCACCATCAAAAGATCCTATGGAAGAATGGGAAATCAACAATCATAAGATCCTCACTTGGATCGACAACACAGTGATCATTTCTATTAGTATGCAGTTAACCAGCTTTGAAGTAGCAAAAGATGCGTGGGACTTTCTCGAGAAGAGGTATACTCAAATCAATTTTTCTCAAAGGTATGAGCTTGAGCAAGACATTGGTTTGTTGAAACAACAACATGATCAGACTGTGACAGATTTTCATCAGAAATGTCACTTATTTGGAACCAACTCGCTCTCATGGAACCAAAATGGACAGCTGACATAGAGTTATGGCAGAAATATAGAGAAGAGTCTCGGCTTGTTCAATTGTTGATGGCGTTAAGAGAAGAATTTGAGTCATCCAGAGCATCAATTCTCCATCGATCTCCTCTTCCAACAGTAGAAGTTGCACTTTCTGAACTCATCGCTAAAGAAACTCGTAAAGGAATCAACCAGATGTTGAAACTGTGTTTGTTGTTCCTTCAAATTTTAATTTTCAGAGAAATTCCTCATCCTACCGTGACTTGTCTCAAGTGCAGTGTCACAATTGTAAGAATTTTGGACATTTTGCAAAGAACTGCACACTGCAACCAAGTGTACCAGTGCAAAATCCTTCTCATAGTATAATAAATCAGAATAACGTACCATCAGGCACACGTCAATGTAAGTATTGCAAGGCCATTGGACATACTGTGCATAATTGTACGTCTCCATCGTCTAGAAATATAAGAGAAAAGATAAGAACAAATGGTGCTCCTTCATAATTGGCAGGTCCTATCACTGCTGCACCAGTATTAGAGAAATTGCATGAGTCAAACAACAACCTTGCTGAGATTCAGGAGATGCTTAAACAAGCACTCTCAATTGGTAACAACTCTTCAACAGCTACTGCTTTCTCGGCTTCCTCCGGTATATTTACAACTGATTGGTTTCTAGACTCCGGTGCGTCAAATCATATGACATTTAATTCTACATTTTTTGAGAGTATGCATCCTATTGTGACACCGAAAATTCACACAGCAGATGGATCAAAAATAACTGCCAGCCATATTAGGCATGTTAAGGTTACAAATAAGATACAAATACCAGATGTCTTATTTGTTCTTCAAATCAAGATGAACCTTATTTCCATTGGTCAGCTATGTAATTAAGGGTTTAACATCTTCTTCTTTTCATCTGGCTGTGCTATACAGGATTCCAAGACAAAAAAGGCATTTTGGATAGGCCGTAGAGTTGCTTGCTTGTACCTACTAGAATTTCTTGTTATTCCCAGACAATCTAAGAACTCTATTGTTGCAGCTGTTACGTCCACTCCTTCCACTTCAGAGTCTTCCCCTTTTATTTCTTGGCACACTAAGTTAGGTCATGTTTCTTTTTCCCGTCTCACATATACGTTCAATAAAGGATTATTAGGCAGTGTTCCTATAGACAGAGATCCTCATTACATTGCTTGTAAACTTGGTAAACAAGCTGCTCTTCCATTCTGTAAAAGTAATTATGTTTCTCATGCTCCTTTTGATCTTGTTCACTCTGATGTTTGGGGAAAGGCTCCCATTGCTTCTAAGGGAGGAGCTCTTTATTATGTCATATTCATTGATGACTTTAGTCACTATACTTGGATATATTTATTTAGCTCAAGATTATATTTCTTAAGAATATATACTGAATTTTCTCAAATGATTAAAACTCAGTTTGCAAAAACCATTAAAGTCTTTCGTGCAGATCAAGGAGGTGAATACATATCCAACCCCTTCAAAGATTTTCTCAAATCTCAAGGTACAATTCTTCAACTATCTTGTACTGAAACCCCTGAGCAAAATGGTATTGCTGAACGAAAACATCGACACATTGTAGAAACTGCTAGAACCCACCTGTTATCCTCTTCCGTTCCCTCTAACTTTTGGGGAGAGTCTGTCCTCACTGCAGTATACACAATCAATCGAGTTCCAACTGTTGTTATAGGAGGAATATCTCCATATGAGTGTTTATTCAAGAAGAAACCAAATTACTCTGAGTTACGTGTCTTTGGCTCCACTTGCTTTGTTCTTCTCACAGATCGAGAACATAATAAGCTTTAGCAAAAAGAATACAATGTATGTGTTTTTAGGATATGGAATTGAGCAAAAGGGTTATCGGTGTTATCACCCTGAGATTCGTAAGTTAAGAGTTTCTCATCATGTTACGTTCTGGGAACAAATACCATTCTGGTCTCTTCCTAATAGTAAGTTTTCCTCCTTCGAATCTTTCACTTATATAGATCCTTTTGATGATTCTGCTTCTCTCAATATAGCTTCCTCACCATCAGATTCCTTTATCTCAGTTCCGAACTCAGTCATTCCTGAATCCACTTCTAAAATCACTCCAAGTATCAATGATCTTATCTATGATCACTCTATGGCACATCCTGACAATGCAACTTTGAATAGGAATCTAGTGAATGAAGTAGAGCAACTGCCTCCTCGTAATCGATGGCCGCCAGCTATGTTGTCTGATATTTATTGTTCATTAACAACTATTCTTTCTGTTTATGAACCAAATAACTACAGGGAAGCAACAACAATTCCATAATGGCAATATTCTATGGGAGATGAATTGACTGCACATAAAAATGTTGGTACATGGGATATGGTTGATTTACCTCCAGGAAAGCCTGTAGTTGGGAGAAAATAGTTTTTCAAAGTGAAAACCAAGTCAGATGGTACACTAGATCGATGTAAGTCTCGCGTTGTTGCTCAAGGTTTCACCCAGGAATATGGAATTGATTATGAAGAAACCTTTACCCCAGTTGCTCGTATGACTACTGTTCGTGCTCTTATATTTGTTGCTTCAGCTCGTAACTGGAATCTTCACCAAATGGACGTTAAGAATGAATTTCTCCATGGAGAACTTCAAGAAGAAGTTTATATGCGACCACCTCCAGGACTTGCTCATCTTCCAAATCAAGTTTGCAGGTTGCGCAAAGCATTATACGGGCTCAAACAACCATCACTTGCTTGGTTTGAAAAATTCTCTACTGCTGTTATTAGACATGGTTACACTCAAAGTCCATATGATTCAACACTTTTCACCAAATCCTCAGACAAGGGTATGGTTCTTTTACTTATATATGTCGATGATATGGTAATTACAGGTGATGACACAGATGGAATCACTGCCTTGAAATCTTACTTGAGTTCATGTTTCGAGGTGAAATATCTTGGACCATTAAAATATTTCCTTAGTATCGAAGTCGATAAATCTCCAGCTGGGTACTTAATTTCTCAAGTCAAGTATGTTTCAGACATTATTTCTCGTTCCGGGTTAACTGACAGTAAGATGGTTGAAACCCCTCTAGAGATGAATGTCAAGTTCAGTCCTACTGATGGAAAATATTTGCCAAACCCAACCTTGTACTGTCAGCTTGTAGGCAGTTTCAACTATTTGACTATCACCAGGCCAGATATCAGTTACGATGTTCATGTCGTTAGTCAGTTCATGGATGCTCCTCGTACATCCCATTTTGTTGTAGTTCTTCGTATTCTACGATATGTGAAGGGAACATTGTATCAAGGATTGAATTTGTCTTCCACGTCATACCTTTGTCTCCGTGCTTATACTGACTCAGATTGGGCTGGGGATATCACTGACAGACGATCAACAACAAGTTACTGCTTGTTCTTAGGTAACTCTCTTATTTCTTGGAGAAGCAAGAAACAATCAGTTGTCTCTCGTTCTAGTGCTGAGGCTGAATATCGAGCAATGGCTCACACCACTTCAGAATTTTTTTTATTAAGATGGCTCCTTAGTGATATGGGAATTGACAGGCTCTACTCCATTTTACTGTGACAACAAAGCAGCTATTCATATCGCATGCACATAATGATGTGTTTCATGAGCGTACAAGACACATTGAAATCGACTGCCATTTCGTACGCCATCACTTCAAGCAACAGACAATCAAGCTGCCTTATGTTTCCTCTGAATTTTAACTTGCTGATCTCTTTACGAAGCCATTATCCTCACCTAGGCTTCGTTTTTTGATAAACAACCTCAAGATAAGTTCATCACCATCTTGAGGTTGCGGGGGGGTGTTGAAATATACACCATATCTTTGGTATCTTAGATATTATTCTCATATATTTTGGAGTTAATTAGCTTGTATTTTCGGTTATTCTGTTTTCCTTTTTTATTATGATGTAATCTTGTATAAAGGGTCTGTTGTAATCTCTTGATATTGAATATACTAAAACTGAGAAAACCATTCCAGAATCATCCGTGTCATGACAAGTTTTGTCATTTGGATACCAAAGAAGAAGATGTTTGGGTACCTTTGAAAGTGACTTTTCAAACTTTTAGATGCAACAAAAATTAGAAGTTAGTTTTGGCCATAGAACTTTAAAACGACTTCTAGAAAATAACAACAAACTTAAAACTGATATTCTATATGGGAAATGGTACTGATAAAGACTGAACTCACAACAAAATTTTCACGCAAAACGATTTGCAAGATAGAATTACCAAGTACTAGTTTTTAAGTCATACCTGCGTTATGACATCTCATTGTTTATGTAGTTGCAGAAAATCCTACACTACACCCCTCATATGATTTCATTAACACTCAACTCATTTTTAGATTAACAATCTTAATTTTATTGATGAATCTTTGAACAATCTTACAAGAAAAGATAAAGGAATCAAGAATAACCACTGCTCTATATTTTCTCTCTCCTATTTACTTGTTTCTTACTCAAAAAAGATCTCTTTCTTTCCTTTAAAATTGAACGACTATTTATAGGGAAGTACCTAGTGGATGACAGCTAATCTGTCCTTTATTTTCGGATATGTCTTGCGACATTCGCAACCTCACAAATATTAATCTCGCAAACTTTATTATTTTCGCAGAATCATTACATTCTTCTCATGATTTTAGCTGACGTCGTTTATTATATCACTTCTAAAATTGTTATGTGACGCTGTTGTGTTGTGTTGTTGATAATTTCGCTGAGGCATTATTGTTGCGAGATTCTGATCCTACATCTTGCCTCTTCTCATATCTTCTCTGCAAAGTAGAGAATGATGTGAGAGATGTCGCAACTGTTCATCTCTTCATATTCTGCATTTATCACACGTATTCTTTCTTCCATCTATTTCTTGACACGTCTTCTGTAACCGCTGCTTTTCAACCGCTCATGTCTTTTCGTCTTAATGGTGTTTATTTCTTCGAGTAAAAAATCTTCTTTATATATTCTTCTTACTTTTCTTTCCACTTTCTTTTTACTTTCTCTTCTTTTTTTATTCTCTCATCTCTGCAACTCTATTGTTCTTCCGTAAGTTCCGCTACTGTAATCCTTCCCTCTTCAATCTTCTTACTTTTTATTCATTCCCATACTTTATATTCAAATATGCCTCCAAGTGGCCATAAACATGAGAAAAACTTAAAAGACGTCCAAAAAGATCTTGCAGAGAAAGGTTTCACACTTTCTACCATTCCTGGTGAAAGTGCCAAATCAATTTTTCTATCAAACTTTTCTCTGATCAATATTGTGATGATCAATCAATCATAATTTCGCTAAGTCAAATTCTCGCAGGTCTCCCCATTCCTCTTTATGACCCAGATATTCCTCTGTTCTATGAAATTCTTGCTCACTCGGGATTTTTGCGAGCTATTTTCCAATTGAGTGGGGATTGCATCCGTCTGATGTTAGAGTTCGCTAATCGTGGTGCTGGTAAAGGATCTCTATACTCCAAAGAACTTAGGGATCCTAAATTCGCAGATTTGGAGATAATTGCTGAGAAATACACAGTAGCGAGTTTCTTTGAAAATTATGAATTGATCTCCATGAAGAAAGAGAATACTCGCTGGGGTATTCGTTTGAAAAGAAAAGATAACATTGATGAAGCCAAAATACTCATGCAAGACATTGATTGGCATTCTGGTAAAAACACAACTCCTCGCCAATCCAAAGATGATAAATGGTGTGTTTTTCCCTTGATGCTAAAAGGACCTTACATTGCTGGGTCAAATGTTCTTCCTGAGAATCTCGCTACCTATCAACCTTGGGTATTCTCTTGGACCGAGAAGGAGAAAGAGGTATGTTTCTTCCAGTTTTGCTCACTTTATATTTCTTTATTTTTCTTTACTCTTTTGTTCGCTGACTCTTGTGACATTCTACAGATCCAAAAACTGAAAGATAGTTATAACAGGATTGGGAAGACTTGTACCTTGTTAGCTCTTCCCTCATATACAGATGAGGTAAGAAATATTCTCTTATTTCTAAACAGTATACTGTTGTTTCCATTTCTTATTTCTATCTGTGTGTGAAGGTTATTGCTGAAATAGAAGAACCTGCCAATGTTACGAAGACTAGTGATAAAGATAAAGGTGCTCTTCGCAGGGAAAAACCAACTTCTCCTCCTTCAAAGAAAAGAAAAGTCCGTTCTTACTCTCCTTCAAATATTCCTTCTCATGAAAACTCTGAGGATGATGAGGATAATGATGACCTTGCTGCAAATGAAGATTCTCCATCTGAATCGTCTATGGCTAAACTCTCTGGCCTCTTTTCTGATTCTTTGAAAGGAATGGGAGATAGTCAATTCGCTAATACCTGTAAATCTCTCGCTACAATTTGCGATGTTCCTTTGTTGGATGGTGATAATTCTTTTCGCGGAGTTTCTAGATCAGTGACTCCCAATTTCCTGCATTCTCTTAATAGTCTGGTATGGCTTTCACTCTTTTACTTCTTCATTGTTTTAACTCAAAATCTCTTTCTATTTTAATACTTTTTATATTTTCTCGCAGGATGGAAAAACTTCTTTTGCTGTTTCCTCAGATCTGGAGAGGAGACGCAAAATTCTTGAAAAGAAGAATCTTCAATTTTGCACAAAGAATGAGGAACTGGAAGCTGAAGTCAAATGTCTTCGCGAGAAAAATAGACAACTAGAAATTGATTCTTCTTCGTATAAGAACAAAATCTCTAGTCTTCAGCAAGCTGATAATCAGCTCTATGGTATGTTACTTTTCTCCTTTCCCTTCATTCATTCATCCTTTTGTTTTATCTTATTTAATTGATCCTTTTTGCATACATTTATGGTCTTTCTGATGAAGCTACCATTCTTCGTTCATTTCCTAATGCCTTGGATAATGATACCTTTCTTGAGCGTCTTAATAAATCTTTAAATAGTTTCTCAAATGATAAAATTTCGTCTCTTTCCCTGAATGAGCTAAGATCCAAATTTCGCCTTTTAGAAATTGACCATAGATCTAGTTTAGGCTTAGCCAACCGATTTAAGCGTCTCCTTCTTAATTCTAAAGAGAAAATCAATGAATTGAGAACCAAAATTAGCGGTCTCATAGATGATAAGGATCGCATCTCTGATCAAGGTGCTAAGGCTTTGGCGAAATTCCAAGAGACCCTTCTTGAAGTTCAACTTGAACGAGATGAAGCTAACCGCAAGAACATCGAGCTCTGCGAAAGAGAAAACCAAATTCGTTCTCGTCTTCTTATAAGTAATGAGGATGAATTCGCTTGGGCTGCAAAAATCTTAGACGATGCCAGAAAAGATTTAGGTGTAAATGTTAGTCTCCAAGTTGAGCATACAGCCATGATTAGAGATATGATTTATGACAGAGAAGGTTATTAACTGTTCTTCTTTACTAATCTTTTGTTTCTTATGAATTTTGATCAAGTTATTAGTTGATTGCCTTTTGCTCGCAGATTCTGAAAGTAGATATCTTGAAAAGATTGAGGAACTTGAAGTTGAAAAAGAGGAACTCGTAAAGAATCTTTCTTCTCGCAACGACAAGTATTCTAGATTAAAGAATCAAATCAAGATCACTGTTGCGAACTTTAAGAATGATTCTATGCATTTTCGCAATCAAACTATCCAAATGGTTTGTGATGACCATAGTATTCCTCATTCTGATTATCCTTGTCTCTTGGAGGAGATCCCAAAGAATATTCCCAGTCTGATTATTTCTGATAGAGAAGCTGATGATGAAGAATCTGATGGTGATGAAGGTTCTGATGGAGATGAAAGTTCTGATGCAGACGAAGAAGGGAACAAGTCTGATGAAGATGATGAAGGATCAACTAAGAAGTAGTCTTTGTTTCTTTCTTTGATCTTATGTAATACTTGTACATTTATTCCTTCTTTCTGTATATTTGCGAATTCTTTTGGTTCCTCATATTCCTTAATATATGAGTTTCTTTCATTTTGACCTGCATTCATTAAAACAATTCTTCCTTGCAATACAATTAATCGATATAATCATATGAGTTGAAATTTTGTGTAAATCTATCATATGGAGACAAATAACATTTTCTGATTTCATTCATTCCCATACTTACCTCTGTTATTTGTATCCAAATGAGAGATTTTGCAGATTTTTCTTATTTTCTTCCTCAACTTTGCAGTTATTTATGTCTAATTTCACAATCTTACGCGAAGTGAATTTTGATTGTTTTCAAAATCTCATTGCTGTGTGGTCTTATTTTTCCTTCCTAATTAAAGGTTATTATGCCACCTCTTGTCATTGCGGCAAAATCGCAGGACGTTCTTGCACTTTCATGCAAAAACCCATTGATCTTGCCTTAACTTTTTCTTTTGTATTATGGCCTCTTCAGGAATGTTGCGACAATATGACATGCCTAAATATTCTTGCGAAAATAAAGCCCCATGACATTGCCGTATTGCGACGAAATTGCAGGACGTCTTCGCACTTTCATTCGAAAACCCATTGATCTCGTCTTATATTTTTCTTTTGTATTATTGCCTCTTCAGGATTGTTGCACAAATATGACAAGTCTTAATACCCTTGCGAGTAAAAAGCCTCATGACATTTGCGTCTTAAGACAATTATCAGCTCCCTAATGGAGGGTGTCGCCCTTATCTTCCCCATGGTTCCCCCTTCAAGGAGGCGTACCTCTACCATACACGGTTGGCTCCTCCCATCCGGTCTTAACAACAACCAGTTGTTTTCGCAGCCTCTTATCCCTTTTACCTATAGGGTTTATGGTTACGAGACTGCACCCTAAGTGGGGCTTTCTTCGGTCATAGTGTAGTATAAGCCAAGACTTGTCAAGAATAGCAAGGTACGCTTCAAATGCCCCTAGCACTCTTGACTCAACCGTGTACCTCGGCGCCTTGATCAGATTTTGCACTCCTTGGGAGAGTCCTTATTACCTTAGTCACCCAACCTAAGTCATATGCTTAAGCTGAGAATCCAAGGTGCCTCTCCCAGATGGGCTTTATTGACCCCAAATCTCCATAACTCAGGTTCCGGTGGCGGTGTGGCCTTTCCCTGAGCCATGCAACAGGTATCCCCTTATATGAAGAACTTTAGGTCTTATATTTTCCTCTTGCGAAATTGTATTCGCGAACTAGGGTGTACGCCATAAAGTTTTTCCCCTTTCTCTTTTGTCATTGTTCTCTGATTGTCTTCTGTAAAATTTATTATCTCTGCGAGATTCTCGCACATCATCATATCGTATTTGCATTTCACAATCTCAATTTTGTCATTCAATAAAATGTATTTTGAGAATTTTACTTATTGCGAGAGTGTCGCAACAAATTAATCATTCATACATTTCTTATTTTTATTACCTTTGCCATCCTCTGCTTCTTTGTTATTTTCTGCTACTGCTTCCTTGGTAGTAGTATGTTCATCATTTTTGTTATTCTGAGCTAGCATTAGTTTCGCAACATATCTTCTTCTTTTCGTTCGATTGCATCCACCATCAACCTCTCACTTCTTTGTGTCTCTTTGATTTTGTGTCGCCAATTTTCCTTCTTGTTTGCTCTTCCTTCGCAAGATTCTATCTCAGTTTCGTAACACCTCTTTCCTTCAACCCAATCTCCCTTTATGATTCCTACACCGCTGGGGTGAGGGAATTTGATGCACTGGTGGAAAGTTGAAGCTACACCTAAAATCCCATGTAGACAAGGTCGACCAATTAATGCATTGTAAGGTGACTCTACATCAACGACACAGAATAGGATTTCAGAAGATATCCCCTTCAATGGAATTCACATAGTAACCTCCCCTTTAGGCTTGTTGGCAGTACCATTAAAACCATATATCTTATATGTTGATGGTATAAGATCATCATCTCTTCCTCCCACAGTTTTATAAGTATGATAAAATAAGATATTCACAGAGCTTCCAGTATCGATTAGAATCTTATTAATTTCCCATGAATCTTCAGCTTCATCATCCTCATCTTCTTTCGGTTTTGGATTAATTTCTAGTTTTACTACCAATGGATTATCATGTACCTCTTCACCTTCCGGGATTTCTTCTGCGGTAAAAGAAATAATCTGTTTTTGCCATTCCTTTAGTCGCGAGATTTTCGCAATATTCATAATTTATCTTCCATCGTTATCTCTTGCGAACACTCTACTCAAAACATTGTCATGAAAATCTTCAATTGTCTTGTATGAATGTATGATAGAGTGACAAAATAGATTCTTTGTTTTTGCACCAACTTCTATGAAGAATATTTCCTTCTTTTTCATCATGTTTACTTTGTGATGTTCTGGTGGTGGTGGCAATGGTTGAGATTGTGGTTGACCTACCAAAAAGTGGTTTAGTTTTCCTTGATCTGTCATTCTCAGAATAATTCTTTCTGCAATCATTTGTTGTATGTCCATGAAAATGATGATAAGAACATAACTCATGGCTTCTGTGGTTTGGAGGTGGTTCCGTTCCCATGTTCCATGGTGTTGGTATATTATCCATCAAAATTATAGCTTCCCATATTTTCTCCACACTTGCATTTAGAGGTGGCATCTTGATTTCTTTCCATACTACCTTGTGACCCCATTGTCCTCTATTATAGTTTTGTCTTTGACCTCCAAAAGTTTCTTGTGGTTGATCGAGTCTTTGAATCTTGTTATTTCCACCACGATTGTAGAAATTTCTTTCTCCTTCATACTCCTCTTGATCTCGGCTTCCCATAGCAACCAGTTTCTGTTGATTGTTACCCGTCACCTTCTCTTGTTGTACTTGTGAAGTATTCGCTACTGTGTTTATTAGCTTGGGTAATAAGCTTGCATTCGCTGTTTGTGAACATGTTTTCGCAACTGGGTATGATTCCATTTCATTTTTCCTTTCCTCTAGAGAAATATATTCTTCTTAAAGTTCTCGCAATTCAGTCATTGTGATCGTATTCTTGACTCTGAAAATTTAGACATACAATAGGTTGGTTGCAAACATAGCATTGATAAATGATAATATAAGATATCTCTCATCTACACTGCCAGCCATTTCACTACACATAGTCCTCCATATTTTAGTTAGGTGCTTCAAACTTTCACCAATCCTTTGTTTTAATCCAAACACGTCTTCAATACCAGGTCGCGAAGAATTATTACTTATATATGCCCCCAGGAATGTAGTCTGCAAATGATTGAATGATGTTATTGTATTCTTTGGTGGACTTTCGAACCATTTTAACGCCTCCCCTGTTAAGCTGGATGCGAAATACTTGCATAATACAACATCATGATTTTCCCATTGAAACATGCACCTCACGTAGGCTTTAATGTGTTGAATTGCACAAGTTGTTCCATCAAAAATGCTGGTTAATGCGGACATATTGCATTTCGGTGGTATTCCTCCTAATTGTACTTCCCTTGTAAATGGAGTTTTCGCAGCTTCTTCTATAGCTTCATCCAATTGTCTTCTGCCTACTTCTCCTCTATTATTTAGCATTCCTCTCATTTCTTCTAACTCTTTCAAGATTTGTTATTTACACTTGAATTTTGATCCATTGGTATTTTTAATTTCGCCTCCCTTCTACTGTGTTCATGTCTTTCTTCTCACGCGAAAATTTCCATTTCTTCTTCATTATCCTCATCTCGTCTTCTTCTGGGAGTCTCTTCTTCATCTCTATCTTGAATTCTCATATGATTATATCTCTCATTTTCCCTTTCATGATTTTGTTTATTTATTATTCATTCCATTCGCTGTCTTTCAGCCATCCTCTGTATTCTATCATACTCTTCATTGATATTATCGTTATTCCGATTTTGTGTACGCCTTCTTTCTCGATTGTCGTGATTGTTCTGGCGAATTGTCTCCTGAAGCTCTTGTTCTTCCATTTCCGCTCTCAATCTTTCACGTTCGCAAATTAAACGTGCTTGTTCAGCATAATGTCTTTCAATTTCTTCTTCAATCGTATGTTGATTTCGTTGAGTTTCTCTTTCATGTAAAATTCTCCTTCCTTCCTCTCGATTTCCTTCGCCATCTTGGTCATTTCGTCCCTGACTTTGTCCGTTCTCTTGATTTCTACAATTTTGCCTATCATCAAAAGTTTCATTTTGTGGAACGTAACGATCATCAGTTCTTTCTCTATTTTCACGATATTCTTCATTAGGATTTGATATTTCTTCTTGAATATTGTTTCCAGCATTAATTGTGGGTGAGTTTCGCCTCATTTCTCTTCTAGTCGATCTTGAATATGATTTTGTAATAATTCTCGATCTTCTACTTTGTAGTCTCATATTTTCCATCCTTAATTCATGATTTTGTCTTGTTAAATTTGCACGTTCTTCTGCCTCAGCTCTTCTTTGTTCGTGTATTCTTCGTCTCAACGTTTCTAACGCTCCAATTTCCTCATCTCCATGAATTATTCCTTCATCTGCTTCTTGATTTCTCTCTACCTGTCTATGGTTTCTGGTTTGTTGATTTTCTTCTACTTCTTCTGCTGAATTTGATTGCCAAGTGTGTATACTCACCCTATCATAATCTGTATTCCTCCCTTGTACTAGTGTTTGTTGAACTGGTGGTTGAATTTGATTTTCTCTATTACTTCTCATTCTAGTAGATTCTCCCATTTCACTTCTTTCCCTTCCAGCAATTCTCTTGCTTCTTCTAACAGTAGTTGGTTGTTCTGATGTATTTCTTCTTCTAGCCATTTCTTCAATGTTAACGAATTGCAAGAAATTATGTAAAATTATTAATCAATCACTCCAAATCTTCACAAATCTCAATATTAATCTTCCATTTTTTCTAGAATAATATTCAATATTCCCTGTTTCTAGCGCCATTATGTAGTTGCAGGAAATCCTACACTACACCCCTCACATGATTTCATTAACACTCAACTCATTTTTAGATTAATAATCTTAATTTTATTGATGAATTTTTGAACAATCTTACAAGAAAAACCACTGCTCTAGATTTTCTCTCTCCTATTTACTTGTTTCTTACTCAAAAAAGATCTCTCTCTTTCCTTTACAATTGAACGACTATTTATAGGGAAGTACCTAGTGGATGACAGCTAATTTGTCCTTTATTTTCGGATATGTCTTGCGACATTCTCGCAACCTTACAAATATTAATCTCGCAAACTTTCTTATTTTCGCATAATCATTACATTCTTCTCATGATTTTAGCTGACGTCGTTTATTATATCACTTCTAAAATTGTTCTGCGACGCTGTTGTGTTGTGTTGTTGATAATTTCGCTGAGGCATTATTGTTGCGAGATTCTGATCCTATATTTTACTTAAGCAGATGCAGAACCACATCAATCATGAAAACATATGCATCACAAGTCCAGTAACATTACCATATGAAAAACATCGTACAAATCTAGTCTTTACCTCAATGCTCAAGTATACTTTATGAGTTCCGGTTGTTCTATGTCTCTGTTGTTCATTACAAGCCTCCGTTTTTCATGTTCCTATCACTTTTTTAATTTGCTACGGGCATAAGTACCCGAGTTTAGTGAAACTAGGCTTTCCACGTAACTGTTTGCATCAACGAGCCATAGATTGCATGAAAAATTGAGTTCTCTGAAACTTGAATGCTTTGGGTTGTATATAACTAACTTACTGCGATTTCTTAGTAGAAACTGATCATTCTTTAAAGACCACATAAGCCCCAAGTCGAAGTTTCTCATTATACCCAGGATTCTTGAACTCCATGATCTTGCATCACCCAAACTTTCAAAACAATCCTGAGTCTGAACAAAGAATTGTATTAATGGAATTATTACGACATTTATATCCAACATCCAGAGCGTGTACAACGTAGCCTGTTGTACACGATACTTCCCTGTTTAGACTAAACTTGTCTCTATTTGGAAATACTTGTATTGTAGGCAATCATATCTTTAGAAACACTTGCATCTTAAAATTAGAGCCTCTGCATGATCTTTCAACGAAATTGAAACCATTCTATTTGCGTGAGGAATTACGATTAATCATGTAGCAGCCAATAGCATAAAGTTTTGTTCATTGTCCAAGTTTTGAGATCATAACAACAGAGAGTCGGATAATTTCGGCAATGGAATATTAGTTCGTTGTTCCTTGTAAGGGCTCAAAGTATATCAGATCTTTCCAGTACGGCTTTAATATCTATATTAATAAATGCATACAGAATCAACTAGTTTTACGTGGCTAACAGCTTTTGGTATCAAAAACAGGGAAGCAAAACCACATTTGAGATCACCCAAACACAGAAAAACATATTTTCTTTTTAAATAGAATGCCTAATAATATTAACAGACATGTCTAAAAATAATGAACTTCAAACATGCCGATGAAAAAATATTTTGACATGGTTGCAAGCATAATAGACTTAAAACTGATGTTATATATGGGAAATGATATTATAAAGACTGGACTAATAACAAAATTTTCACTCAAAACGATTTGCAAAATAGAATTGCTAAATAACAAGTATTAGCTTTTAAGTCGCATTATGACATCTCATTGTTCACTTTAGCAGATGCGGAACCATGAAAACATATGCATCACGCTATTACAAGTCTAGTACCATTACCATATGAAAAACACCGTACAAATCTAGTCTTTACCTCAATGCTCAAGTGTACTTTATGAGTTCCGATTGTTTAGTAGATGGAACAACATAAGTACCTGAGTTTAGTGATGTTCATATCTTTCTTGTTCTTTACAAGCCTCCTTTCTTGATGTTCCTATCATATTTTTTTTCGTACAGGCATAAGTACCTGAGTTTAGTGAAACTAGACTTTCCACATAAGTTTTTGCATCAAAGAGCCTTAGATTACCTGAAAATTTGAGTTCTTTGAAAGTTGAATGCTTCGGGTCATATATAACTAACTGACTGTGATTCCCTAGTAGAATCTGACCATTCAATAAAGACCACATTTGCCTCAAGTTGAAGTTTGTCATTATACTTGCATGGCCGATGATATAACGTTTTACCCAGGATTCTTGAACTCCATAATCTTGCATCACCCAAACTTCAAAACAATCCTGAGTCATTACGAGTACACAAAGGCACCACGCCAAAACATCAATGATCATTGAAGAATGCTTCTTCTCTACAAGTTCTATTGGAAGTTGCAATTTGTCGAATTTCTCGTTGCTGATATCCAAAGAAACTATTAACTTCAATGAGTTCTCCTCACGCGCTTCGCCAAACCAGTGAAAGGCTCCATTGACAAATACACCAGCTTGTCGCTTATCAGGAATATTGTAAGGCACGGTTTGACTACTTTTCCATTCACTCGTTCCCAACATATACACGTTAAGTAGATCGTAACCATGATATTCAACTGAAACTATTAACTTGTAATCATCAGCCTTGCAATCATAACCAAATGCCTTAAATTCGAAAACCCATGTAGTGATGATTTGGATATTCTCTTGTACTCTTTCGTTGCTGGGTTAAAACAAATGAAAGCCATGCCACCATACCATATGCAAACCAGACCATTACATGAACCTACCAATCGAAAAGTTGTAAATTCACTGAATGGATAATCTACAAATTTAACAATTTCACTCTCTGTCAACGAGGATAATGAAGCATAACTTACAGAGTTGATTGTGAATTCTCCGATTCTGTCGCCTTAGCGGTCCATGATGAGATTATAGTTTTTTCTCTGTGTATTAAAATAAAGGTGCATCTTAACAAAACTAGGGTTAGAAATTATTTGAGACCAAAACTTGCCAACACACCTACATATAAACGTGGATCTCACGGGAACCCGAAAAAAGATTTCAAGGTAGAGATCTTCGGGAATGCCTGACATTGTTTTTCCTATCCTTCCACCTTTAAATTCTTATCGACCAGAAGAAGTTTTTGCAGAAAACATCCGATCTCTTTGCCCTACAAATACGTCTAATACGCCTGGCAAGTGACCACGTGCTAGTCAAAAAAATTACCAAACCAAAACAAATGGACCATGTTTAAATCAAATAACCGCCCACTTCCCCTTTTGTTTTCCTCAAGATTCGTTTGAGAAAGAGGATTTGGCTTTCCATATGTGGAGGAAAATATCAATTAGCCATTCTTCTCTTTTTCCTTCTTTCTAAACAGATGTCTTTAAAATATAGCCGGAACCACCACCATCAAATCTTCTTCTAGTAGATTCAAGATATTTCTCACACAGTAGAAGGCAATTCCTTTCTGTTTTCTGTTTTTTTCTTTTTCTTTTTGATTTTTTATGTATTTTGTACGGCTATCTCACTGGTGCGACGGGAAAGCATTTCCACGGAGAAATTCGACAAAACTATGTATCTAGCAAGGTAATTAAGATATTGATCTAACTGCACAAACTTTTAAATTTTTGATGATGTTTTTCTTTTCCTTTTTAGAAAAAGATTATGTGTTATTTAAAATTATTTAGATTTAGATTTTGAGTTTTTTTTTCCCTAGATGTAATCAAGAAGGCAAAGGGAATGAAAGATAAGAACACTCATAGGGTTAAGAAGTTGAATATCTTGAATTAAAAAATGGTATCTTCTAATTTTCAAATTGGTATTCCTTCTCTATTACTTTAAATTTATTAAAATCGTGATTGTATACATGGGCTTTTGTTTTTACTTTTTACTGTCTCTGTATGTGGAATTCATTTTACAGGTAATCAAGACAGCTAATCCTTCAAAGTAAGTGATGATCGACTTCAACTCAAAGAATAGATTCCAGATCTAGAGCAACAATGAGGATTGGAAATAAAATTTTGTTGTATTGTTGAGAGAAACCAGTTTAGTTCTAAAATGTATAACAATTTGGTTTAACAACGTGGAAAATCTGTAAGGATTTTTTATTTAAATTGTATTTTTTTTTTGAAGGCTAATGTAATTTATGTTATTCTGGAATGTATGTAATCATTTTTAATCAGCTGTGTTCAAATTATTCAACGGCATAATTTCTGTTATTAATAGCACAAATTTATTTATCTTAGTATTCTCAATTATAAAAATGTGATTTATTAAGAAAAAAAACTGTCAAAACTAAAAAAAAATCTAATAATACACATTATCCAAATAATAAAGCGATTTAGTAAAAAAAATATTTAAAAACAAAATAAAAAATAGCTTACGTGGCATATGAATTATTTATGACGTAAATACATATTTGCAATAGAAAAATTATGCTACAAAAGCTCCTCGTCATTTTCGACACTTTTAGCGTCGGGCAGAACATTTGCAACACCTCTTTTTATAACACAGTGACCGACAATTAAAATATGTCAGAAATTATATTTCTGACACATAATTAAATATTTGTGACATTAGTTTTCATTGCAAAAATCATGTTTTGTTCAATCCTACACGCATCAACAAATCTGTCCTAAGGATCGAGTAATCCCATGTACAACTCATTTGGGGTATCTCAACGTTTTTGTCGAGCAGAAATGATAATCTGTATGTTCACTCAACCCATTCTTCTTATCCTTTAGGAACTCAAACTAGGGTTTATTATTGTGATCTCCACTATTTTTTTGGTGGCATTTTGTTACAATAAGGGCATCTAACTCAAAACCAATTGACAATGAGTGATTGTCCATAACACGCCCCCTCACGTGTAGCCTCGTTGGGTCTAACACGTAGACAATTAAATAAGATGACTCGTCGCAAATAGCCTGCTCTAATACCATGTTAGATGGAATAATTAAATCATGTGACTCGTTGCAAATAGCCTGCTCTGATACCATGTTAGAATACGGACATCCAACTCAAAACCAATTGGCAATAAGTGGAGAGGTCCTAAGAGATTATAAGCGGCTGGGTCTTAGATTGCCCACCAATATGGGATTAATAATCCCAACACATTTGTTTCGTTCGTTTGTACAATTCTAGATTCCGGACCTTCTGAGAAGAGAGAGTTGCAGGGAAGATTGGGAATCATAAGCTGATCCTAGAAAGTACTCTATTGATTCCTTTTTACTGTTGAACGACAAGTAATTTAGGATTGTACAATATCAATGCTTGATTGTATCTCTGGTTTTTCCAGTTTTCACGTCTTTTTTAGAAGTTAGATGGTGACCACGGAGGATCCTTCATATGATGAGAAATTTTACTGCCTGATATTTTTATTTCATTTGAGCTTCTCTTCATTTGCTTTTCAGTATGTGTAGCTGAAATTGTCAAATTTAAGTTCAAATTGGTTACTTGGTATTACAGGTGATGATACAGTATAGGAGAGTGCATTAGATACTTTCATTCTGAAACCTTGAAGGTGAAATTTCTTATCATGAAACTTAAAAAGCAATAGCTCTTATATGTAACACATCTTTGGTAATCCAGATTTATTGAGCTCAAGTGTTTTGGTGATTATAGTGTATACCTCAACCCATTTTGAACTTTTTGTGTTTATGCTCTTTACGGTTTTCTTGTTCCGTTTTCAAATTCTTTCAACTTTCTTTGCAGGTTTCAAAGACGTCCAGGTGCAGTATCATCTTTCATGCTAGTTTAAGAGGAAGTCAATGATATCCTGGGTGACATTGGTTTCGAAGATTTCCATTGCCTAAAAGGTAAGGGCTTGCGGTCATGATATTATATACTACTCTATAGGATTCTAAATTATCTACATACATTAACAGTTATGATTATTGGGTTTTCTTGAGGAGAGTTTACTGAATCTCCTCCTGAGCTATGTATCATTTTTCATGCATGTTGTGTGTTGTTTTTACACCTTACTAGACCTTGGTTGCAGCTGCTATAAATATTAGTCAACTAAAAATACTAATAAAATGCATTTGCAACTTGTTTATATTCTAGAGGTTCTTGTTCATGTTTGTTGTAGATACACATGAATTCGAAGCTTAAAGGGAGGGCAGTTTACATTGTATCATAGGTTCAGAGTTCATTTTGGTCTCTCCCGACAAAGTTGCTATGTGCCATGGTTGCCACGTGTCAAAGGTGAGTCTGAGAAATTCCACATCAACAGCTGCCACATGTGATGTTGAAGTGTGGTTAACATTTGCTTGAGTTAAAAGGGAGAGTATTTTGGAAACAATTAACCCCATTTTTTTCTTGAACTGTTATGTCTGCCAAAGTAGGATCATTTTGTAAGACGATTATGGAAGTATGGCCATTTTGTAACCCAATTACAAAAAGAGTGATCATTTTATAATTGTCCCTTTATTTTATTTTGGAAATGTTTTTTGTTGCATATCAGTTGTTGTTCAATTTAGACGGAACTAAATAGACATGACGAAACTGGTTTTTTTCTGTGTTAGATTGTGTTGAATAGACATGATGAAACTGGTTGCATTCTATGTTAGATTGAGATCATTGAGTTGAATTTGATTTCACCCATTTTAAGATAGGATGAAACTGGTTTCATGTTTATTTAGGATAAATCGTAGATTGTTGAATTTGGTATCACTCATTTGAAACAAGGATGAAATTTATTTTATCCTATTTGGAGTGGATTAAATTCGTATTCACTCATGTTAAACTAAATGAAACCGACTTCATGTTGGTTTCACCTTGTTTTAGATTGTTGAATTTGATTTCTTCATGTTTAGATTAGGATAAATTTTAATTTTCAGTCATTGTAAACTAGGATGATGCCGGTTTCATCCTATTTAAACTGGTTTATGTTTCATATTTATATCTAAAGACTTAAAGACCTAGACAAATAAAGCTCACACGTTGAATGGTGAAGAAACCCTCGCTTTCTATTGGTCGAAATAGGCCTTTTTTTAGTTTTGTGAAACGAGTGTTAGGTAAGGACATTTGGCAGCGTATGATTGATATAAAAAGAATAGGAAAAGATAAATAAAAAGGAAACCATATTCAATTTAGAATTCGCGAGGACACTTGGAAACGTATGATTGGTTTAAAAATTACAAACTCAAAAGGAAAACCTAACCTACCGTGTTTGGAATTTTATGGAAGTCCAAATTCAATTTGGAAATCGAGTATCTACCCGTATAAGGACTCTTTTTTCCAAATTAATATATAAATGGGAAAAAATCCACATATTTTATGCGAAAATAAAATGAAAAAATAAATAAAATATACATATACATATACACATATTCTCCACCTATTTAACGTGTTTGCCCGCCACACCAAATCAAAAATATATCGCCACGGGGATGGGAGAAGCTCCGCGCACACCAAATCAAAAATGCATTCCCACAGGGCAGCAAAGCCCCGCACACACCAAATCAGAAATGCATCCCCACGGGACGGGGCGAAGCCCCGCACACACCAAATCAAAGATGCATCTCCACGGGGCTGGGCGAAACCCCGCACATACCGAATCAAAAATGCATCTCCGCGGGGCAAGGCGAAGCCCCATGCACACCAAATTAAAAAATGCATCTCCACGGGGCGGGGCGAAGCGCCGCGCACACAAAATTAAAAATGCATTCCCACGGGGCGGGGCAGGGCCAAGCCCCGCGCACACCAAATCAAGAATGCATCTCCACGGGACGGGACGAAGCCTTGCTGACACCAAATCAAATATGCATCCCCACGAAACTGGGCGGGGCGAAGCCTCACGTACATCAAATTAAAAGAAATAGAATGCCGTGTGCGTAGCACGGGCACAAATCTAGTTTGCTTTATCACCATAATGTGTTTTATATTCACATAAATTACTGATTTCGATATCAAAATGTAAGTGTTTTTGGTTCATTGTTCATTCATAAGAATATTGGTATTATTTACATGTTATTATTACATTTTACTTCCTTCGTTCGCTGTTGTTACGACTTAAACCTCACGTTTTAATGCATGGTAACACGACGTTGAAGCGGCCGACTGACTAAATCTTCATTGTTGCCTTTTTCAGCGAAGAGCCGATTAAAGTTGTTTTGTGCATTAACCATTTCTATACCATTGTAAGCCCATTTAAAGGCCCAAGTAGAGTGGTGTCGGCCTCTAGTGCGAGACTACCGGCAGAATTCTCTCGATTTTCTATAGAATTGTACGTGTAAATTGTGTTATAAACAGCCAATCTGTAATCTTTGTTGTATTCAAAATCCATAGATTGCATCCCAGTTACGTCCTGCGACTCATAAGTACTCACATTTTTCTATTGAATGTGCTTACCATATAGGTTGTTTCAGCTTGTTCCCACAAAACTATAACAAGGTCCGACAAGAATGGGGCTACAATCATACTGAATTTGAATTCTAATGGGCCAACAGGCTGAGTATAATTTTTGTTTTTATGGGCACGACAAGGAATTCGGGTTAAAGTTGGCACGGAAGGCAATTTTGGTTGAATTGCTGGCACGAGAAAATATTGCCGAAACTTGACCCGCCACGAGAAAAGAATGTAACATAAATAACGCAAACATATCCGGCACACACTCAAAATACTCCAACAGAACTCAGAGTCTTTCGAAGATTTTATTTCTTGAACAACAATTTCAGGTTATTTGAGAGAGACAACTTCTTCTTACCTAGCTACCTCCTTTCCTCTCCGTCCCCGCTAAGATTTGAAGCAAGAAAACCATGGCAATCCATGCCGAAAACGGAGAGGTTTGTCTGTTTGTTACTTTCTTCTTGTTGCAGTCGAAAATATTAGTGTTACGATCTTCGATTCTAATGCCTTTTCGTTTGCTGTATCAGGGGAAGTTGACTGCAATGGTAGTTTGTTGGCTTCTTGGAAATGGATGTATGTTCTCATGGAACAGTA
This sequence comes from Papaver somniferum, assembly GCF_003573695.1. NCBI lineage: Eukaryota > Viridiplantae > Streptophyta > Magnoliopsida > Ranunculales > Papaveraceae > Papaver > Papaver somniferum. The sequence continues at coordinate 172,198,211 of NC_039362.1, forward strand.
TGTTAACCATCGTCGATTACTTCGGTTTCGTCTTCCCGGTACTCACATCACCACTTAATTTCATGTTCTAATTTTGATTATCCAATGTTTTTCAATTAGTGAATCAATTTTTGTTTGTTTTGGTAGAATTATCACCCATCTAGGGTTCTAACCCTAGTTTACCAACCATTCGCAACTGTAACACTTGCGATTTTAGCTTACAATGAAGCAAAAATCAATACAAGAAGAAGAAATTTACAAGGTTATCTCCTGTTCTTCGTCAGTTCTTTGCTGATTCTTGTTGTAAGTATAGATACTCACCCCTAATGTCGATTGAAACTTATAATCTCCAATTTAGGGTGCAATTAAGAGCTCAAATTGATGTTTTAATCCTTTTTTGGGTGGATTAGTTGGACTTAGCTACATCCGGGAGAGGTGGAATTGGGACGTTCATTGGTATATGTTTGGTTAGTGCGGCATTTGGAGTTGCAGATGCACATGTTCAAGGTGGAATGATTGGGGATTTATCATTCATGTGCCCCGAGTTCTTGCAAGTAAGTTCATGGTCCAGGATTCACAATTTCAATTTTCATGTGCTTTTGCAGGTTATATGCCATTGCAATTTGCATTAAATGCGAGAGTCTAATGTTTATGTATGTTCTTATCTAAATAGTCTTTCTTGGCTGGCCCGGCTGCATCTGGTGCTCTAACGTCTGCCTTGAGGTTGATTACAAAAGCAGCATTCGAGAATTCCAAGAATGGCCTTCGCAAGGGAGCTTGTACGTAAACTCCTATCTATTACTGAATGACATTGATAAGATGTTGAGATAATTCTCTTGTTGTTAGTACTTATTATACATCTTAACTCTAAATTGCAGTGCTGTTCTTTGGAATTTCTGCATTTTTTGAGCTACTATGTGTACTTCTGTATGCGTATGTCTTCCCCAAGTTGCCTATTGTGAAGTACTACCGTGCCAAAGCAGCCTCAGAAGGATCCAAGACTGTTTCTGCTGATCTTGCTGCTGGCGGAGTGAAAACAGTACTACCAGACATTGAACAAGTACCGTCTCTCTCGCGTGTTTTGAGATTTAAATATATATTTGGGGAAATTTGATGAGCATGGATTTCAACTAAACTTTGTAACTTTTGCAGGCTGCACAAGAGGAACGCTTATCCAACAAACAGTTGCTTCGCCAAAACATTGACTACGCTGTTACAGTGTTTCTTATATACATACTGACGTTATCGATTTTTCCCTGGTTTTTAAGCGAAGATACTGGAAAACACAGCTTGGGCTCTTGGTAAATTCTCAATTACAGAAACCAGAACTAGGCATTTCTCTGACTCTTTATGCTGTTGAGAAAATTTGGTTAATTTGCCTGTTGCTTGGTAATCTTTCAGGTAGGCTCTTGTTTTGATTGCGATGTATAATGTGTGGGATCTAATTGGAAGATACATTCCCGTCATAGAGTGCTTGAAGCTTAAGTCGCGAAAAGGGCTGGTTATTGCATCTCTTTCTCGTTTCCTACTTATTCCGTGTTTTTACTTCACTGCCAAATATGGAGACCAAGGCTGGATGATCCTGCTAACTTCCTATTTAGGTTTGACTAATGGTTATCTCACTGTTTGCGTCCTAACTGTCGCCCCTGAAGGTTACAAGGTTAGTTACTGTGAGATGCCAACTTTCTTCTCATAATACCGTTATTTTTTTCTGCAAAAGGGAATGAATGTGCATTGGTGTTTTGCAGGGTCCGGAACAAAATGCACTGGGGAATTTACTTGTGTTTTTCCTCGGCATGGGTATCTTTGCAGGTGTGACATCTGATTGGTTATGGATCATTGGTAAAGGTTGGTAGTAATGATATTCAACTACATATAGTACATAAAACATTACTTGGGGAAGCCTGAGAGAGGTCGAAATTCCACGCCGTTATCTCCCAATTCCGATATGCATCGCCAGAATTGCCTCGGATCCGTGTGCCAAGAGTCCGCTTGAGCTTGAAAAACAGCATGATCCTTACGTTGTTAAGCTCCTACAGCTTTTTATCCATATGACCATCACCTTTACATGTTAACTCTAATTTTAGTTTCTTTTGTTAGACATTATCCGAGTTACAATATACAATTCGATATTTGCAAATCTTGTTGATCTCTTAAATTTTCACTTGTTTTTTGGAAATTAAAATGATTTTACACGGAAAGTAACTCAAAGTTAAAGCTGGATTTAGTATTATATGTTTAATTAATTGAATAAATTATTAAAAGTAGGATTAAAGAGATATCCGTGACTTTGAGAAGCGGTTTAGAATCTGATTGTTTTTTCAACTACTTTTGTAAATAACAAGGTTGTAAACAAACTTGAATGAAACAAAAATGAATCGAATGGAATTCCTTTTGGGAAGTGTAAAGGATCACTCCACTTAGTTAATAAAAGAGAAAGAACAATTTATGAGATTTCATTAGCAAACCACACAATGGAAGCAACATCAGCATCACTACTATCAGTAGCAGGCAAAGGTGGTGATCGTCATGGGAGAGTAGACGGTCTTCTTAAAACGACATTTGGCGACGAACACAGTTCATTGTTCGATCAATTTGAACGGAGATCAATTGAGCTTCAAATTGATAGAGTCGTATTAGGTAGAAGTTCTTCTGAATCAAAAATGGTTCGTTCATATTTCGCACCTGCGTCACCACCAAGACCACCACCACCGCCTATAGAATTATGGAGGGCATTACACAAAGAAGAAGTTCGACAAGGAAAACGTATGAGTGTGTCTAAGGTTTTGAAGAAACTGTTCAGGCCAGTTTTTGGAGTAGGCCGGAAAAGTGAAGCAAGAAGAGGAATTAAAGAAGCAAAAGTAAAAGAGGAGGAGCGTAATCGTCATCCGTTGCAGTGGAAGACATTGAGCAGATCTCTGCGTTTTTGAATTTTATTGTCTTAATTTTTATGAACCTTATTCATTAATCACCATTTCATATTTGTTGATGAGTTTTTTACTAATAAAAAGTTATCATTTTCACCATTTCATAAATGGGCTTTGGGCCCAAAGTTCTACAATTATAAAACTTGAGAGCCAGCCCAGGAGGGTGGGTAATTACCAAGTACCAACCCTTCTTCTCATGAAAGCTACTGTATGTCGGTTTTGTTAATAAGTTTGGCACATCCCACATATGGGTGCTAAAATATATAAAATGTAAGTGTAGAGATAACTAACAAACATCTTCTCGTATTTAACGAAGGTTAACGAAGGTAAAAGCCTCTTTTCCTTATCAATCTTTCCTGCTTTCCTCTTTTTTGAGCCGCAGCCCTAAAACCCCATCTTCTTCCATTCATGGATTACTTCAGGTTTCTCCCTCTGGAGATCACATTAGACATCTTAACCCGCTTACCAACTGAATCCGCCCTTCAATGCAAATCAGTATGCACTAATTGGAGATTCGTTGTTGCTCATCCATCATTCTCGAGATGCACTGTCATCGTCATCTCAATCATCCTGCTTCTGAATCTGCTTGTAAGTTGGGTTTTCTTGCTCTCACAGATTATTATGATGGTTTACACTATTTTGAATATGATGATCATCAGAGAAAAACACCCAATCAAAGAATTACAAGATTTTCTTTTATCCTTCCGGTTGAGAATCGTAGTTTTGTTGGTTCTATTAATGGGTTGATTTGTCTTCTCGACTTATAACGCTATTACCAGAGAATGTGTTACTCTTCGAGAGATTAAGAGAAGAGATGGTGATATTGAATATGAGACTACCAGTTTCGGCTATGTTTCTTCAACCAATGAATACAAAATTGTTAGATTTTATAAGTCGGGGAAGACTCATTTAGAAGTCCATATATACACTCTAGGCAGTGGCAATGGATGGAGAAACCTTGGGAAGTTCAATTGTGGATCCGCAAATCTATATTTAGAACATAGTGTCTTCTTTGCCAATGAAACTCTTTATTGGCTGGACGATGAATTAAAAATGATTGGTACCTTCGATTTGACGGAGGAGAAGTTTGGTGAACATCTTGCACTACCTCCTTTGCCACCAGACAGAGGGAGGTTTTGTTTACTGGAATAGCAATAGGGGTTTTGAATGGGTTTTTGTTTTATGCTCTCCAAGAAAAAGGACACAACAGAAGATATAAATTTAATACATGGCTATTAAAAAAGAAGAATCATAATCATGACAAGGAAGAGGGAGACGAACATCGGTCACTGGGTTGGAATAAAGAGTTTAGGATTGACGATATGGACTCAATGGACTTGTTAGCCGTTACGAAGAATGATGGTGTTTTAATTAACAGTGGTCGCATTGATATCAGCATTTATGACACAAAAAATTCAATCTCGAAAAGCCTTGTCAAGTTTAATAGTCGCATTCTTCATGTATTCCTTCACAAGAACACCTTAGTTTCACTGAAAGAATTAGGGGAAAAAGATGCAAAAGTACTTGAGTCGCTGAATTGAAGGATAGTTTTCTTACTTTCTTATTTGTGTGAACCTAAATGCTGATATTATGATAGTTAGTAACATATTGAGACTACTGATACTTTGTCCTTGTATCATTTATCCAACTTTATGGGATCGTTTTCTTACTTTCTTATTTTAAGCTATATTTCTTTGTTAGCTTTGCATTTTGTTCGTGACCTGACCTTATCTGAATGGGAGCGTATAGTTGGGACTCGAATAAGTAAATGCAGGAATGGAAAGAGATTTCCAGTTGATAATTTTCATGTTCCTTAACATTATTTGATAGATAACTTTAGGGGTCCAGTTTGTGTTGTTAATTATATCTAGTGTCTTGATACTGCAATAATGCACAGTGGTTTGAACTTTGTAATTCAGTGCCGCATACTTCTTTGTCCTAGTTACAAAGTCAGTTTAAGATTTGCTTTTGACAATAACCTTTTAATTCAATGCAATAATGCTATATAACCTTTCGAGAATACTGCAGGTACCGTATTTTCTTTAAGTCTAAAATTTTTGTTGCTCATCATTTTGTCTCATAATTGCTTCAAGTCAGTTTAAGATTTGTGTTCTTAATGCGGCATCAAAACGTGTTCCTTTTACAAAGATTGTACTCCTGTTATCTAGCATCTCCTATCTATAATCTGCCAACAAGTAGCCTAAATTTTAACAAAATTAATTAGAATTTTTCATGAAAAGGTTGCAGCATTTGTTGGACCTTGCTTTATTATGCTTTTACAGTAGTGATCATTGTCTAAGCAGACAATTAGTTGAGACGGTTTAGCATTTGCAATAGCTCAAGGTATTTTGCTTTTCCAGTAAAGATCACTGCGTAGAGTTTGTTTCCTTATTCACCGAACCCCGCAAAGATTGTTTGAAAAATTGAAATCTTCATATACTATTTCAAAGTAGTGTGACGAAACAGTTTTCAAGTCTGGTGAATCCCATAATCTGCTGTGGTTTGAGTTTGCTTCTGCCCTGTGCACTAACTTTTCTGAGTGTAACCTTTTTGCTGCTGGCGATGTTTCTAATGTGGAGCGTCTTGCATCTGTTTTTTTTGAGCACATTCCGTTGCAGTCTGGTGCAATTCGTATATCAAAGAAGAAAGATTTTAAGCACATTGAAGCCCGTGGGTGTTGAATGCCCTAAAAGTCCTGGCATTAGCGAATTAAAACCAAGGAAATAGTTGTTCTCTATGCTTGCATTTGTTCGTACTCAGGTATCTGTTACTGAGCTCTATGAATTCTCGTATCTAGACACCTTTCAATAAAAGAATGTCTCCAGCTTTAAATTTTGAGGGTTTTTTTTTTCTGTGAGGAAAAAAGCTGATTAGCTGTACTTATGAAATTGCAGAATGGTTCCTTTGCTAAAGCAATACGGACTTGGAAGAACAACTTTGGCAAGGAGTTTAAAGGCATTGAAGCATGTCCAATCTGTTACAGTATCATCCACATTGCAAACAGCAGCATCCCTAGACTGGCTTGCTGTTGGGGGAGACTTGAAAAATCCGAGCCGCTATGTGCAATACGAAAACCACATAAGCAATGAAACACAATGCGGAAATAATACAACTATGACGATATAAGAAGCAATCACAAAACACCGGCAATTATGTGGAAAAACCCCTCCAAGGTGAAGGGTAAAAAACCACGGGCAAATCTTCTACTGTAATCAAACAATGGGTTACACACAATTCTCCCAATTTGGGGATACACTTTTCTTCAAGATGCATATAACACTTGGATAACAATTTGCCTAAATTACACTCACCCCAAAGCATGGATCAACAATTCATTCACCAATAAGATAAGATTCACTATCAATTTGAGAATAGCAAGAGTAAGAGATACTTACTACTAAGGTTTGAACAAACCCTAGATTTTTCCCCTTTTGAAGAGATGTGGAAATTGATCAATCAATCTTCACCACACTAACCAATAGATCCTTAGCTAAGAACCATTTCTTCTTCTTCGAAGATTAACCCAAAGATCTCACCCAAGAAAACATCAATCAATGGTGACTTTACCTCTCTTTCTCTCCCACTCTCTCTCTACCTCCTTTTTCTTTCTCAAACTTGAGAAGATGAACCCGTGAGACAAAAATGTCTCCTGATGCCTTTTAACTTAACTTGGACATTTGTTAACCTCATCCCTTAAAGTGTTAGGAGGATACCTCCACTGTTGGGCCACCATAAGGCGTGACCGTAGCCCAACAATCTCCTCCTCACGACTTATGGCGAGGTACCCGTCACCACCAAACCTTCCCTGCTGCAGAAATACACATGCTTGCACTTAGGTAGTGACTTTGTCATCATATCAGAACCATTCTCGTCTGTATGGATCTTCTCAATCTGCAAGACCTTCTCATCGAGAACTTCTTGTATCCACTGATACCTAATATTGATGTGCTTGGTCCTCGAGTGAAAACTCGAGTTCTTACTGAGATGAATGGCACTCTGGTTGTCACAGTAAACGATGAACCTTTGTTGCTTCACACCGAGTTCGCGAACAAACCGCTTCATCCATATCATCTCCTTGCAACTCTCTGTAGCTGCGATGTACTCTGCCTCTGTAGTAGACAATGCCACACATCTTTATAACTTGGACTTCCAAGACACAGCTCCCCCTGCATAGGTAAATAAGTAACCCGATGTAGACTTGAGACTGTCTTGAGCACCTTCCCAATCTGAATCTGTGTAACCCACTAACTCTGGCTTATCACCACCATAACACAAACACATATTAGAAGTACCCCTTAGATACCGTAGTATCCATTTCACCGCTTCCCAATGCTCCATACCAGGATTAGCTAGAAATCTGCTTACAACTCCAACTGCATAAGCTATATCCGTCCTTGTACACACTATGGCATACATCAAACTACCAACTGCGGACGCATAAGGAATTTTCTGCATCTTCCATTTCTCAACATCATTCACAGGACATTGATCACGAGTTAACTTAAAATGGTTTGGAAATGGACAACTTACCGGCTCAGCCTTGTCCATATTGAATCTTTTCAACACCTTCTCAATATAGTCTTCTTGTGATAGCCACAGCTTCCTTGCTTTTCTATCACGAGAGATTTGCATGCCAAGAATACGTTTTGCTGCACCCAAGTCTTTCATCGCAAAAGACTTGCTCAGATCAGACTTCAACCTGTCGATCTTCTTCTTATCTTTGTAAACAATCAGCATGTCGTCAACATATAGCAAAAGAATAAAAAAATCACCATCAGCAAATTTCTGTATGAATACACAATGATCTGAAGCTGTTCTCTTGTAGCCATGTTCCTTCATGAACGATTCAAACTTCTTGTACCATTTTCTATGAGCTTGCTTCAAACCATATAGACTCTTTTTTAGCTTGCATACCATATGTTCTTTGCATTTAACTTCAAAACCCTCGGGTTGTGCGATGTACACATCTTCCTCCAACTCACCGTGAAGAAATGTTGTCTTGACATCTAGTTGTTCTATCTCAAGATCCAAACTAGTTGATAATTCCAAGACAACCCGAATAGAAGGAAATCTCACCACTGGTGAGAAAATCTCGTCAAAGTCAACACCTTTTCTCTGCGCATAAGCCTTCACAACTAAGCGTGATTTATACCTTGGTTGTGAGTTACCATCTTCAGTATTGATTCTATACACCCACTTGTTCTTCAGAATTTCCTGGTTCTTTGGCTTGTCAACCAAATCAAAAGTGTCATTCTCATTCAAAGACCCAACCTCTTCTTTCATGGATTTTAACCACTTCTGACTTTCAGGAACACTAAGAGCTTCTTTATAAGACTCTGGTTCACCTGCATCTGTGAGCATGACATACTCATGTGGTGTATACTTCTTTGAAGGTAATGTGGTCCTGCTGGATTTTTTCAACTCAGCTTCTGGTTGTTGGTGTTGCACTTCTTGCTCAACATCACCCACTGGAACATCTTCATGAGCTTCATTTTCATGATTGTGTTCCTTTTCTTCATTACCGTTTCCATCAACATCATCATCATGTTGTTCAAGAGAAGGAACAACTGAATTTGGATCGAAGAATATGTCTTCTTGAAGCTTATAATATTGCATATTGGCTTTTCCTTAATACGCTAAAGGGGTTTTAGATGAGATTGTGAAAATTGAGTTTCATCCAAATGTTGTAACATTGTCGATTTTGATTAATTCGTTATGTCGAAGTAGGAAGTTAAAGAAAGTGGTAGAGGTTTCCGATATCATGGGTAAGATTGGGTGTGAACCTACTATTCAGACTTACCATTATTTGATAAATGGATTGTGTTATGTTGTGTTACTGCCTATGATTTGGATTATGGGAACAGACTAGATTTGAGAGATCAAAACTCTAATGCTAGTGTGTCAGAGTATATTGAAGCAATCTGTGAGCTAGAATCCTATCCCTGTCTGTCGCAACATTATTCCGGGCTTCTTGTGATCCTTAACAGTGGTTAGGTGTTGCAACTGTTTAAACTGCAGGAAAGAAAATTAAAAGTTGTTAGCCTGTGCCCTCTTGAGATAGCATATGGTTTTAGGTTTGTCTCATTTATAAATCAGTCCTCCCATAATATACTACATTTTCATTTTTTTTTTCCAATTATTTCAGTCATATTTCTGTGTATCTGCATCTCCAAACATGATTAAAAACCTATCTATACTTGTAATTGAATGTTTTATCAGGTGTGGGATCTTGGTGGGAAAGAACGTTCGAGGACATCCTGGAGTACATGTTATCGTGGTACTCATGCAGTAGCAGTATTAGACAGCACTGACAGAATCTGCCTGATAACCTCTCTCTCCACACCATCAAGAACCACCACTGGCATATTCAAGTTTGCAGTACTCCAACTGGTGATGTTTTGTTTATATGATGGATTGGGATGGGTAGACTCCCTTAGCCCCACCCAAATACCATTTTTCTAACATTTCCGTTCTCAACTTTCATCTTCAGATTTTTATGACTGTCTAATTCCAATCCAATCTGCAGCAATTAGCAAACATGACCAGAAAATGCAAACTCAATTCTAATGTAATATGAACCTCGGCGACGGAAAAGCTACTAGTCAAAACAGAAACTTCAGCAACTGTTTCAGTTTTTCATTCATCTACATAAGGAAAATTGAAAAAAAAGCTTATTCTGTATGACTAGCCATCCATTTGGACGAATTGTATCTTCATTCTGATTTTACTAAAGGGGAAAAAAAAAATCTTCATCTTCATCCGCAATTTCACAAAAACGATGAAATTTTGCTGATTCGTTTTCGATACAAGAACAGATTTCTAACTGGTGTTCTGAAACCAAGTTCATCCAGTGTTCGACTGCCTGAAAACAATTGCCGGCAATGGTGTACCGTGATCCCACATATGGGTGCCAAAATATAAAATGTGGGTGCCCATATAACAATCTCATTCTCGCATCTTCTGGTATCCGACCAAGGCGCAAAACTCTCTCTTTTCTTTTATCATTTTCTCAGTTCTAGAACCCCATATTCTATTGTCTTTCATGGATTACTTCAAGATTCTCCCCCTGGAGATCAAATTAGACATCTTAACCCGCTTACCAACCGAATCGGCCCTTGAATGTAAATCAGTATGCACTAATCGGAGATCTGTTGTTGGTCATCCATCATTTTCTAAGATACACTTTCATCATCATCTCACTCATCATCTTGCTGCTGAATCTGGTGAGTTGGGTTTTCTTGTTTTGACTCGCAGGCGATTACACTATTTCGAATATAATCAGAATCATGATCAGTCAAAAAATCCCATTCAGAGTATTACAAGAATTAATTTTACCCCTCCTTTTAAGCATTTTAGGTTTGTTGGTTCCATTAATGGGTTGGTTTGTCTTCTCGACAACACTTACAACAGACCCAGATCTGTTTGGATTTGTAACCCTATCACCAGAGAATGTCTTATGCTTCCGGAAATCAAAAGAGATTGTGATTCCGATGGGTATAGTTATGACGAGACCAGCTTTGGTTATGTTTCTTCAACCAATGAATACAAAATTGTTAGGTTTTATGAGTTGGAGACCAGTTTAGAAGTCCATATATACACTCTCGGAAGTGGTGATGGATGGAGAAACCTTGGAGAGTTCAATTATGGATCTGAAAGTCTATATTTGGAACATGGGGTTTTCTTTGCCAATGAAACTCTTTATTGGCTGGACGATGAATTAGAAATGATTGGTACCTTCGACATGGCGGAGGAAAAGTTTTGTCAACATCTTGCACCACCTCCTTTGCCACCAGACACTAATTGGATACTCCAATATACTAATAATTTAGGGGGTTTTGATGGGTTTTTGTTTTTTGCTCTTAAGGACAAAGTTGACGGATTTAATGACATATGGCTACTCAAAAAGAAGAATCATAATCCTGACAAGGAAGAGGGAGAGGAACATCAGTCATTGGGTTGGAGGAAAGAGTTTAGGATTGATGGTATGAAGTCAATGGACTTGTTAGCCGTTAGGAAGAGTGATGGTGTTTTAACCAACAGTGATGATTACATCAACATTTACGACACAAAAACTTCAACCTGTAAAAGCCTTGTGAAGTTTTGGAGTTGCATTGCACAAGTATCTCCTCACAAGAACACCTTAGTTTCATTCAAAGAATTGGGGGAAAAAGATATTAAAGTGATGGAGTCGGCTGAAATTGAGGAGACAAAAAGCAGCGAGCAGCTACAGGAGGATGCGGACGCTGAATACATTTACCTATAAAAACTGGTAACTTTTGTATTTTGAATTTGGATAACAAGTAACGTTTTTGTGGCCTAAATGCTGACATTGTCTTAGTTATTAATATATCGAGCCTATTGTTAATTTGTCGTTGTACCATCCATCCAACTTTATGGGATTGTTATTTGCTTTCTTGTTTTAAGCTATATTGGTTTGTTAGCTTTGCATTTGTTAGTGACCTGACCTTGTTTGAATGGGAGAGTATAGTTGATGTCTACTTTACTTACTTATTGTTTTCATATATGGGAGTCGAATAAGTAATTTCAGGCACTATTACAAAAAGTAAGAGCTTTCCAGTGGTACGGGGAAATATATTTCCAAGAGTTGTTTATATTTATGCCTACCGTTTTGAGTATACTGCAATAACGCATGGTGGTTTGAATAGATACTGAAGTTTGCCTTTATTCGTCAATAAGCAAAACTGGAATAGTCAATTAGGCAGAGTTCTCTGTGATGACTAAGATTGATTAGCAAGGAATTAAGCTTGCAGATTGCTGCGTGGTTTCAGGACAATGATTTCTTCAGTTAGATCCCAAGCTGCATCATTAGCCACCATAAGCTCAGTAACATTTGTTATTTCTTCCAACGGGTTTCATACTAAGTTTTAAACTATAGCAATTTTGTAGCCTTGTTATTTCTTGCAATGGGTTTCGTACTACAAGTTTAAGTTGTAGCAATTTTTGTGGCGCTAACTATCATATGATGTATGTTTCCATATTGGTATTCTGCAAATAATGCTACTTTTTCAAGTCTAAATATGTTGTTGCTTGTCAATTTGTCCCGTATTTGCTTCAAGTCAGTTTAAGATTTGTGTTTCATTTAGCCACATCTTGTTCTCGTACAAAGATTGTATTTTGGGTATCTAGCTGCTCCAATCTTTAATCCGCCAAGAAGTAGCCTAAAGTGCATTCTTAATGCCATAAGTGTTATTAATGCAGCATCAAAGCTTCTTCCTTGTGCAAAGATATTTTGGTTATCTAGCAGTTCCTATCTATAATCTGCCAAGAATTAGCCTAAGTTATTTTCCGTCAGTATCTTCTTTGATTTCCAATTGAGTATTATTCTTTTGAAGTAGCTGTGGTTACCTTTGACATTAAGGATAGAAACATCCAGCACCATGGGTCCATCCTATAGGAATGGCAATAGTTGTACCTTTCGGCGACGTGTTGATGGCGCATTGGGAGCAGTAAATTTGTGAACTGTTGTTTGTCATCTCATTTCCTGGTTTGCCTTCTGCCGTGACAAATTCTGTAAGTCTTTTCTATTTTTCTGTATTTCTTTCTTTTGGGTTTTATACTGAAAATAAGGAATCTGCTGAGTTTCTCATGCTAAATATTGAAGGGTCATCTGATTTCTAGTGTTTCACAGGTTGGTACAAGGCTTATCTTTTCTCATGCTAATCAAATGCGTAATTGAGAGTCTGCCTGTGTATTTTGTCCTTTTTCAAGATGCCTGCATCTACTGTTCAGTAAGTTGAGAAACTTATGCGTATTTTCTGGGGGATGATGACAAAAGAGTGGGTAGGAAGTTTCATTTGGTCAAGTGGGAGCTTGTTTGTCCTAAGAAGAAAGTTGGTGGTTTGGGTTTACATCGAATAAAGTCAATGAATGATTCTTTCCTTTCAAAATGGTTTGGCTGCTGCAAGTCCCTAGAAGACTTTCTGCTACTGCAAGAGATCAGGTCGCTCAGATTCAAAGCAAACTTGAAGTTTCCTTTAACTGGGCGGAAGAAGATGAGATGCAGCGGATCCGTAATATCAAGATGATGTTCATGTCTAGTGTTTCGATTATACTGCAGTAACGCATTGTTGGCTTGTGGAGAAATATTCGTGAACAAGAGGTACTATTTTACTCCCTGCTTCCATTAGACACAACTATAAGACACATTTTTACATCACTAAATATAAACATCCTGCACTACCACTTTCCATCTTGGTTCTCAAATGGACTGTAGTCTGTACGTGCATTTGGGTTCGCATTTCAAATTTTGAATAGAAAAACGAATGAAGAAAGTGTACTGAGGATCTTTGTTGTATCCAAGAACTCAATGATGAACCTCTATTCCTTAGATGCACTAGAACTTCTTCAAGATGATGTTTTTTTTCTTTTTGCTTAATGTTCTTAATTTGGTGTTCAGCAAGTAACTCTTAATTTTTCATAACGAAACATTCTGTTTCTTACTGCCAATGTTACAGCTGACTATTGTATTTGATGCCTTGATATATTTGTTCCGCTACTTGCTAACTTTGTGATCAGTTTCTATCGTAATAGCTATTTTTTAGTCCGATTCTCATCATTTACGTATCGCATCATCAGTTTAGATAAAAAAAAGATGGAGCCAAGTCTCACCATTGGGAGTTTGGCTTGATTCGGGGATGATCCGAGTTAACCATGTCATCATTCCTGACAGCTGATTTTTAATTTTGTATCTGTACTCGTTTGTTAAGCACATCCCTGAAGAGATGACATTACTTTGAAAGTGCTGAGATTTTAATACGTTTTGTCATATTGAATGCCCAGCTAAAATTTGGGATGAAATTTGTAGTGACCCAAGTTCCTCGTACTGTTCGATTCTACGGGCAAGTGAAATTTTAGTAGAAATATATTGACATGGCACATCCCACATATAGGTGCCAAAATATTAATGTGTGTGTAAGATAACAATCCCACCTTCTGGCGTTCTTCTCATATACCCGGATTCCGGCCCGGCCCGGAACTTTTTATTTTTCAGTTTTCCTACTTTATTCTTTTCTTTTCGGAGCCCTAATATTCCATTGTTTCATCATATTATTCATGGATTATTTCAGGTTTCTCATTTCACCTATTTCATTGAAAAACCTTCAAGAGCCCTAATTACCTTTGTACCATGGTTTCATGAGGTATGTCACTATGTTGTGCAGCTGTACCATGATGGCACATCCAACATATGGGTGTGCCAAAATATTAAATGTGCGTGTGAAGATAACAATCTCATTCTATACAGCCCTAAAACCCCATTTTCTTCCTGGGTTTCATTCATCAATATCAATCATGGATTACTTCAGGTTTCTCTCTCTTGAGATGACATTAGAGATCTTAACTCGCTTACCAACTGAATTGGTCCTTGAATGCAAATCAGTATGTATTGATTGGAGATCTCTTGTTGGTCATCCATCATTCTCCAAGTTGCACTTACATCGTCTCAATCATCCTGATGCTGAATCTGGTAAGTCCGATTTTCTTGTTTTGACTTGTGGGCATGATGGATTATACTATCTTGAGTATGATGAGAATCACGATCATTCAACAACACCCATGCAGAGAATTACAAGAATTGATTTTACCTCTCCGTTTAAGTATTTTGGTTTTAGGTTTGTTGGTTCCGTTAATGGGTTGCTTTGTTTTATCGACTTCATCAACCAACCTATTTGTGTTTGTAACCCTATCACCAGAGAATATGTTATTCTTCCCGAAATCAAGAGAGATTGTGATACTGATGGGTATAGTTATGGGGAGACCAACTTTGATTATGTTTTTTCAACCAATGAATACAAAGTTATAGGATTTTATAAGTCCAAGACCCATTTTGAAGTCTATATATACATTCTAAGCAGTGGCAATGGATGGAGGAACCTTGGGAAGTTCAATTGTGGATCCAGCCTATATTTGAAATGTAAGGTTTTCTTTGTTAATGGAGCACTTTATTGGCTGGACAATGAATTAAAAATGATTGGTACCTTCGGTTTGGCTGACGAGAAGTTTGGTGGACAGCTTTTACCACCTCCTTTGTCACCAAACGGTGAATGGCTTAATTATAGAATAGGGGTTCTGGATAGGTTTTTCTTTCTTTCTCTTTATGAAAAAGTAGACGGGTTTCATGACATATGGCTACTGAAAGAGAAGAATCTTAATCATGACAAGGAAGAGAGAAAGGAACACCAGTCACTGGTTTGGAATGAAGAGTTTAGGATTAATAAAATGGACTTATTAGCCGTTATGAAGAGTGGTGCCGTTTTTACTTATGGCGGTGGTAAGTATATCAATCTTTACGATACAAAAACCTCAACCTCAAAAAGCCTTGTAAAGTTTAAGAATTGGATTCTTGGGGAATCCACTCACAAGAATACCTTAGTTTCTTTAAAAAAATTAGGGGAAGAAGATACAAAAATTATGGAGTCGGTTAATAGCCGTGAGCAGCCACAGGAGGATGCAAATCCTGAATACATATACTTGTAAACTGGTAACTTTTGTCGAGTTTGAATTTGAATTTACATTCGTGTGAACCTAAATGTTTACGTTGTCTTAGTAATATATCGAGGCTAATGTTATTTTGCATTTGTGTTATCCATCCAACTTCGTGGGATTATAATTTTTTTACTATATTGGTTTGTTAACTTTGCATTAGAAGACATATTTTTTTCGGAAAATGGGTCATTTCTCAAAATATTTTTAAAACATGGTTCAAATGGACGAGTAAAAATTAGTATGGTGAAATGGACACCAAAAAAATAGCAAGGATGAAACTGGATTCATCCTGACTTAAATTTAAAAAATAGCAAGGATGAAACTGGATGCATCCTGATGTAAATTAAAAATAAGAAAAAGTATTAGAAAATGGGTTAGGATGAAACTATTTACATCCTGGCTATTTTTATATTTTTGTTCAATTAAACAATATCAAAATCTAAATGTCCTTTTCTCCCCGGAATTATTGATTTTGGTCTTTTTAACCAATTTTATATATTTGTTTGGGGTGCTAACTGTCAAACGACATACATTTCCATTATGTCGTTAACCAAAACCATCCTGATTGGGATGTCTATAAATAATGCTACGTTTCCATCTCCACGGAAAGGACCGATTAACAAGGTACCTTTTGAGAATACTGCAAATATTTGCTTCAAGTCTAAAATTGCTGTTGCTTGTCAGTTTGTCTCATATTTGCTTCAAGTCACTTATGATTTGGGTTTCATCTAGCCACAAGTGTTCTTAATGAGTACTTAGTTCCACAAGTGTGCTTAATCAAAACTTGTTCCTTGTACAAAGATTGTATTTCGGTTATCTAGCGGCTCCTATCTATAATCTGCCAAGAAGTAGCCTAAATTTTGGCGAACTTAATAAAAGCTGCAGTATTTTTAGGACCTTATTTTATATCTGTTTGCAGTGCACGTATGGTTTGGTTCAGGGTTTTAGATAGGCTTAGTTGAATAAATATTCGAATCTGACTCTTTACTCGGGTTTTATCTAGGCTTCTTTGTCATGTGTCATAATGCGTGCTGTCTTCCTAAAGTGCACCGTGAGTTACACCAGATGTAATTGATTATATGAAATAAATACAAGGAGTGACGATTTTGTG
Organism: Papaver somniferum; assembly: GCF_003573695.1. NCBI lineage: Eukaryota > Viridiplantae > Streptophyta > Magnoliopsida > Ranunculales > Papaveraceae > Papaver > Papaver somniferum. Next base: position 172,214,732 of record NC_039362.1, read on the forward strand.
AGCATCCAGATTACTAATTTAGTTCCTAATATGGTGAGATAGCTATAGTTAGAGAATGGTGGCTACTTAATTAGATGTAATCTATAGTAGCATGAGAATTCCGTTACTTGTGCAGTTTCATTTGTGCTGTACAATGGTTAGTGTTCTTTTAGCAACTCATTTGTTCTCGAATGGTTAGAATCTCAGTTTCTCTGCTATCATGATAGCGTTAAGGCTTGATATGTCAAGTACTCGACTCTCTGTAATTACAACTTATCTTTCTCTTATAATAAAACTAGGGTATCAACCAGGCCTTCGGCCTGGTCTCAACCTTTCGTACGCCTTCGGCGTGTTGTTGTTTTAATTTTAGTCGTGCTTTCACCAAATACGGATTGGTGGCAAGCCTTGGGGATATTTTATGCTGGAAGTTTGTTTTTCACCAAATACTAAAGTAACAAACTAATAAAATCATCCAATGTAAAGAAATATTAAAAATTACATGTACCATTACTTCTTTTAAAATTAAAAGAAGCATCAAATTCTATAATAATACTTCAGGATACACTACATTTTTTATTACCGGATCTAAAGACACATTTGATTCATTTGAAAATAATAAAGTAATTCTCCTTGCAGCAGTACACCTGGACAATGCGACATATAGCTGACCATGAATAAATACTGGAGTACGTAAATCAATTTCCACATACTTCACCGATTGTCCCTGGGATTTGTTAATAGTCATCGCATATGCAACGCGTATGGGAAATTGACGTCTTTCCATTTGTATGTTTAGCTCTGAAGCTGAAGGTTGAAAAGTTATTCCAGGGATGAATACTACTTCACCAGCTTTTTCTCCCGTTATGATTTTAGCTTCAATCACGTGTCGTCCGCACCTCGTCACCACCAGTGTTGTACCATTACAAAGGCCTTCTTTCGGTGCCAGATTTCTCAGCAACATAATGGGACATCCAACTTTGAGGTCTAGCTTAAATGGAGGTGTTCCTGGTGGACTTAAATTGTTAAGAAATTCAGTTGTAAAATCCGAATCCCTTCCATGATCATCCTGAATCATTTTGTCAGCAACAAAATACGTGTAAGTCTCCCCATGTAATCTTTCTAATGCATCCATATTAATCTTATGGACGTCTTCATTACGTGGAGATAAAATGATCCTCTCGTTTAAGTATTTGGGTGACATTGGTTCGTCCATTACTAACAGAGGATACACCGAAGATATTAGCTCATGCATGTTTTGACATCTACCCATTGTCGATGGCAGATTAACAACCTCTTTAGGGTTCGTTCCAATCTACATACCAATTAATCGGATTTAAAATAGCTATGTCTACGATAAATATAGTTTTATTCAATGAAATTTCATTACCTCAAGCAAGTAGTCAGCAAACTCCAAATTTTCCGGTTCCTGCTCCAATCGCATATTATGGTTTAACGTCAAGACAGTAATGTAATCCCAAAGCAATGAACCTCTTATAGATGCTCCAACAGTTTGTTCTCGACTTGCATTCGAGACCACTGGTAAAGTCTGTCTAAAGTCTCCACCCAAGACGACTGTTACACCTCCAAAGTGTCTGTCATCACTGCGAATATCTCGTAGTAGGCGATCAACTTCTTCCACACAAAATCTATGTTGCATTGAAACTTCATCCCATATGATCAATCTTACTTCTTTAAGCAGCTGGGCATAATTCGAGTCTTTACTAATACTAATATTGTTATCGTCTTGGACTTCAAATGGAATCTTAAAAGTGGAATGTGCCGTTCGACCTCCATCAAGAAGTAGTGAAGCGATACCAGATGAAGCAACAGTTAAGACTATTTTTCCATCTTTACGACATCTTCTTGCTATTGTGTTGTACAAAAAAGTTTTTCCAGTCCCTGCACTGCATTCAGAAAAACATTCGTCCATTGCGATCATTCATAGAATCCACTATCGCATTGTACGCCGAACGTTGTGCGACATTCAATTTCTCAATATCTGACTGAATCACCGAATTACTTAATGCAAACTGAAGTTGTCTATGGTCCCAAATGTATTTGTTACCTACTATTTGACCCCAATCATGTCTTGGTCTCGGCATTGATTCATATTTTTCTAGTTTTTTTTCCAGATCGTTGAAGCAGTTGATCCAACAGGTATAATCCGTAATCCATTGCCAGTTCATCTGTTGGATTCTGTATGTTAAACCTTGTTCGCAATCTATGTGGTAGATCATCACATATATTCATTCCAAATTTCGCCCACAGCACCTCCGGTCTTGATGGATTACATTGTGATAGGATAAATACAAAATAGTTTCCTCAACTGATTTCCAGTTTGCATAACCACTGCTTCTTGAAGACATTTTTCCGATTCTCCATCATGTGCTAAAATCCCAAGTGCAATACATGCATCTTGAAACGTATTGTGCACCTCGTCTACGTCTCCATTACTTACAGTCTTCAAGTCTTCAAAAGAATTAGCACCTCTAAAAGTTGTGAGTAACATACGTAAGTAGTACAACTCTCCAGCGTTAGGGCTAACAAAATACATTCTTCTAATTGCAAATCCTTGTTGTCTAATTTTCCACTGTTTAACCCTTTTACACCATACAAAGTGTTGCGGGAACTGTTGATAAGTATATGCCGGAGCATTAGGATTTTTAGCATAATATTCAAAATAACCCATCAAAGTCGTCCTATGTTCCTGTGATGTTCATATAACCGAGGTCATTGATTTCCTTGTGTTATAAACAACCCGTTGCCTATTCTGTAAATGAATTGCCAACCGTTTTACAACAGGATATTCTTCATGCAAGTGGTACTCAATCAAACGCCATACAGCCTCATGTGGTCCAATGTACCTCGCATCAATATATTGTTGAATCTCGTCATGTTCTCCCAAAACCATCGTAGCTCGGTCACCACCTTTGTAAATGTATTTGTTAATATATTTTACAGCTCTTATTCCTGCACATATTTCCACATTGATGTGGCAATTGAACATTTTTGACAGATGCGGGTTATAGGGTACAACATCTATATTATACGCCTTTTTGTTGTTTCTGACAGTTACTTCTATTCCATCCCGACGACGACGATAACTCGGATACCCACCCTCGTCCAAAGTTGTTGTGTCGGTGTACTTCTTAGGATATCCTTTTGTACATTTTCCTTTTTCCATACACGCTGCATATGGATCTCGCTTTCCACATGGACCATGAACCATACATTTGCTTACGGTATCAAACAGTATTGGGTCATTTATCTCATTAGGAAATTCAGCCAAAACAAATTTATCAACCATGTATGCCGTACGAATTTTTTCCGAATCTTTCAAAAATATAAGAGCATGCATATGTGGTAGCCCACGTTTTTGAAACTCGATGGTATAAACATGGGCGACCACCGTGCCGAACACCTTTTTTTCCTTTATTTCTTTCATTAATGCTTTTCTTTTCAGCTCAAAAACTCGAGCTACCAAATCAGGACGATCAGTGACACTCTGATTGGGTAAAAGTGCATTTTTTATTTCTGGCCAATTTAGGTTTGCAGTCATTGTAAGAAAAATATCTGGATGGTGATGAAAACGTGTAATAGCCATCGAATCCTGGTATATCTCGTACATATTCCTCCCGCTTCCAGTGTGTGAAGATGGTAAAATAACAGGATTACCTCTATCACCCGGATTTAAATCCGCATTTGTCATATCTGCAATGCAACTGTAGAGGTCAGAACACAGAGTTGGTTGGTTGAATCTGAGCCATGCCAACTTACTTTGCTCTGTAGCAGCCCATGCATCAACTAAGAACTCTTGAAATAGTTTTCCGGCTCTTAAGATGGTTGAATATTCTTCTGCACGTTCAAATATGCGGTAACTGTAGTACTCCATTTGAGATAATTTTGTTTTCGTATAGGTTTTGGTGACTACATCCCATTGCCTCATTGTTGGTGACCATCCCAGCTCACCAAAAGGAAATAGTAAAACATAATGTAAAGGCAAGTATGCCGGATGACACTCCGAAATTTGTTTCAATCCATTGTTTTCTCTCAAATTCAATATAATATCTCGCACCCCAGTCTCCTTATAAGTATTTTCTGGAACGATAACCGCAATCTCATATGTTGTCGGAAGATTATAACGCCTACTATCAGTCGACTTGTTATATTGAAGTGAAACTCTGATATTCTGGTCGGCCGGACTCATCTGGTCTAAAATTGCATAAGCCTGAAGATACTTGGTATAAAAAACATTGAATTGGATCATAGTATTCTGAATTTTCTGTAGGACATTCATATTTAACTGAGGATTTCTTTCGCCACGGAAAACAATGAAAAGGCTGGATCATAGATGTACAGTTGGGAGTAAACCGCCATCCTCTCAGTCCCAGGAGCTGGTAGAACACCTCCGGTTAAATGTCTCAACTCCCCATGTATTGAAAGGTCTCGGACCTCTCCCTTTCAAAGCTCTTGTATCTAATTTGCATCCAAGGCTAGTAAACGCATTAGTTGTATTATACTCGAATATATTTCCGAAAAGAAATTGATTCGGCGTCGGTTCCGTCAAACAATTCTCTGATGGCTACCGGTGGTTCACGCAGTGACGGTAGGCAAACTTTCCTTGGAGACAACATGACCCAAATTTTGGGTTTATTAAAGATGAATTTGTAAGTTTTTCTGCCATCCAGTGCAATGCCCGCAGTGCTGACATTTGACATCCATTTGTCCCAGAAAATGACGTACATCGGTAGCAACAACACTACCTGATTGATAAAAGTATTTGGATCATGTAATTCGTCAGTGTCGTAATCTACTTCGTCAATTTCGTAAGTATCCGACACCCCATCATCTTCTCTAACATTAATAGACGCCTGCATAGTGATAATCAGGTAATCTAGCTTACCCTATGCAAAAACTAAATAAATTTATGCAATCTAAATTTTTAAATCCTTACATTTCAGTGTTTTGAGCGTCTGATGTGCTACCAACTCTCCTATGTAATACAACCGACTGCATTGTAAATTTTGTCAACCACTATTATTTTGAACTTAAAAATGATAATTATATATGTGCGCGAGTAAATTATTTAACGTTCAAGTTAATTCACCTCTTCATATGACTCTGCATCTTCATGCTCATGTGGTAAGCCTCGCTTTCTCTAATCTGTATACCACTCGGGCGCATCCGTTTGCATGGAGGATTCTATAGTTTTGGTAAATAAATTTGTAAATTTTCAAATTTTAACAATAAAATCAATTAATTACTATGTATGCGCACCTCTTCAGTAATAGCTTTTCCCTTTCCCTTTAGTGGTCGTCGTTCTGCATCTGCTTCTCTTTCAATTTGTGCTCCTTTCTCACGATGCTCCTGTTCTCTCATCTCTTTGTGTTGTTTTTCTATCACGTCGTCGCCTTTGGGCTGCTGATCTTCGAGATGATGTTGTCGATGTTAGATTATTTCTCGCCTGCGGTGGACCCGCAACAACACACCGCGGTGGCTGTTCGGTTGTTGTCTCACTATGCACATCTTTTAACCTTAGTGGAAGGTATAGATCTTTCCATGGAAACTGACGGTGGATAAGTTGACACTTTATGGAAATTCATGGAAACTGACCAGTAATTGTCTTTCCCAAAACTCATTAAACCATCGTTTGGACATCATTTGGACACCAGAAAGACATTAAACCATCATTTTATAAAGAAGCAGTACACCATAATAAGCAACAGAAACTATTCAAAATGAATAACCATCAGCTGTTGTGTAAATAGTCGACCTTTTGGTGATATGAGGGTGATGTTTTAATGATTATCCCCTCAAACGTACATGAAGTTAAGAATCTTATAGGTGGCCTGTTCAAATTTAAAAAAAAGGACACTTTTGGTCGCTTAACAAACCAAAGCAAAAAATTAAGTGATCACCTTATAGTGCAGCCATACTCCCCATACCAACATAATACTGAGGAAATTTTAAGTTTGATTTGTAGGTCCAACGTTAAATCTATCTTTCATTACCAATCAAATAATAAAGTGTTGTAGAAATAATGCAAAGTCGTGCAATTTGGTATAGATGTTGTGAAGCCAAAGGCTGTTCAATCCGTATACGTCTAGTTTGGCAAATGATGTATGTTCTTGATTAGGATAAACCTGAAGTTAATAGAACTGAAAATCATCAGAGTAAGTTACATCTTGAGCTTACACCAAGGTCCAAGACAACACCACAAACCCTCCTGCAAACATAATGAGACTCAGTTTAACAGAGAGCACAGTAGCAAACTATCCTAATTTGACCAATTTCTAATAATAAAAAGATTAGTAATGGCTTTTGTGCCCTATGTGCATCCACAGTAGGTGTGGTAGTGTTCATGGAGCGCTCGTCCTACGTAGGGAGCTTCAATTTATGTGACTTTCAGTGGTTTATGGCAGTACATACATAAACAGGAAGTCAACTACATAAACAGGAAGTCATTTATGTGACCTTCAATTTTTCTCATGACGGTGCTTTTAAAACAAATTCGTCCTTTAATGCAAGGGTAACTACAGTTTCTAAGTGTACCACACAGACGTCTCTCTATATCATGTCATAATGCAAAGAAAAAGAAGGATAGTCATCTCCAGAACAAACCATGATACAACCAAGTTCATAAATTGAACCAACCACCTCTGATGCAAGCCGAAGTTACATGATACAACTATGATACAACTACTACAAATTGGTCGCAATGGACGTGTGCACATTAGTTACTAAAAATTTCCCAACCCAATACAACGTTATTTTTGGAAATTTCTAAAATAATTTCAAAAAACAGTTCAGAAAAATAAATTTGTTCATAGAAAAATTAAGAAAGTTACCAAATTGCATGTATAATGAAGTTTTGACGTTGAAGTTGCACCGTGAAGCTTTATAATTTCCAAGGATTCAACAACCTATACGATCTACCATTCCTGAACTACACATAGGATATGAATTCAAAAAACAACAACCTGATTTTAGGATAAAGTTCACATTTTGATCGTAATATTGAAGTTGATTATTGTAAACAAACATTAAGAAATCAATTACAAATAGGATGAATGAACATAAATGATGAAAACTGAACATCACCCAAAAAGAAAAGAAAAAACAATCATTTAGAACTAAAAGAAACATATTGACAGTGAATAAGTGATCAGAAAAGCAAATTCGAAACTAAAAATCTAAGAAAACTGACAACTGCTAATCTCCCTGTACGTCATGTGGATTCTCCCTTCCATTTCAAAACAGTCGAATCAAAGATTCGACAAATACAAAATGATCCAGTATCTCATAATTATCAAAAAAGAAAAGAAAATGATAACAGATAAAATGATAGAAATTACTTACAGATCCTAACCGAAACTATGAGAAACAAACAATCTGAACGAAAAAATGATTGAATCGCCTCACTTAAACTTTGATTTTGATGACGATCCGATATTTTTTTACATTCACGATATCCGATGATAATGTATGAAAATGGAATTTATTCGGATTCACAAACTGAAACTTGAGTTTTAAGATAACGTAATCCTTATTTTCTTTGCCGTTCAGACTAATAGCGTAACGATTTGCAGTTTTGGCATATCTTGGGAAGTTATAAGACCAACTGGTATAAAAGACACCTAAGCAAAATGGGGCGAAACAAAAGGAGGTTGCTTTGCGTCCGTTCAATCTGGACTGAGCGGTTTTCAATTTTCTAGGATTTGTGTTTTTGGAAACACAAAGGACGGTGGATAAGTCTATACCTATGGAAACGGACGGAGTAAACCTTCCCTTTGTTGGACTACAAAATCACCACCACTATTTGTCTTTCCAAGACTCCATCCCGGCCTTTCTTTGATTCATTGAGGGTCAACAATAAAGTAATTCTCCTTGCAGCACTACACCTAGACAATGCGACATATAGCTGATCATGGATAAATACTGGAGTACGTAAATCAATGCCCACATACTTCACCGATTGTCCCTGTGATTTATTAATAGTCGTTGCATATATGGGAAATTGACGTCTTTCCATTTGTAGGGTACATTTTCTTCACCGCGTTTGAGAATGTAAAAGTGTTTATGAGGAGCATGTGTCGCCAATGAGGAGCACGTACAACAATCTGAGTATAAGCAATTCATTAGTTCTGTGCATTTCATAAATAATTGCATTGTCGCAGTCCTAGCAAATTCGCTTCAATTGATAGAAAAAAAAATTAATGGGAATGATCTGAGTAGTACCTTATGTTTTTGTTTCCATTGAGGCCCATAGTGCAAACTAAGATAAATTCTGTCTCCCATTTGCCGGTCTTTCTACAAAAAATTGTAACTTTGTGTACATAAAAAACAAAATTACTGGTAAGAATGTTTGAAAATGTGATATCGTTTACCTCGGGAGTAGCAACGTATTTTTCCTTCCCCAAATCAGTCACAATCAGCCGGTCCTCAGTCGTCTTTTATCATCAAATCATTGAAAATAGATCACATTTCATGGAAAATAAAATAAAATAAAACTGATAGAAAACATAAGATGAACAAACCTTCATATCATGGAAGTCAATCAGAACACCATTCCTTGCTAAATGTTTAATCTTGTGAAATCGAGAGTTACCGTTAATATGACAGTCAGAAAGCTAAAATGGTAGACATCTAAATATATGATTATTGGATTTTCTTACCGCGTAATCTAAGTCACGATCCATCTGTTACAGCAATTAAAAAGTGTGAGACACTAATAAGTAGGTATTAATCATTGTTGAACTAACCGTGTGCCAATGAATTAGCATACCTTGCCATATATAGATAAACATGGATAATTTGTGTCCAAGAACAAACCATTAGTTGTTGTTCGCTGCACCACACTTCTTTTGGCCTAAAAACTCAGCCACAGACTTTGAAATTTCAATAGCCTAAACCAAAGTAAGATATGATCAGAATCAACAATACAATCTTTAAAAAGTACCTTTGATGTATTTTTCCTTGTTTTCGTTCCTTTCGTTTTTGATGTGTGAATATTTTCTACTTTCATGGCTGCATCCCATCTTTGTTTTTGCATTTTCTCTTTGTTTAACTGAATTAGCTTTGTTACAAACTCACCAGTAGTTGAGGATGTAGTTGAGGATGGTATTCCAAATTCCGGGCCAGTCACACTATTTCGTACAATCTTCCTGTGATTGCTGGTTTGATAGATGTAGTTGTGCATAAATGTAACAGGGACAGTGGATTGCCATTTGTATGGAACAGTTTTCATCACTTTCTTCGTGCGATTAGGGGTGTTAAAGATGCAACTGTGGACATATCTCACTGCATCCATGAATCTAGCAAAACTGAAAAAAAAATTATACCCAATAGTTTAAAACAAAACCCTAAATGTTTTATCACCTAAAAGAAAAAAAAAACGGCAACCTTAATGAATACAAACCAACATAGGTCAATACCTCAATCAGAACACCATTCGTCAATGTACCGTTCTGATATCCTAGTTTCATTAACTATGCACCACACGTCTAGTTAAAATTTTTATATGAAATAAGATTTTGATTATGCATATCCACTATAGGATTTAAGAATGAGAAATTCAGTGTTGAACAACTAAAGTGAGTTCACCTGAGATTTTCAATTGTGATCTCGCGCATTCGTCTTTATTTCCCACCGGACCTCTGAAGCATCTAGATGTTGGTGTCTTTTTTTAAGAAACCAAACACATCTGCATCAGAAAGGTTGCAAATGTCAGGAAACGGATTGTGCTGGTCACTCGTGATGCCATTTTGCTCTCTATTTGGGTAGCTACTGGCATTAAAAAAAAATCAAATAACAAATCAAATATTATGAGTGATAGAAACATTATAAAACCTTCGTGCAACTGTAGATGGGCCAGAATTTACTTTCAGCGTCAACGTTATGGCTTGAATAAGTGCAGCAAGACAATTTAGATACTCAGCAGGAGGAACAACCTGCAAGTTCAGAAAAATAAGCATTATAAATATCCGTACTCCGATAAATTAAGAACAAATAGAATTTCAGTTACATAGAACGAAAGAAGCTTGTATGATACAAATTAGTATGGAAAAGTAATCCCTAATTGGATTACAAAAATCTAGGTACGCCATTTTCAACTTTCCAATTGTTTTCATCTTAATGAGACAATCATGCAAAAGCCTTTGAAATCTACTCCTATTTAGGTTATCATCTGTACACAACAACTCATAATAGATCTCAACAAAGATAGTTATAGTTACTGAAACATACTTAGATACAAAACTATTTAAGCCGCAAATCCAATCCACTTCAGGTCATTGAAATGGCACCATTTGTGAACAACCTGAAATTAGGTTTGATATAACACCAAAAAAGGTGCAACAGCCTCTTCTTGTCATGCAACTCAAAATTGTCTGCTAGAAAGGAAAAAAAAAACATGATCAGAACTCTAGGATTCCGAATTCAGTTAACAAAGTACAGGTGATACTAAGAACCCCAAATTAAAAATTAATGTTAAATCTAAAACCATATAATTTCAACTCGCATTTGGAATACATAAGACCCATTTATTTCGCGTGAAAGGCAACACCCAAAGAACTCATCACTAAGATCCAACCTTAATAATACTTCAAATCAGTTCCTAAGAATTTGACAAACAAAAATTTCTTCACAAAAGCTTAAGAGTTGGAACATTAAAATCAACAATTAATTTTTCCACTCAAAATCATTTTAAATCCTTCTAAAATTATTTGACAGAATAAGGATTCTTCTGTGATGGGAAAAACCTACTTTCCACCCAAACCATTAAGAACCAATTGATTGAATTAATCGGTAGCATTAAAAAGGGAAATCGAAACTTAAAATAAACAGAGAAAATGAGAGGCATTTTCATACGTAAAACGTGTAGCTAATATGGAAACCGAAATTGAAAACCCAATGAAAGAAGAATCGATTTCTTCTAATCAACTTTGCATGAATCAATCGGCAACCACCATTGGCAAAAACTGTAAACGGAAGTTAGAAGGGAGGCGAAACTTACATGTTGAATTGGTGAGACTGATGATGTTCTGGGATGTTCGAAAACAAATTAATTTTGGATAGAAGTTTTATGTGAGAGAAGAAATCTGAGAGAAGATCTGATAGAAGAAATTGCGTTTCCCAAATCTCACTAAAATTTTTGAGAAGAAAAAATAGGCTTGGAGGTTCAGGTAGTTTCGTAAGGGAATTATGGGGAGTTGAAAATCCAGGAAAACAAATGGTAACCGAAATGGGAGTTGCGGAGATACGTGGATGGTCCAAAAAACCAGTCTGTTATAGATTAGTGATGAGCGATCAAGATTTTCTTAATGACACAAAGAACGGTGGATGAGTTCAAAATTCATCCAGACCACTATTTGTCTTTCCAAGACTCCATCCCGGCATTTCTTTGTCTCCTCCAAAAAAGGCAACTGTTTCATAGTTAAAAGAGAAATCTTAACAATGGTTGTGTTTTCAATAGTTGTGTTTTCACCAAACCCGTATTGGTGCAAGCATTGGGGATATTCTTATGAGGGTAGTTTTTTTTCACGAAATACTACAGTAACAAACTAATAAAACCATCCAATGTAAAGAAATATTATAAATTACATGTACGATACAATCTATAAAATTAAAAGAAGCATCAAATTCTACAATAATACTTCGGGATACACTACATTTTTTTTACCGGACCTAAAAACACATTTGATTCATTTTGCAACAATAAAGTAATTCCCCTTGCAGCAGTACACCTAGACAATGCGACATATAGCTGACCATGGCTAAATACTGGACTACGTAAATCAATCCCCACATACTTCACCGATTGTCCATGTGATTTGTTAATAGTCATCGCATATGCAACACGTATACGATGATTTTGTTAATAGTCATGCCGCGACGGACTTTATGATTTTGTTAATAGTCATGCCGCGATGAACTTCATGATTTTGACGCGCCTTCGATATTTCGGTAGACCTTTCCTGTTCGATATTGATTTCCATAAATTAAACTGATAACTTTGCTGGTTGTTTTGCATTCTTGTTGTAGTTGTTAATATCTTTTGATTACTAAAGATATATGAATAACTTTCTAATTCAATGCAAAATGATATTATTTTGGTTACTTGGTCCAGCAAACTTCGTCCGATCACATAATGTATAAAAATCTGGCGATCACGTGTTGACCGGCTTCGAAGAGTTTGAGCAAGTCTTAACCGGCTCTAATAGCAAGACAGATTCTATCATCCAAGACTGCGCTGTAAACTATCGGTACTAATCGAATATTTCAAACGGAAATGAAAGCACCCGCAGTACAGGTATATTATATGTCCAATTCAATTCAACAACAACAACGAAAAAAAATGGCAAGGAGAAGCACATTCATGGCAACATCAAACACAGTTGATTCATTATTAAAAGAGAAATCTTAACAATGTGTAATGTAATTTTTTCTTTTTAATACTAATTACAAATAATTTCTTATTATTTCCACGTAATGTCACCTCATTCTCCACAATCTCTTCCCTTTACGTATTTACTATCATCACTTAATGCCGAGAAAAGAAGATCATTGTCCAAAACATTATGTCCACTATTTAGTAACTTAATTTTATACAGGCGTTCACTAAACAACTCGGAACATAATGCAACATTAAATTTGAAATGCATATGAAAAATGAAGAAAAAAAACATAATGTGAACATCGACATAGGCAATTGATAAGATTCAGTAATATTTAGATAGTGATCATATTTCACTGATTAGGAAGAAATCCTACACAGGTGACGGTTGAGCAGGTGATAACAATTCCTTCAATTCAATTAAACAAACTAAGAATAAATTGGTGTATTTTAAAATATAACAAATAGAATTGCAATTTATTGAGATATGAATTGTTTGTGCAAAAGATAACTTTTTTTGCGTAAAATCACGCAAAGAAACCTCACGGGATTTCAAGGAAGATCAAACCTGTAAAATCATTTAACTACAAAGATTAACTCAATGAATACTTTCATAATATACAGTGAAAAAATGCATGAACAATCCCTTGAAGTTGATAATTCCTCCCACAAATAAGTCTCCGCACCAAGAGAATGAAAACTCACTTTATTTGCACACTTGCAATTGCCATCGGACATACTCTTCAAACTAAAATGAAAAGAGAATGAATGGAAGAGAAAACGAAGAATCCAGAGACGACATGTATTCAACAGTAGAAGACATGAGAAAATGAACATGACACGTATTCAACAGTAAAAACCCACAAATATTAAAAGTATAGGAAAAGAAAATATTGTTGGCATAGAATTCCAACATTTTTGTTTTATGAAATATCCATTTCATTCTCCACGACCAAATATTACTGGTGTTGAAGTCTCGGACCTCTTCATTTCAAAGATTTTGTATCTAATTTGCACCCGAGGTTGGAAAATGCATTTGCTGCATCATACTCTGGAATGTGTTTCCGAAACGAAGTTGATGTGGCGACGTTACCGTCATATATTTCTGTCAAGGCTGTAGGTGGTTCACGGAGTAATGGTAGACGAACTTTTCCTTGTAGAACTCTTAAAGAGGAAGTTGTTTTTTCTGTCATCCGGTGCGTTGTCCAGCCATGCCTACATTTGACATCCATTAGTCCTAGAAAACTGCGTCCTTCCTTCGGTATCAAGAGAAGGAACTGGGTTAATAGTTGTAGTTATGAACCTTGAGAGAGATCAGTGATAGTTACACACCTGCAAAGAACAAAGAGATTTTAAAAGTAAATGTCAGAAAAACAGAAAACTTTACCAAAACGGTGCTTTGAATGGAAAAGCAATTCAATATCATCATCAAATTGTAAGGCAGAAATTACCACAATTGAATTTAAAAGGAGAATTTTGGGAATAGAGGAAGATAGAGATGGAGAGTTTGAAACTGCTTTTAACCAAAAATGGGGATGATATATAGTGGATCGGTTATGTATAAGTAAGTTAGTAAAACCACTCCTACTTTCTTTGCAAGCGGTTAAGGATCAATACGCGTATGTGTCAATTGCAGCGTTTTTCAGACCCTTCTGTCTGGCGTAGAAAAACAAAGAACGGTGGATATGTTTACAACTAAGTAAACGAACGGAGGATACCTTCCTTCTGTTGGACCACGAAATCAAGGCCTCTAGTTGTGTTTCCTCAACCCATCCCGGCCGCTCTTTGTCTCCCCCAAATGTATATGTTACCTACTATTTGACCCCAATCATGTCTTGGTCTCGGCATTGATTCATATTTTTCTAGTTTTTTTCCAGATCGTTGAAGCAGTTGATCCAACAGGTATAATCCGTAATCCATTGCCAGTTCATCTGTTGGATTCTGGATGTTAAACCTTGTTCGCAATCTATGTGGTAGATCATCACATATATTCATTCCAAATTTCTCCCACGACACCTCCGGTCTTGATGGATTACATTGCGATAGGATAATAAAAAATAGTTTCCTCAACTGATTTCCAATTTGCATAACCACTGCTTCTTGAAGACATTTTTCCGATTCTCCATCATGAGCTAAAATCCCAAGTGCAATACATGCATCTTGAAACGTATTGTGCACCTCGTCTACGTCTCCATTACTTACAGTCTTCAAGTCTTCAAAATAATTAGCACCTCTAACAGTTGTGAGTAACATACGTAAGTAGTACAACTCTCCAGCGTTAGGGCTAACAAAATACATTCTTCCAATTGCAAATCCTTGTTGTCTAATTTTCCACTGTTTAACCCTTTTACACCATACAAAGTGTTGCGGGAACTGTTGATAAGTATATGCCGGAGCATTAGGATTTTTAGCATAATATTCAAAATAACCCATCAAAGTCGTCCTATGTTCCTGTGTTGTTCGTATAACCGAGGTCATTGATTGCCTTGTGTTATAAACAAACTGTTGCCTATTCTGTAAATAAATTGCCAACCGTTGTACAGCAGGATATTCTTCATGCAAGTGGTACTCAATCAAACTCCATACAGCCTCATGTGGTCCAATGTACCTCGCATCAATATATTGTTGAATCTCGTCATGTTCTCCCAAAACCATCGTAGCTCGGTCACCACCTTTGTAAATGTATTTGTTAATATATTTTACATCTCTTATTCCTGCACATATTTCCACATTGATGTGGCAATTGAACATTCTTGACAGATGCGGGTTATAGGGTACAACATCTATATTATACGCCTTTTTGTTGTTTCTGACAGTTACTTCTATTCCATCCCGACGACGACGATAACTCGGATACCCACCCTCATCCAAAGTTGTTGTGTCGGTGTACTTCTTAGGATATCCTTTTGTACATTTTCCTTTTTCCATACACGCTGCATATGGATCTCGCTCTCCACATGGACCATGAACCATACATTTGCTTACGGTATCAAACAGTATTGGGTCATTTATCTCATTAGGAAATTCAGCCGAAACAAATTTATCAACCATGTCTGTCGTACGAATTTTTTCCGAATCTTTCAAAAATATAAGAGCATGCATATGTGGTAGCCCACGTTTTTGAATCTCGATGGTATAAACATGGGCGACCACCGTGCCGAACACCTTTTTTCCCTTTATTTCTTTCATCAATGCTTTTCTTTTCAGCTCAAAAACTCGAGCTACCAAATCAGGACGATCAGTGACACTCTGATTGGGTAAAAGTGCATTTTTTATTTCTGGCCAATTTGGGTTTGCAGTCATTGTAAGAAAAATATCTGGATGATGATGAAAACGTGTAATAGCCATCGAATCCTGGTATATCTCGTACATATTCCTCCCGCTTCCAATGTGTGAAGATGGTAAAATAACAGGATTACCTCTATCACCCGGATTTAAATCCACATTTGTCATATCTGCAATGCAACTGTAGAGGTCAGAACGCAGAGTTGGTTGGTTGAATCTGAGCCATGCCAACTTACTTTTCTCTGTAGCATCCCATGCATCAACTAAGAACTCTTGAAATAGTTTTCCGGCTCTTAAGATAGTTGAATATTCTTCTGCACGTTCAAATATGCGGTAACTGTAATACTCCATTTGAGATAATTTTGTTTTCATATAGGTTTTGGTGACTGCATCCCATTGCCTCATTGTTGGTGACCATCCCAGCTCACCAAAAGGAAATAATAAAATATAATGTAAAGGCAAGTATGCCGGATGACACTCCGAAATTTGTTTCAATCCATTGTTTTCTCTCAAATGCAATATAATATCTCGCACCCCAGTCTCCTTATAAGTATTTTCTGGAACGATAACCGCAATCTCATATGTTGTCGGAAGATTATAACGCCTACTATCAGTCGACTTGTTATATTGAAGTGAAACTCTGATATTCTGGTCGGCCGGACTCATCTGGTCTAAAATTGCATAAGCCTGAAGATACTTGGTATAAAAAACATTGAATTGGATCATAGTATTCTGAATTTTCTGTAGGACATTCATATTTAACTGAGGATTTCTTTCGCCACGGAAAAACAATGAAAAGGCTGGATCATAGATGTACAGTTGGGAGTAAACCGCCATCCTCTCAGTCCCAGGAGCTGGTAGAACACCTCCGGTTAAATGTCTCAACTCCCCATGTATTGACAAAGGTCTCGGACCTCTCCCTTTCAAAGCTCTGGTATCTAATTTGCATCCAAGGCTAGTAAACGCATTAGTTGTATTATACTCTCGAATATATTTCCGAAAAGAAATTTATTCGGCGTCGGTTCCGTCAAACAATTCTCTGATGGCTACCGGTGGTTCATGCAGTGACGGTAGGAAAAATTTGCCTTGGAGACAACATGACCCAAATTTTGGGTTTATTAAAGATGAATTTGTAAGTTTTTCTGCCATCCAGTGCAATGCCCCGCAGTGCTGACATTTGACATCCATTTGTCCCAGAAAATGACGTACATCGGTAGCAACAACAGCTACCTGATTGATAAAAGTATTTGGATCATGTAATTCGTCAGTGTCGTAATCTACTTCGTCAATTTCGTAAGTATCCGACACCCCATCATCTTCTCTAACATTAATAGACGCCCTGCATAGTGATAATCAGGTAATCTAGCTTACCCTATGCAAGAACCAAATAAATTTATGCAATCTAAATTTTTAAATCCTTACATTTCAGTGTTTTGAGCGTCTGATGTGCTACCAACTCTCCTATGTAATACAATCGACTGCATTGTAAATTTTGTCAACCACTATGATTTTGAACTTAAAAATGATAATTATATATGTGCGCGAGTAAATTATTTAACGTTCAAGTTAATTCATCTCTTCATATGACTCTGCATCTTCATGCTCATGTGGTACAGCCTCGCTTTCTCTAATCTGTGTACCACTCGGGGCGCATCCGTTTGCATGGAGGATTCTATAGTTTTGGTAAATAAATTTGTAAATTTTCAAATTTTAACAATAAAATCAATTAATTACTATGTATGCGCACCTCTTCAGTAATAGCTTTTCCCTTTCCCTTTAGTGCTCGTCGTCGTTCTGCATCTGCTTCTCTTTCAATTTGTGCTCCTTTCTCACGATGCTCTTGTTCTCTCATCTCTTTGTGTTGTTTTTCTATCTCACGTCGTCGCCTTTGGGATGCTGATCTTCGAGATGATGATGTCGATGTTAGATTAATTCTCGCCTGCGGTGGACCCGCAACAACACACCGCGGTGGTTGTTCGGTTGTTGTCTCACTATGCACATCTTTTAACCTCTCGAGAATCACTGTCCTATATGCAACTGACGGATGCTGATAACATAAAAATTAAAGTATGTTAAATAAAAAAAAAATTAAACAACATAAATCAAACAACTCAACCAAATTTCCATAATTATGCTTACAATAACTTGGGTAGTCAAATTATGTCCATTATAGAGCATGTGAACTCCATCATTTGTTTGATTCTCATGATTCGTGTGTCTCCTGCATTCATTAATAGAAAATGTAGTTAGTGTATAAGGTGTTGTAAGGTGAAGGTTAATAATCTTTTTTTTTATATATAGGCTCTAATCAGACAGTCGGTCGATGATCCGCATCCCACCATGAAAAAATGGAAAACTTCTTAATTTGTCATCCTGGTTATGGAATTTGTTAAACTATAAGACGGGTAATTAAAGGCCATCATTAGATCAATAAATTGATGGATGATAGTAAGTTTTTCATGTGTCTTTCATCCAAATATTTGATCACCTAAAAAAAATTCTTTGAGGTAAATCTAGTCGCTTTTCACTTTCTTCCCAGATTTGAAACTGGGATAGCTTAAATCCAATAAATCAAATCGAACAGAGTGCAGAATATAATTTTCGATGTAATGACTTGTACTCACATGTTAAACCTTCCAGAGAATGAACTTTTATAAAAAAAATTTAAGCACACCTAATCAGTCTATTTATAGAGTAATGATCTCAAGAAAACTTCATCGTTTTGAACTGATCCCACTACTGGAAAGATACAAATCATGAAACTGCAAGGTAGTGGGTGTGCACAGTTATTAGTTTTTCATTTTTTCATTTTTTCCTTAACTTTTGTATCCATTCAATACCGACTCATACACTCCGATATTATGCCATTCTTTTAACCGTTAATCAATTTACCGAAGTTGAAGAGTTTTAGGCCATCTTAATGGTTATGTACTCGCTTATTATCACCTTTAAAACCGCAAACCACGTTGAAGACTTAATCCAGACGACTCTTTTGAAATGAAAATATATGTTAGTGGAAGGTATAGATCTTTCCATGGAAACTGACGGTGGATAAGTTGACACTTTATGGAAATCCATGGAAACTGACCAGTAATTGTCTTTCCCAAAACTCATTAAACCATCATTTGGACATCATTTGGACACCAGAAAGACATTAAACCATCATTTTATAAAGAAGCAGTACACCATAATAAGCAACAGAAACTATTCAAAATGAATAACCATCAGCTGTTGTGTAAATAGTCGACCTTTTGGTGATATGAGGGTGATGTTTTAATGATTATCCCCTCAAACGTACATGAAGTTAAGAATCTTATAGGTGGCCTGTTCAAATTAAAAAAAAAGGACACTTTTGGTCGCTTAACAAACCAAAGCAAAAAATTAAGTGATCACCTTATAGTGCAGCCATACTCCCCATACCAACATAATACTGAGGAAATTTTAAGTTTAATTTGTAGGTCCAACGTTAAATCTATCTTTCATTACCAATCAAATAATAAAGTGTTGTAGAAATAATGCAAAGTCGTGCAATTTGGTATAGATGTTGTGAAGCCAAAGGCTGTTCAATCCGTATACGTCTAGTTTGGAAAATGATGTATGTTCTTGGTTAGGATAAACCTGAAGTTAATAGAACTGAAAAGCATCAGAGTAAGTTACATCTTGAGCTTACACCAAGGTCCAAGACAACACCACAAACCCTCCTGCAAACATAATGAGACTCAGTTTAACAGAGAGCACAGTAGCGAACTATCCTAATTTGATCAATTTCTAATAATAAAAAGATTAGTAATGACTTTTGTGCCCTATGTGCATCCACAGTAGGTGTGGTAGTGTTCATGGAGCGCTCGTCCTACGTAGGGAGCTTCTCCTTGTCTAAAGTATGGCAGTACATACATAAACAGGAAGTCAACTACATAAACAGGAAGTCATTTATGTGACCTTCAATTTTTCTCATGACGGTGCTTTTAAAACAAATTCGTCCTTTAATGCAAGGGTAACTACAGTTTCTAAGTGTACCACACATATGTCTCTCTAGATCATGTCATAATGCAAATAAAAAGAAGGGTAGTCATCTCCAGAACAAACCATGATACAACCAATTTCATAAATTGAACCAACCACCTCTGATGCAATCCGAAGTTACATGATACAACTATGATACAACTACTACAAATTGGTCGCAATGGACGTGTGCACATTAGTTACTAAAAATTTCCCAACCCAATACAACGTTATTTTTGGAAATTTCTAAAATAATTTCAAAAAACAGTTCAGAAAAATAAATTTGTTCATAGAAAAATTAAGAAAGTTACCAAATTGCATGTATAATGAAGTTTTGTCGACGTTGAAGTTGCACCGTGAAGCTTTATAATTTCCAAGGATGCAACAACCTATACGATCTACCATTCCTGAACTACACATAGGATATGAATTCAAAAAACAACAACCTGATTTTAGGATAAAGTTCACATTTTGATCGTAATATTGAAGTTGATTACTATAAACAAACATTAAGAAATCAATTACAAATAGGATGAATGAACATAAATGATGAAAACTGAACATCACCCAAAAAGAAAAGAAAAAACAATCATTTAGAACTAAAAGAAACAATATTGATAGTGAATAAGTGATCAGAAAAGCAAATTCGAAACTAAAAATCTAAAAAAACTGACAACTGCTGATCTCCCTGTACGTCATGTGGATTCTCCCTTCCATTTCAAAACAATCGAATCAAAGATTCGACAAATACAAAACGATCCAGTATCTCATAATTATCAAAAAAGAAAAGAAAATCATAACAGATAAAATGATAGAAACTACTTACAGATCCTAACCGAAACTATGAGAAACAAACAATCTGAACGAAAAAATGATTGAATCGCCTCTCTTAAACTTCGATTTTGATGACGATCCGATATTTTTTTACATTCACGATATCCGATGATAATGTATGAAAATGGAATTTATTCGGATTCACAAACTGAAACTTGAGTTTTAAGATAACGTAATCCTTATTTTCTTTGACGTTTAGACTAATAGCGTAACGATTTGCAGTTTTGGCATATCTTAGGAAGTTATAAGAACAACTTGTATAAAAGACACCTAAGCAAAATGGGGCGAAACAAAAGGAGGTTTCTTTGCGTCCGTTCAATCTCGACTGAGCGGTTTTCAATTTTCTAGGATTTGTGTTTTATGAAACACAAAGGACGGTGGATAAGTCTATACCTATGGAAACGGACGGAGGAAACCTTCCCTTTGTTGGACTACAAAATCACCACCACTATTTTTCTTTCCAAGACTCCATCCCGGCCTTTCTTTGATTCATTGAGGGTCAAAAATAAAGTAATTCTCCTTGCAGCACTACACCTAGACAATGCGACATATAGATGACCATGGATAAATACTGGAGTATGTAAATCAATGCCCACATACTTCACCGATTGTCCCAGTGATTTATTAATAGTCGTTGCATATATGGGAAATTGACGTCTTTCCATTTGTAGGGTACATTTTCTTCACCACGTTTGAGAATGTAAAAGTGTTTATGAGGAGCATGTGTCGCCAATGAGGAGCACGTACAACAATCTGAGTATAAGCAATTCATTAGTTCTGTGCATTTCATAAATAATTGCATTACCGCAGTCCTAGCAAATTCGCTTCAATTGATAGAAAAAAAAATTAATGGGAATGATCTGAGTAGTACCTTATGTTTTTGTTTCCATTGAGGCCTATAGTGCAAACTAAGATAAATTCTGTCTCCCATTTGTCGGTCTTTCTACAAAAATTTGTAACTTTGTGTACATAAAAAAAAATTACTGGTAAGAATGTTTGAAAATGTGATATCGTTTACCTCGGGAGTAGCAACGTATTTTTCCTTCCCCAAATCAGTCACAATCAGCCGGTCCTCAATCGGCTTTTATCTTCAAATCATTGAAAATAGATCACATTTCATGGAAAATAAAATAAAATAAAACTGATAGAAAACATAATATGAACAAAACTTCATATCATGGAAGTCAATCAGAACACCATTCCTTGCTAAATGTTTAATCTTGTGAAATCGAGAGTTTCCGTTAATATGACAGTCAGAAAGCTAAAATGGTAGACATCTAAAAATATGATTATTGGATTTTCTTACCGCGTAATCTAAGTCACGATCCATCTGTTACAGCAATTAAAAAGTGTGAGACACTAAGAAGTAGGTATTAATCATTGTTGAACTAACCGTGTGCCAATGAATTAGCATACCTCGCCATATATAGATAAACATGGATAATTTGTGTCCAAGAACAAACCATTAGTTGTTGTTCGCTGCTTCATACTTTTTTGGCCTGAAAACTCAGCCACAGACTTTCAAATTTCAATAGCCTAAACCAAAGTAAGATATGATCAGAATCAACAATACAATCTTTAAAAAGTACCTTTGATGTATTCTTCCTTGTTTTCGTTCCTTTCATTTTTGATGTGCGAATATTTTCTACTTGCATGGCTACATCCCATCTTTGTTTTTGCATTTTCTCTTTGTTTAACTGAATTAGCTTTGTTACAAACTCACCTGTAGTTTAGGATGGTATTCCAAATTCCGGGCCAGTCACACTATTTCTTACAATCTTCCTGTGATTGCTGGTTTGATAGATGTAGTTGTGCATAAATGTAACAGGGACTGTGGATTGCCATTTGTATGGAAACCAAACACATCTGCATCAGAAAGGTTGCAAACGTCAGGAAACGGATTGTGCAGGTCACCCGTGATGCCATTTTTCTCTCTATTTGGGTAGCTACTGGCATTAAAAAAAAATCAAATAAAAAATCAAATAATATGAGTGATCGAAACATTATAAAACCTTCGTGCAACTGTAGATGGGCCAGAATTTACTTTCAGCGTCAACGTTATGGCTTGAATAAGTGCAGCAAGACAATTTAGATACTCAGCAGGAGGAACAACCTGCAAGTTCAGAAAAATAAGCATTATAAATATCCGTACTACGATAAATTAAGAACAAATAGATGTTCAGTTACATAGAACGAAAGAAGCTTGTATGATACAAATTAGTATGGAAAAGTAATCCCTAATTGTATTACAAAAATCTAGGTACGCCATTTTCAACTTTCCAATTGTTTTCATCTTAATGAGACAATCATGCAAAAGCCTTTGAAATCTACTCCTATTTAGGTTATCATGTGTACACAACAACTCATAATAGAGCTCAACAAAGATAGTTATAGTTACTGAAACATACTTAGATACAAAACTATTTAAGCCGCAAAGCCAATCCACTTCAGGTCATTGAAATGGCACCATTTGTGAACAACATGAAATTAGGTTTGATATAACACCAAAAAAGGTGCAACAGCCTCTTCTTGTCATGCAACTCAAAATTGTCTGCTAGAAAGGAAAAAAAAACATGATCAGAACTCTAGGATTCCGAATTCAGTTAACAAAGTACAGGTGATACTAAGAACCCCAAATTAAAAATGAATGTTAAATCTAAAACCATATAATTTCAACTCGCATTTGGAATACATAAGACCCATTTATTTCGCGTGAAAGGAAACACCCAAAGAACTCATCACTAAGATCCAACCTTAATAATACTTCAAATCAGTTCCTAAGAATTTGACAAACAAAAATTTCTTCACAAAAGCTTAAGAATTGGAACATTAAAATCAACAATTAATTTTTCCACTCAAAATCATTGTAAATCCTTCTAAAATTATTTGACAGAATAAGGATTCTTTTGTGATGGGAAAAACCTACTTTCCACCCAAACCATTAAGAACCAATTGATTGAATTAATCGGTAGCATTAAAAAGGGAAATCGAAACTTAAAATAAACAGATAAAATGAGAGGCATTTTCATACGTAAAACGTGTAGCTAATATGGAAACCGAAATTGAAAACCCAATGAAAGAAGAATCGATTTATTCTAATCAACTTTGCATGAATCAATCGGCAACCACCATTGGCAAAAACTGTAAACGGAAGTTAGAAGGGAGGCGAAACTTACATGTTGAATTGGTGAGACTGATACTGTTCTGGGATGTTCGAAAACAAATTAATTTTGGATAGAAGTTTTATGTGAGAGAAGAAATCTGAGAGAAGATCTGATAGAAGAAATTGCGTTTCCCAAATCTCACTAAAATTTTTGAGAAGAAAAAATAGGCTTGGAGGTTCAGGTAGTTTCGTAAGGGAATTATGGGGAGTTGAAAATCCAGAAAAACAAATGGTAACCGAAATGGGAGTTGCGGAGATACGTGGATGGTCCAAAAAACCAGTCTGTTATAGATTAGTGATGAGCGATCAAGATTTTCTTAATGACACAAAGAACGGTGGATGAGCTCAAAAGACCACTATTTGTCTTTCCAAGACTCCATCCGGGCCTTTCTTTGTCTCCTCCAAAAAAGGCAACTGTGTCATAATTAAAAGAGAAATCTTAACAATGGTTGTGTTTTCACCAAACTCGGATTGGTGTAAGCATTAGGGATATTCTTATGAGGGGAGTTTTTTTTTCACGAAATACTACAGTAAAAAACTAATAAAACCATCCAATGTAAAGAAATATTATAAATTACATGTACGATACAATCTAGAAAATTAAAAGAAGCATCAAATTCTACAATAATACTTCGGGATACACTACATTTTTTTTACCGAACCTAAAAACACATTTGATTCATTTTGCAACAATAAAGTAATTCTCCTTGCAGCAGTACACCTAGACAATGCGACATATAGCTGACCATGGCTAAATACTGGACTACGTAAATCAATCTCCACATACTTCACCGATTTTCCAAGTGATTTGTTAATAGTCATCGCATATGCAATGCGTATGCGATGATTTTGTTAATAGTCATGCCGCGACGGACTTTATGATTTTGTTAATAGTCATGCCGCGATGAACTTCATGATTTTGTCGCACCTTCGATATTTCGGTAGCCCTTTCCTGTTCGATATTGATTTCCATAAATTAAACTGATAACTTTGCTGGTCGTTTTGCATTCTTGCTGTAGTTGTTAATATCTTTTGATTACAAAAGATATATGAATAACTTTCTAATTCAATGCAAAATGATATTATTTTGGTTACTTGGTCCAGCAAACTTCGTCCGATCACATAATGTATAAAAATCTGGCGATCACGTGTTGACCGGCTTCGAAGAGTTTGAGCAAGTCTTAACCGGCTCTAATAGCAAGACAGATTCTATCATCCAAGACTGCGCTGTAAACTATCGGTACTAATCGAATATTTCAAACGGAAATGAAAGCACCCGCAGTACAAGTATATTATATGTCCAATTCAATTCAACAACAACAACGAAAAAAAATGGCAAGGAGAAGCACATTCATGGCAACATCAAACACAGTTGATTCATTATTAAAAGAGAAATCTTAACAATGTGTAATGTCATTTTTTATTTTTAATACTAATTACAAATAATTTCTTATTATTTCCACGTAATGTCACCTCATTCTCCACAATCTCTTGCCTTTACGTATTTACTATCATCACTTAATGCCGAGAAAAGAAGATCATTGTCCAAAACATTAGGTCCACTATTTAGTAACTTAATTTTACACAGGCGTTCACTAAACAACTCGGAACATAATGCAACATTAAATTTGAAATGCATATGAAAAATGAAAAAAAAAAAACATAATGTGAACATCGATATAGGCAATTGATAAGATTCGATAATATTTAGATAGTGATCATCTTTCACTGATTAGGAAGAAATCCTACACAGGTGACGGTTGAGCAGGTGATAACAATTCCTTCAATTCAATTAAACAAACTAAGAATAAATTGGTGTATTTTAAAATATAACAAATAGAATTGCAATTTATTGAGATATGAACTGTTCGTGCAAAAGATAACTTTTTTTGCGTAAAATCACGCAAAGAAACCTCACGGGATTTCAAGGAAGATCAAACCTGTAAAATCATTTAACTGCAAAGATTAACTCAATGAATACTTTCATAATATACAGTGAAAAAAATGCATGAACAATCCCTTGAAGTTGATAATTCCTCCCACCAATAAGTCACCGCACCAAGAGAATGCAAACTCACTTTATTTGCACACTTGCAATTGCCATCGGACATGCTCTTCAAACTAAAATGAAAAGAGAATGAATGGAAGAGAAAACGAAGAATCCAGAGACGACATGTATTCAACATTAGAAGACATGAGAAAATGAACATGACACGTATTCAACAGTAAAAACCCACAAATATTAAAAGTATAGGAAAAGAAAATATTGTTGGCATAGAATTCCAACATTTTTGTTTTATGAAATATCCATTTCATTCTCCACGACCAAATATTACTGGTGTTGAAGTCTCGGACCTCTTCATTTCAAAGCTTTTGTATCTAATTTGCACCCGAGGTTGGAAAATGCATTTTCTGCATCATACTCTGGAATGTGTTTCCGAAACGAAGTTGATGTGGCGTCGTTACCGTCATATATTTCTGTCAAGGCTGTAGGTGGTTCACGGAGTAATGGTAGACGAACTTTTCCTTGTAGAATTCTTAAAGAGGAAGTCGTTTTTTCTGTCATCCGGTGCGTTGTCCATCCATGCCTACATTTGACATCCATTAGTCCTAGAAAACTGCGTCCTTCCTTCGGTATCAAGAGCAGGAACCGGGTTAATAGTTGTAGTGATGAACCTTGAGAGAGATCAGTGATAGTTACACACCTGCAAAGAACAAAGAGATTTTAAAAGTAAATGTCAGAAAAACAGAAAACTTTACCAAAACGGTGCTTTGAATGGAAAAGCAATTCAATATCATCATCAAATTGTAAGGCAGAAATTACCACAATTGAATTTAAAAGGAGAATTTTGGGAATAGAGGAAGATAGAGATGGAGAGTTTGAAACTGCTTTTAACCAAAAATGGGGATGATATATAGTGGATCGGTTATGTATAAGTTAGTAAAACCACTCCTACTTTCTTTGCAAGCGGTTAAGGATCAATACGCGTATGTGTCAATTACAGCGTTTTTCAGATCCTTCTGTCTGGCGTAGAAAAACAAAGAACGGTGGATATGTTTTCAACTAAGTAAACGGACGGAGGATACCTTCCTTCTGTTGGACCACGAAATCAGGGCCTCTAGTTGTGTTTCCATAACCCATCCCGGCCGCTCTTTGTCTCCCCCAAAAAGGCAACTGTGTCATAGTATATTGATTTTATAATAGACCATTGTTACTCCACTATAGTTTCAGTTTCTACATTTCATCCTAGAGGATTTAGGTAGGGGTTTGGTTTCCCCAATCAATCTACTTGATATATATCATATCTACTATGTTTCAACTCGGATCAGCGGAGGTCATTTTTTTGTTCATGATGTGTTGTTATTTGATAAAAAAAAAAGGCAGCAGTACCTTCTTGTAGAATAAAAAATGGTTGGTTCTTATCTCGTTCCCGCGTCTTCACCACCACCACCAGCCATAGAGTTATGAAACGCATTACAGAAAGAAGAAGCTCGGCAACGGAAACTAGTGAGTCTGCCTAGGCCAGAAAAGCGAAGCAAGAAGAGGAACTAGAGAAACAAAAGTAAAGGAGGAGCATTATTGTCATCCATTGAGCAAATCTAAGTTTTCGAATTTTTCCTATTATTGCAATGAATGATTAAAATCTCTCGTTGGACCTGAACTCAGTCAAAAAAGAAAGAAAAAAAACTCTTCACAAACCGTGAAGAAAAACCATATAGAAACCGAGCTCTCACATCTTTCCCAGTGGTGGGCCCTAAAATGGGCCCCTGCTAATTTCAGGTGGGCTCCGTCCACCCCCATATGAGGAGGTAGTTTTCATATGGTTTGTTTTCTCGGTTCATGTAGAACCATTGTTTAAATTAATAATAGAAGTTGTGCACCATTTTCCAACATACCATGTGTGTCAGTGTGTGTGAGTCATATCCGATCCTATCCTACATTTTTTTTCAGAACCATATTATTGGGGCTGTAGGAGAGAGAGATTTTGGGAGCTTAAAATACTAAGTGGAACCCAAATGTTATAGGGAGATCATATTTATGCAAAATTTCAAAAATACCCTCACTAATTTTAACTTATTCCCATTCTACCCTCTTATTAACTACCTAATCTAATCAAAAAAAAAAACTGAAAAAACGGAAATATCATTAAAAGAGAGAAAAAAAACTGTCCCCTTCGTTCACTTATTTCTTCCCATTCTTCTCCTTCTTCTTTCTGTTTTCTTTCTTCTTCTTTTCTTCTTCCATTCTTCGTTGTTCAACGATTAATCGTCGATTCCAAAAAAAATTCTTCGTCGACTAAACCGTAGTTGAGGAGGACAAGAAGGAGGGAAAGAAGAAGTATCCACCAAAAGAAACGTCAAGACAAGTAATTGATGCTATGGTTCCTTTACCTCCCAAGAGGAATTGGAGACCTTGGGGTGAGCCAAGAGATCGTTTAGTCTTGATTGGCTAGGCGTCTTCATGGGCTGCTAGGGTTTGTGGCACAAAAGTAATAAATCAAATTAAATATACGTTATATTAATTTTTTATGAATTATTAATTTTACAACCATTTTTTTTTGTAGTTCCCAGATAAAGAGGTCCCTAAACTAAAGCACCAACAAGCAAGGTTTTGGCCGTTGGACAAGGAGCATCCAGATGTGATAGCTTTGGTAAAAGCTTCGGGGTTATGGTTTGGAATCGAGACTTTGCAGAAGACATATGATGTTGTGACAGTTTGTGGTTTTAGAGAAATATTTTGGACCGAAACAAGGACTTTTCACCTCCCATTAGGCGAGATGACTATCACTCCGAATGGCGTAAAGCAAATCACTGGTTTAGCTTTGGAAGGAAAGGCCGTGTTTGAGGGTTTCAACAATTCTGTGCCTTTTGATGAGCTTTGTGCCTTGGCGAAGAACTGGCTTGGATGGGATAAAGATGAAGCAGAAGAAGAGTTTGACTAAAGCCCCGCCTAGAGCTAAAAGGAAATTTAGTGCACCGGGTGAAATAAGTGAAGCAGTTAATATGTCAAGGAATATTAATTTGGTTCGTATGAAGGACAAGTTTGGGGATTATGATACCAAGAGTAGGAGTGTATTGGTGGTGATGGACGCGGACAGAGCTATACATATGGTTATATCTTACTTGTTGCATGTTCTTGGGACCGTCTTTTTCCCCGATTTCTCAGGAAATAAGGTACATGCTTGTTATCTGAAGTTGTTGAACTCTCAGTCTTGATCCGCAAACAAATGAGGTACCTAGGTACTCATGGGCCACCGCCCTCCTTGCTGATGTGTTGGACTGTCTTTGCAAAGCTTCTAGATGGAACGAAACACAAATTACGGGATGTGTTGCTCTTATCCAGGTATCTTTTTGTTTTAATATAACGAATGTTTATTTATTTTACTTTTATATATTGACGTAATCATGTCTTATTAAGAATAAAAAAATTTTAGACGTAGTCATGGGTTTACGACCATTTTAAAAGCTTGAAGCCTACTGTGGATACAAAATGGTCTCTAGAAAAACCTACAGGAGTAAGATACCCCTTTGGAGGGACCCAACACAAGGCTAAAGAGACGGAAATGAAGGAGATGGGGAAAAAGTTGGATGCTTTGACAATCGAAGATGTGGCTTTTGATCCATATTTGAAGCTTGATGAGGATGGAGAAGATGAAGTTGGTGATAGATTATTTTCCTATGTGGCGATCTATACGGGACCTTTGTTTCATGCAACTGGGTTCGTCATCTTAGATCCTCGTAGAACGCTCCGCAAAATCGGTATTTGTCCGGAAAATTGTACCTGAAGAAACTCCTTTCAAACTGAGCATAACCACCTCCTAATTTAAGGACAAAGATGTCAAATTGAACTATGAAAATGCACCGTCGATCGAGCATTGGAATGCTCGTTCCCAAGAAGTAAACCAAATGAGTACAAGACTCCTTGAAGCTTTTCATGGGACTTCCGAAGCGGATGCGAATTACATGGAATGCGAGAGTGGGCTCATCCTTATGTGGAAAATTTGGATCCGGAGGCGTAGAGACATTTCAAGAATGCAGAGAAAGAGATTTCAAAATCAAAGGCATCAATGAATGAAGAAGATGATTGGCAGAAAATGGTGGTACGTACACTACTAATTATGTTTGTATATGTTGTTTTTTTTTTAATTATCTATGAATAATTAGAGTATGTGTGTTTGATATGAAAAAATAGGTCGAACGAGTTAATTGGGTGGCCAATGACATCATCTGTATGATTAATTTGGGTGAGGTAGCTGAACTAAGATTAATACGGAATCGAGTTAGACGCATAATTATCCCTGAGAAAGGAGGTTTATATCCTGATGAAGCGGAACGACCAAGGAGAACTAAAAGATCTAGGTCTCCTTCTTCTATTGACGACTCGGATACTCCCCCCCTCCCCCCACCCCTTTTAAGAAACTCCTTTTAAACTGAGCATAACCACCTCCAAATTTAAGGACAAGGATGTCAAATGGAACTATGAAAATGCACCGTCGATCGAGCATTGGAATGCTCGTTCCCAAGAAGTAAACCAAATGAGTACAAGACTCCTTGAAGCTTTTCATGGGACTTCCGAAGCGGATGCGAATTACATGGAATGCGAGAGTGGGCTCATCCTTATGTGGAAAATTTGGATCCGGAGGCGCAGAGACATTTCAAGAATGCATAGAAAGAGATTTCAAAATCAAAGGCATCAATGAATGAAGAAGATGATTGGCAGAAAATGGTGGTACGTACACTACTAATTATGTTTGTATATGTTGTTTTTTTTTAATTATCTATGAATAATTAGAGTATGTGAGTTTGATATGAAAAAATAGGTCGAACGAGTTAATTGGGTTGCCAATGACATCACATGTATGATTAATTTGGGTGAGGAGTTAACGGTAGCTGAACTAAGATTAATGCGGAATCGAGTTAGACGCATAATTATACCTGAGAAAGGAGGTTTATATCCTGATGAAGCGGAACGACCAAGGAGAACTAAAAGATCTAGGTCTCCTTATTCTATTGACGACTCGGACACTCCCCCCCCCCCC